>NC_140442.1:674110-1001610 GCF_963576455.1 Neolamprologus multifasciatus
AGCAGGGTCCGAGTGCAGCCGACACTCTCAGCCCAGACAGGTTAACCAGGGCTGGGCAGTCTCAGTCCACGAGGGCCGGTGTCCCTGCAGGTTTTAGATGTGTCCTCGAACCAGCACAGCTGATTTAAATGGATAAATGAGCTCCTCAACATGTCCTGAAGTTCTCCAGAGGCCTGGTAACGAACTAATCCTGTGATTCAGGTGTGTTGACCCAAGGTGAGATCTAAAACCTGCAGGACACCGGCCCTCGAGGCCTGAGACTGCCCAGCCCTGGTTAACCCTTTAACAACAGCCTGTGTGTTGACAACCAAAAGGCTGAATACAAACGTCTGTAAAGGTCATCCAGGTCATCGTAGGCTTTTTCTTTTTTTTTACCTTTTTCCCACAAATGCACCCAATCTCAAACAGTCTTCGTTCTGTATGCAGCGATCTGACCAACCTCAGCCTCATCTCAAAGAATAACTTTAAAGTAGAAACTTTTTAAGTAGAAATAACTTCATCACAGCTGGTGTTATCTGTTAAAAGACGTTTAATGTTCTAGATTAAACCAATAAATTATCAACGTTGTGATTTTCAAACTGTTAGATTTCACTTTTTCTTACCATGTTTTATTTCACAGTCGAGGAGAAGTCCAGTGACCTCTGATCAGGTCACAGTTTGGTTGAAAAAGGCAGTTTGTGAAGCTTCTTCTCAGGCTTATCTTCAACACTTGGGTGGAATTTTGACCCAATATTTGATCAAAGCTACCTGACCTATGACCCAACAGAAGTAGGCACATCACCGACTCCTGAGTCATGATTTCTGAACCAATATTTGGTGACAACAACGTACGAACCTGCGGCTTTTACCCAGCAGTTGAAAATAACGCAGCATTTCCTGGAGTGTTGTTTGTCACCTTATTTTTTGTTTTTTATTTAATGACACAAGAAGGTCACTGTTGAGTAAAATGAAGAGTACAGGAAGGTTTGACCTTTGACCTTGAGGTGAATCAAACCCTTCAGGGACCATATTTGCACTCTAGGCTAATATAAACCTTATAAAACATTTAAAGTGAAACAACAGCACTTCCTGATTCGTAGCGTGACAAACACACCGATCACAGCCTCGTCACACAAACATCTTACAGAAGATATTCGTGTTTCCGTGTTGTTGTCCTGATGTTGGAGCACTGTCCCTCCGTGTTTGCTGACAGGTGGAGGCAGAATGAACAAAGTGTTTCATTGTTTGGTTGCACAATAAGCAGGAGGAGGAGCTGCAGGCCTGCAGGGCACAAAAACAACAGACAGAAGCAACAGACAGGCTGCGACACGATGGCAGGAATCCGTTGGACGGGGGGGAGAGGACACTTCGGTTTGAAACTATGACTCAGATCTGAAGGGGGGGGGGACACCCACTCACCTCAGAGACTCAGGTATGGACGTAGATTTCGAAAGGCACATACGACATTCCTTTCAGCCTGCCCCGAGGCACGGTGGGGGTGGGGGTGGGGGTGGAGTGCTGCGCTGGGGCGGGGGCCGTAATCCCTCCCTCACTTGCATAAAAGCAGCTTGAGCTGGTCTCCGGTTCATTCTCTCCTCGTCTCTGTCCAGAGCAGAAAAAAGCCTCCAGCATGTCCAGCATGTCCAGCCATCTCTCAGGATTTCGCTCCAGCTCCATGAGGGCCGGCAGCGTGTACGGCGGCGCCGGGGGACACGGCGTCCGCGTCTCCAGCTCAAGCGCTTCCAGGAGCTTCTCCTCCTCTGCTGCCGCAGGTCTCGGGTCTGGTGGCTTCGAACTGGCCGACGCCGTCGATATCTCAGACAACAAGAAGATGGCCATGCAGAACCTGAACGACCGCCTGGCCTCCTACCTGGAGAAGGTGCGCAAGCTGGAGACGGCCAACGGCGACCTGGAGCTGAAGATCAAGGAGTTCCTCGAGAAGAAGACCAAAGTAGAGGGGAGCGACTACTCTGCCTACTACGCCACCATAAGTGACCTGCAGGACAAGGTGAGAGCAGCTTCTTTCTCAAACATGGTGAAAACACCAAAGGGCATCACGAGGAGGATCTGGAGAGGGCGTGCGGCGGCTTGTCCTGCTCGGCTGCTGCTCAATGGTTTTTGTATTTCCTGTCAGACATGTTGCACTTTTATATGTGGTGGCGTTCTTGGCTCGAGTTTGTTCTCAGTGAAACGTCTTGGTGTCACTGAGACACAAAAGAGAGAATAGAGCTGTGAGGTCATGTGAAACACGGGAGGGGCATGAAACCGACCCCCCTCTCCGACGCGCCCTGCAGCAGGATCTGTGACTTCCTGCAGGTGCGGCCACACCCGAGGTCGCCTCTCTGGTTGTACATGAAACCACGAGGGGGAATTTGTTTGCACTTTGCATATTCTTATTGTTTGTTAATCATTTCTGCAGCAGGTGGTGAACTGGCGGCGAGGCCGGGAGCCACGCCCGTCACATGATCCTCATCCCAACAACACGCCACAGTTAAAGCTGAATATTTCCTCCTTCTGTTTTCAGATCCTCGACGCCACCAACACAAATGGATCCCTTTACCTGACGATTGATAACGCCAAGCTGGCTGCTGACGACTTCAAAATGAAGTGAGTCAGTTTTCTGGTTTTTAGTTTAAATGTCAGACACAGATACATCGCAGGGTTGGTGCACGTCCAGTATTTAAGCTGCATCCACCACTAAGCAAAGAAACTCTGAAGGATGGATTCTGAATGTTCTGATGTTTGGGACTGAGCATCTCCAGAAATATTTGCAAGTAACCCCAAAACTCTCTCATGTGACCACATGCAAAAAACCACCATCCACACCAGGCTTCCCACTGAGATGTAAAGTAGCTCCCACAGCTCCCACAGCTCCCACAGCTCCCACGGTTTGCATGACTCATTCGATGCTGCTCGTTGCTCTACAGGTACGAGAACGAGCTGAGCATGCGTCAGAGCGTGGAGGCTGACATCGCTGGGCTGAGGAAGGTCCTCGACGAGCTGACGATGACGAGATCCGACCTGGAGATGCAGATCGAGTCTCTGAAGGAGGAACTCATCCACCTCAAGAAGAACCACGAGGAGGTGGGAGTAAACCCAGAGACCAACTATGAACAAATAATAATTAACTGGAGGAAATAACTATGATGACACATTTATAAACTATTAGACTTTGGTTGATGATTTTAGAGAGAAGACTGAAATTCAAGAGCCAAAGTCAAACTTATTGCATGAATTATTATTAAAGCTCCATCTCTGCATTACGGGCGATGCTTTCTTCTTCTGCAGGACTTGCTCGCGCAGCGCTCCCAGATGAGCGGTCAGGTGAACGTGGAGGTGGATGCTGCCCCTCAGGAGGATCTGTCTGCAGTTATGGCCCAAATCAGAGATCACTACGAGAACGTTGCTACCAAGAACCGCAAAGACCTGGAGGCCTGGTTCCAGACCAAGGTGAGACCGCAAATCAGCCATGAATCCGTCTGAGATACGTTCAGACAAACACAGCTGAAGCTGTTTGTGACAGCAAAGGCTAGAAGATGAGTTTAACGCAGTCTAGTGGCAACAGGAGGAACTGCACTCAGTCGCTGATTTTGTAAAAACTTAAACATCTATTAGTAGAAATTTTACAACATAGATTTTGCTCCTGCGAGCTCGTAGAGGAAACGTGTTCTGGCAACATCATTAAATCAATTTAGCAAAGTGTCGTCTGCAGAGCTGCTGATGTCAGAGCTGCCACCATTTCAGATGTTTCTCTGACTTTTGTGTGTCTGTGTGTTTCCAGTCTGATGAGCTGAATAAGACGGTCTCTGAGAGCACAGAGGTTCTTCAGTTGTCTCGCTCTGAGATCACGGAGCTCAAACGAACTCTGCAAAGTCTGGAGATCGACCTCCAAGCGCAGCTCAGTATGGTGAGTTTGAACCTTTTACTGCTGACTTTTCCTCAGCGTTCGATTCTGCAAATCTTCTCAGACTCTTTCTTCGTCCCCAGAAAAAGTCTCTGGAGCACACTCTAGCCGAAACCCAGAGCAGGTATGGCAGCATGCTGGCAGGTTACCAGCACCAGGTGACGTCTCTTGAAGAACAGCTGATGCAGCTGAGGGCCGACCTGGAGCGTCAGCGACAAGATTACCAGATGCTGCTTGACATCAAAACCAGGCTGGAGATGGAGATCGCAGAGTACAGAAGGCTGCTGGATGGAGAGCAGGGCAGGTGAGCTGGCATACGTCCATCATCAGGAACCAGCTACTGCTACACTTTCCCACTAATTTGGTTTCAAACACTTTGCTACTGATCTGATGAAAACTCCTAATGTGAAAGTTAGCAGGTGCACTAATCTCAATCAACTGTAATGTTGAATAACAGCACAGGTAGCTTTTGCTTAAAGGATGATACATTAACTGGATTTGTGTCTCTGTGTTTCCCACAGCTCGTCTTCCTCCAAAACCACCACTCGCAAAGTGGTGATCGTCACCAAAGAGACCACTGAGGACGGAGAGGTGACCATTGAAAGTCAGGAGATTAAATGAGACGACAAACACCCGTCAACACGTTCATAAACGTTCTCAGAAGTGCACAAATAAAACTCTCCTGATGAACTGATTAATGTGTGTGTTTCAGTTCTCTCTCCCTCTGAGATATTACATTTTTTAAATAAATACTTTTAAATGAATGAACATCAACATCCAGAGCTGCAGTTCCTCTAACGTCCAGCAGAGGCTCCAGCATTGAATCCGTCCCCATAAATGCAGCAAAAATTACAGATTACACACATTTGCAGACAAATTATAGACACGTCATCATAACTGCTGTACAAAGTGAGGAGGTTTTAAAATTCTCTTAATGCTTACCTGTCTGAGGGAGCGAAGCAGAGACTCCATCTCTAAAAGCGCTTCATGTGTCACAAATTCAAATTTTATTTGTCACGTATGCAATCATACATAGTACAACATGCAGTGAAACGTTGCTGTGCAACATAAAAACTAAACATAGACATAAAAGTAAACATAAAAGTAAATTACCAAGAAATTTACATAATATACAAATTAAAATGCAAAAATTTACAGTAAAATTTAAGGTAAAAAAAACATAAATTCAAAGTGCAGATGAACAAATGTAGGAAATCATAAAGTGCAGATGAACAGTTGCTGATGTATGAGAGAGAGTCCAGCCTGTTCTGGTCTTAACGAAAGTGCTTCCCAGACCTGAACAGTGAGAAGACTCCATCGTTGGGATGGGAGGTCCATCATGAGCTTCCTGGCTTTGGTCTTGCATCACTTAGTGCAGACAGACAGCAGGTCAGGAAGCTCAGAGCTCACAGCTGAGGTCCGTCAGTCTGAAAGGTTTACAGCTGCAAGGCGATGATCCCTGAAACATCTGGGGAAATATTCAGTGGATGAGACAGAAGCTGAATTATGTGGGAGGTTCGAGTCCTGCTACATCAGCGTCGGACTAACGGCGTTTCCTAACGGGACCATCAGAGCAGCAGGCGGACGCTTCAGGGTGACTCGCTGAAACTGATGGATGAATGATGAATGGATGAATTCTACTTTGAGTTTCCGTGTTTCCTCCAGCTGTGAACTGACACGGAGCGGCTCTCGTGTGATCTGATTGGCTGATTTGCAGCATCAGTATTTGCAGACAGTCTGAGTGTGTGTGCTGGGGGAGGTTAGCAGCAGTCGTCCTCATGCATGCAGGACTGAGCTCGTTTGCTCAGGTGTGTCTTCTCACCTGCATGTTGGCGTGATGAGCGTCTTTGTTCAGCAGCTCAGTGATGTGTGACAGCAGGGAGTCACCGCTCTGCGATGCACTTCAACATTAACTGATCCGACTTCTTTCAGACCAGCACAGGAGCGATAACACCGATAAGATCCACCAAACACATTCAGACATGTTTGTTCAGAGCTGCAGCTCTTTATGTATCTTCATTACACATGAAGGGAAACATCTGAAACCTCTAGAAACAATCGTTATTGATTATTTCTTCTAGGTCGTGAAAAACTATTACAAGATTTTCCTCATTTGGATCAAAAATGTTTCTGGAAAGTACATTAATGCTCTCGCTGTTTGCTTGGGGCTCCTTTAATATGAAGTATAGCAGCAGGCAGCTCACCTGGATGCTACCTGAGTGTCTCACAGACTCTGTGGGGTTCAGGAAAATCAAACACAGGAAGAACATCTGACCTCAGGTCTGACCAGTGTTGGTCAAGTTACTTGAAAAAAGTAATCAGTAACTAATTACTGATTACTTCCCCAAAAAAGTAATCCCGTTACTTTACTGATTACTTATTTTCAAAAGTAATTAATTACTTAGTTACTTTTTAAAAACACGATTTACAACCTGAATAGGTGATAAAGTGATAGATCTTTCAGCCCAATTCTACTTTTTCTGCATAATCATCATACAAAATGTAATCAAATGGAAAAGTCTCTTTTTAAAACTTGTTTTATTAGTTTTAATCTTTTAACTTTATGCATCAAGCAAACATTTAATTATCTGCAACATTCTCTGACTGGAAAAAATTAGTTTAACATTTAAACCTATTTTCTGCACATTCCAGCACATAAAATAAAATATTTTGTGTGTTTACACTCAGTCTTTCAAATAGATGCAAGTAAAACACAGCAGAAAATAAATAAAGTCAAAGACTAGCGGTCCTGTTGCTCTATTTTCACCTGTAAAGCAGGAGTGGGGTAGGCGGAGGTTTACCCTGGTGCAGGTGTGCAGCGGTCAGTGGAAGAATCCGCGAGTTTCTCTGTGAGTTTCCCATTACGTCGTAGCTACTCGGTGCTTGTTTGGAAGTTTAGGGGTTTTTTTCGCTGTAAAAAGAAGTTTTCTTCCCACGCACAACGGACACTAATGTTTTTGTCACTTTTTATGGAATCAAACTCAAAGTAAGGTCAGTACTTCCACGCTTTAAACGCTGCACGCTCATACTCTCTCTGCACTCCATATATGATCCATTGTTGATCTGCACACAGCTGTTGTCACGAACGTCGCACTCGCTTACGTCACTGTCATGAGACATTCTCGCAAAAAATCACGGTTTTAGTAACGCAGTAACGCAGCGTTCCTACGGGAAAGTAACGGTAATCTAATTACCGTTTTTGCGATAGTAATCCCTTACTTTACTCGTTACTTGAAAAAAGTAATCGGATTACAGTAACACGTTACAAGTAACACGTTACTGCCCATCTCTGAATGTGACTCAGTCAAAATGAGTCCCAGACCCGTGCTATGAATGGGTATCAATTTTAGAATTATAGTTGTTGTATTAGAAAGCTCAGGTGCCAACAACACCCACCCAGCAGGGCGACCCCGCCCCCCAACCATCTGTTTGTGGGTTAACTGTGAAAACTACCTGCTGACGATCGCTTTGACTCCACGAACCTGTTTGCAGGAAATGTTTGAGATGCAAACAGGATGACGAGTGTTTGCAAAGCAAACAGCAAACCGGTCTGCTGAGGCGAGCTGGGGAAGGTGTCAGGTGATCCTGATGATGTCAACAAGCACCTGGCTCTGAATGCATCTCTGTGTGGACATCGCCATGAGCTCCGTCACTGTTGAAGCAGAAACGAAGTGTTTTAAACCAAATCACTGTCATCGTCACATGTGCAGCTACACTGGTGCAGCACATGTGAGGGAAATTCTTGTGTGTGAGCTTCACAAAAAACAGAGGCGTGCAAAATACAAGAACCATCAGAACAAAGCTAAATATAAGAATGGGAATCTGGGAATTATCAGAATAAATATATGTACAAATATAAGAATGTATGCACATTACTGAATATGTATATATACGTGTGTGTGTGTATATACATAAAATAAAATAAAATATACTGAGGTCAGCAGTTGGATATTGTGCAAAACAAATGGCATGTATGTACAGTATGGAGCGCATCATGTAAGTGAAGGCGACGCGTCTATGAAGGGCTCAGCAGGCTGATGGCCTGATGGCTGCTTCAGAACCTCCTGCTTTATCTCGTCCTTTAAACCAAATGACTGAGCGAGTGATCGAATTTAACACATTAACTTTTCCTCCAACTGCTAAAAGCATCAATTTGTTTATTTAAAGTTAAACACAGAGAATGTGTACATATATGACATATCATATACTCAAATCATAAATCTAACATCTTAAATTAATGACATCATGATCACATATGATGTCTTGATGCTCATTCATCCAGATAAGCAAATCTCCAAAAGTTGATTCTGTTCATCTGGAACAGGGAGGCAGAAGAACATGAAGAAGAGTAAATGTGGTTATCCCAGCTGGACTTTTGTCAAAGCTGGAAAGGCTCCTAAAGAAAGCTCCAGCCGATCCAGGAGAGAAGGACAACCTCTGCACCACCAGACCTCAGCCTGCATGTGGTAAAACACTGACCCCTAGTGGGGAGTCTGCTGTTATTACAGTTAGTTTTTCAACGATTTGGGGTTTGTTTGCTTTTTGTTTGTTTTTACAAAAACAACAACAAACAAAACAAACAAAATGTCCCCCATAAATAAATAAATGACAACAAATAATTTAATAACAAACTCCCATTATCTGAGTGAAAAGGCTCGATTTACATACTGACCTTTATGCCCGGCAACACTTTCATCATCAGATTTCACCAAAACAAAGATACAATAAATTATAGATAAATAAATAATGATAATCTCTTCTGTTTCACATTTCAAACATTTTTTAAAATGTCTGCAGAGCACAGCACGTCCTTCATGAGTTTTATTTTTAAATTTATTTATTTATTTTCAGATTTTTTTTTTAAATATTTGATTCTTTTAAAATATTTCCTCCAAGTTAAGTTTTCATCTCCCTGATTTCAAACAATGGAAATTCTTTTGAAAATCATCAGAGCAGAACAGCTAGATCATAAAAATCTGCATAAAAAACAGATTATTAGCATTAGTTTAGATGAAGTCCGCCAGCAGAATTTATCACAAACAAAAATCCATCTTCATTCCCTTAATTTAAACATTAGTCATCAGTACTTTAACTTTGTTTTCTTTTGTTATAATTTATTAATTATTTGTGTCAAATGATTTGACCGAGCTCCCACTAGAGGGCGCTGTCAGGTAACTTCAGCCTTCTGCGGAGCTTCTTAGCTTTAGTTTCACTTCAGATCAAATCAGCGTGTTCGAATTGCATCCATTTCACTTGCATAAGGAGTAAAACTGTAACAGAGCTGAGCAGGCATCGCAGCAGAAAAAGACCTGATGAAGAAGAAGAGAAAACGCACAAATGTTGGGCCCTGATGAGCTCGCCACCCTCTGATGTGGTCACCGGCCTCAGGGACCAAACTGTGACTCACAAAGTGAAGCAGGAGCTCCATTCAGCGTGAAGACAGTAAAACGTCCCAGCAGAAACCAACTGAACATGTTTCTACTCACAGCAGAGTCTCAGAGGTGAAGCTGTGAAGAAACGCTGCCCTCTGCTGGTCACAGCAGGAAACACAGCCTCCAGCTTCAGCCTCTCAGAGCTGCAGAGCACTGACACAGGAATCTATCCAGAGCTGGGGAGTAACTAAGTACAAATACTTCAAGTATTTGTAGAATTTTCAGGTATCTGTACTTTAGCTGGGTAGTTTTTCTCTGACAACTTTTTATTTTTACTTCCTGCATTTTTTTTGTAATGTTTATTTGTTTTTAGAACAAATGGAAACTTATACAGCACACCGCAAACATACAACATATTGAGTTTCCCGAGAACATCACCCCAAACCCTAACCCTGCCAGCCCCTTTCCCCCTCCCCACCCCTACTCCCTACACTTTTTAAACAAATATCTGTAATTTCTACTCCTCACACTTTAAAACAGACTTGTTACTTTTGCTTTAACACATTTGAATCGAGTTATTATTTCATCACTGCGAGCCTTCAATCATCAAAGCGACTTCGGCATCTGGCTACTGCTGCAGGAGAGGAGCGAGCACAAAGGGAGTAACGGGAGTGCAGCGTTTCTATGAACTCAACAAACACACAAACTGTGTGCGTGCAGTTTGTCCCACAGTGTGCTGCAGCTAAAGCTGCTTATTTTTCAGGGACAGCAAAGACAGAGAGCTACGTTCACTCAGAGATGGAGGAAGATAAGAAAGAAGGAGAGGAAGCAGAGAGCTTAGAGTCAAAGGAAGGATGCTCGTTTAAAGCTCACATGGAAGTGTTGTTCAATCTGTACGTGTCACATGATGTTTGTTCATAAAGCTGCTTCTAAACAGACTGACTGTTATTGAAAGGCTGCAGGTGCAGGATGAACAGGTGAGTCTGCTGCACAGTGATGGTTTAAAGTAAAGACCAGTGTGTGACTGTCTAATATAAAGACAGCATACACGGCGTCAGTGTGGAGGATGAAACCAGCCAGAAACATCTGCTCACATCTGGTTGAATTCAGGTGCGAGCACACCTGTGTGTACAGCCTGCACTAAGAACACTCAGTAGAAATGATTGTGAGCTGTGATTATTTTCCCACACTGAGACTTTCAGCTGATTTTAGGTTCCTGCTGAATCCACTTTAACCTCTGACTCTTCACACGTTCCTGTTTAGAGTCAAAGTCACAGGCGACAGGAAAAGCTCATGTTCGACTCAAGCTGAGCACATTTATTAGAATGAAAACAAACTGAAATAAAGTTTCTGTTTCCATCGACTGATATTATTTTGTTGTTACATGAGGCTCAGGGTTCAGTCAGTGTTGCACAAAAATGGAAACCTTCTCCAAAGACTTTTACTTTCTTATTTTGAGTGCATGTCAGAGCCGCCATCAGACCTCCTGTTCATGGTTCAGGTCAAAGAGACGTTTGCAGAATAAATATTGATAAATATTAATATCATTATTGGTTATTAGCCCTATAGTCAGTTTTCTGTGTTTTTAAGGGAACAGGTGAGCGTGAGCGCTGTGGTGCACACAGGTGTGCCGCACGTCCACATCAGGCTCTGAGGCAGTTTCAGCGTCAGGTTAAAGTATTCATCACTGTGAGATTCAGGTTTGGTGAATTTATCACTCACATATCTCGACTCCAGCTCTGAAATTCATACCTAATGAGGTCGTCTGCAGTAATAACTGAGTTCACAGGTTCACCAACGCTGCACAAACAGGATGTGCTGTGAACTCTGACCCAGTCCTCACCCTGCACGTCCACAGTCCTCGATAACAAACCACGGCGTGCGGCCCACACCGCCTGAGCTCGCCTGATCTAAGCCGGCCCGGTTACCACTCGGATGGGAAAACCTGGAATTTACTGAAACTGAGTTTCAGGTTTTCAGGCTCATTTCTGTGCAGATGCAGAGACGTTTGATCCTGAACTGATCTTCTCTGTGACCCCCCCCCCCCCCCCCCCCCCCCCCTACAGGTGGTTTATTTGAACGTGTGCCGAGCTGCAGCTTTAACGTGACTGATCAGCGTGTCGGGCTTTAACAAGCAGGGAAACAGGAGCGACGCGTGCGCAGTAACTTCATTAACGTCTGCACAGCTCTGAGGCATTTTCAGTCACAGACGCAAACTCGGCTTCTTGTTCACTCGGTTTTACACTTTCTGCATCTTCACTGGTTCAGAAGCTTCTTCTTTCTTTCTGTTTCTGTGTCAGAGCTCTGAAAGCTGCTTGTGTATCTGTGGCTGAATGATTGTGCGTCCTTTGTGTTGCTGAATCAGTTGAGCGAGCACACCTGTGTGACAGTCAAAGCAGGACTCATGTAAAGCGTTGTGATGTCTGCATTTGCTCCTTAAACTGAACTAATGGAAAAGACTGAACTCCTGATAAACAGCAGTGCTGTTCACACCCGAGGTCAGTGAATAACCCGTCTGTCTGCCTGTTTTCAGCCTCGTTTCTGTCGTGTTTGTGTAACGGCTGGTTGTGCTGTTTGATGCTGGAGTGAGTCCAACAGTCCCGAGGCTTAGAAACTGCTGGAAGGCTTCGCGTCGGTTATTATCAGTGAGGCATTTGAGGCTTTTTGATACCAGTGAGACTCGACGAGTTCTTGGAAGAGTGAAAATATTCAGTCGAGTGATTTCAGCTGGTAAATACTCGTCTGCTGCTCTGCAGGATAAACCAGGTTTTAGTGTCAGTCTGCAGAACCAGCTGCTCGAAATTACACACGAACAACATTAAGCTACTCACGCAGAGAAGAACGGCTGCTGCTGCATCATCCTCCTCATCATTTCTGCTACACTGGCAGGGCTAGGGGCCAGGACTCTCCTCTTCGGGTTTTTGGGGGATGTTGCTAACTCCGGGTCGATAACAGGCACCACACCCGCAGTAGATGTGCTCGGTGTGAGGTCTCGCAGCAAGCTATCAAATACGGCGCATTTCTCAGCTTTTAAAAAAACGCTATGTGTCGCCAGGTGTTTCATCAGATTTGAGGTGTTACCTCCTTTGACAGCATCACATCATGGCACCGGATACCGGTACCCATCCCTACTAAGGACCCCAAAGCGCTTTAAACAACCAGTCATCCACCCATTCACACACTGGTGGAGGCAGCTACAGTTGTAGCCACAGCTGCCCTGGGGCAGACTGACAGAGGCCAGGCTGCCATATCACACCCTCGGCCCTTCTGGCCAACACCAGTAGGCGGTAGGTGAAGTGTCTTGCCCAAGGACACAATGACCGAGACTGTCCGAGCCGGGGCTCGAACCGGCAACCTTCTGATTACAAGACGAACTCTTTGAGCCACAATCGCCCCTGTTGTTAAACTGTTTGCTCACATGGAAACGAAACACTCTCAGTACCACAGCTGCATGTTTGTGGAAACCTTCAGTGAGGCCACACTGTGGTTTAAGCTACGAGCTCTGGTAGGACAGAATAATCCTTTAATTGTCCCACAAGGGGAAATTTGGTTGGAACAGCAGCAGAATAAAAGCACATTTACACCCAGAAAAAAATATTTACATCATGGACAATAGTTACAAAAACAGAGTACTGTACAGTTTTTTTCATATACTCTGAGAAAAATAATATGCAAGTTACAACAGTAGTAGTTGTTTCATTGATTAGTGCAGTTACGGCGCAGATGTAAACATCTGTGTTTGTTGGGAGCAGTTCTGATTGTACAGTCTGACAGCTGCAGGGAGGAAGGAGCTGCAGAAACGCTCCTTCATGCATCGAGGATGCAGCAGTCTGTCACTGCAGCAGCTCTGCAGCAACATCTACATGCATGGGGTGGGAGACTCTGTCCATCAGAGATGTTATTTTGTCCAGAGTCCTTCTGTCTCCCACCACCTGTACTGGGTCCAGGGTGCATCCCAGAACAGAGCTGGCCTTCCTGATGAGTTTATCCAACCTCTTCCTCTCAGCTGCTGATAAACTGCTGCTCCAACATACAACACTGTAAAAAATGACAGATGCCACCACAGAGTCATAGAAGGTCTTTAAAAGCGCTCCCTGGACTCCAAATGACCTCAGCCGCCTCAGCAGGTAGAGTCTGCTCTGACCCTTCCTGTAAACAGCATCAGTGTTGTGGCTCCAGTTTATTATTCAGGTGAACACCCAGGTACCTATAAGAGTCCACTATCTCAATGTCCACTCCCTGGATGTTCACCGGTGTCAGTGTGGTGGGTCTGCGTCTCCGGAAGTCCACCACCAACTCCTTGGTTTTCCCGGCGTTGATCAGCAGGTGGTTCTGCTGACACCAGTCCACAAAGTCCAGAGTCCACCGTCTGTACTCTGAGTCGTCCTCACCTGTGATGAGGCCGACTATGGCAGAGTCGTCAGAGGACTTCTGTAGGTGGCAGCGTGGGGAGTTGATGGAGACGTCTGCAGTGTAGAGGGTGAAGAGGAACGGTGCCAGCACAGTTCCCTGTGGGGCCCCCGGACTGCAGACCAGCGTGTCAGAGACACAGCCCTGTGTCCTCACATACTGTGGACGTTCTGTGAGGTAGTCCAGTATCCACTGGGACATGTGGTGGTCCACTCCCGATAGCTCCAGCTTATCTCTCAGAAGTCGTGGCTGGATGGTGTTGAAAGCACTGGAGAAATCAAAGAACATGATCCTCACAGTGCTTCCAGGCTTCTCCAGGTGAGTCAGGGCTTGGTGCAGGAGGTGGATGATGGCGTCCTCCACCCCAATGCCGGGCTGGTAAGCAAACTGCAGCGGATCCAATGAAGACCTCACCAGGGGGCGCAGATGGTTTAGAACCAACCTCTCGAGGGTCTTCATCAGATGTGATGTCAGGGCGACCGGCCGGTAGCTGCTGAGGTCCTTGGGATGGGAGGTCTTTGGTACCGGTGCCACACAGGAGGTCTTCCACAGCTGTGGAACTTTCCCCAGTGACAGGCTGGGGATGGTGTGTTCGTTCCTTCTCAGGAAACACTGTCACCTGGTTACTAAAAGAGCACACCTGCACACCTGTCGCTCCTGACAAATCTCTGGGTTTTTTTCAGCTTAGCTTAGCAGCAGTCCTGGCTCTGCTTCACCCTGTTGTTGCATTCATGGACACTCAACTGTTTCTCCATCGTGGTGACGTGCGGCTTCGTCTCTGCCTGACGGAGCTGTAACCTGCACGTGTGGGCGGCTCGCCGAGCTGCTCGTAGATGCCAGAGTTTGAAGGTCACGGTTATCGGCCTCAGGTTCTGCTGATGATGTCGTGTTGTGTAGATGATGAGATGTTGACAGAGAGGAACATGATTCAGTTTGTTGCCGGTTGTTGACGCTCGGCCTCTCTGATACACTCTTTTGATACCCGATCATGTGACCTGTCAGCAGGTCACATGATCGGGCGTTAAACAGCAGTAGGAAGCTGTTCAACAGAAACAGCTGTTTCTCTTTTGCACTGCTGACTTTTCCAGACTTTTTGCTTCCATCTCAACCTTTTAGAGACGTTTTGATGTAATCAAACTGAAAAATTCTTAAAATGTTTCTTAGTTTAAACGTTTGACATGTTTGCTGTTCTTTTGTTAATAAAACACGTCTTTTTATTGTGTCGTGTGTTTGTTAAGAAGCATGAATTAAGAACATTTTGATAATTGTTGCCAACTTAACTTTCCTCCCATGTCGAGTTTTGGAATCTCAGCGATCAGCAGAGACCGGCTCGGCTTCTCCTGCGGGGCGGGTCAGCGGCGTCTCGGTGAGTGACGGCTGTCATCGTGTCATACAGTGAAAGTCAAGCATCACACTGGGACAAAGCCAGGAAGGGTCAGAGGTCAGCTTAGGGTGTAGAAGCAGGTTAGGCGACATTCGCTGATGGCAGCGAAGCGAGAGGGCAGTTTCACTGTGATTTTAATCCCCTCCCCTCGCTGTGTGAAACGGGCAGGTTTACAGTCCTGAGGAGGGCGTGATCGGCTGCGAGCCCTGGCGATGAAAGATGGGACGCTGCGAGCTGGGCGTGGGGTTTCACAAAGGAATGGGGAGGGGTGGTCATAAACACAGCGACAGTCAGAGTAATGAGCGCGTTCAAAGGGCGGCGGATTAAAGTCTTCCAGCTCTGGAGGTTTCCAAAGAAAAGTGATGACATTCAGCTGGCAAACATTTGTTTGAGAGCAGAGAAAGTCTGACACAGGTGTGCACGCAGGTGTGCACGCAGGTGTGCACGCAGGTGTGCACGCAGGTGTGCACGCAGGTGTGCACGCAGGTGTCGAGGGGTCACCCAGCACCCACGGAGCCAGAGTGAGCCAAGCTGCAGGCCCGTACCTTCCTCCTCCCGCTCGTGTTGCTGCGTGTTGTTTAAAGTGCACGAGACGATCTTCTTATGTAACGGCCTGAAAACAGAGGCTACATGATCGATACAGAGCAGCTTTAACTAAAACATGTTGTTTTGGCTTTAATGAGAAATTATTGTTTCTCTGAGTGAACGGCGTTCCTGGACGCCCACGTGTGTGTTTGCCCTCCTTTTACTCCGACGGCAGCGACCCTCGACCTGTTCGCACCTGATCAGATCATTTCTCACAGAGCTCATGGACATGTCAGCCATGTTTGGATTTCTCAATCCTCGACTGCCTCATAAAACAGGTGAATAAACTGAATAAAGGATGTGGGTGTGTTCAGATGAAGAGCTGTAACCTTTAAACTCATGTTTGTTCTGACACCTTCAGAGGCTCGCAGGATGAAAGCGGGACAATCTGTCCTGCAGGGAGCTGCTGAAGTATCCTGGGGAGGATGCAGAGCTGGTTCAGTGTTCCTGAACACGAGGTCGGGCTCGCAGGCGGAGCTGCTTTCGGGTCCGGAGACGCTCTCCCCGACCTCCAGCTCAAGGATGACCTCAGCCCACCGAGCCATGTCCTGCACTTTAGAGCAAACTGTCACATTTCATGAGAAACATCAGAGCTCTGAACAGTTCACAGTTCATCTGATGAATATTTGATGATTTGCACTGATTGTAACTTTGTAGATTCAAGTTTGTGTTAAGCTGCTTCGCTGTTGCTCCTCTGCAGGGTGCCTCCTTACCTTCGGCCCGTGTGTGCAGAGCCTGATCGCAGCCTGCTGTTGCTGTCAGGCTGTTCCTCGAGCTGTTACCACCCCCTCCGCCCCCGTCATTCCTCAGGAGTCGCTGATGTTTACTGAGCTTTGGCTGAAGTGTCGCCTGCTCATTAATCTCCCTGCTTTCTGGAGGCAAAGGTCGTGCTGAGCCTGCAGGGGAAGCAGGGTTCATAAAAGCATCAGTGTGTTACAGGTTACATTTTTCCGTGACCCCCCCCCCACGCCTCGCCCAGCCTCACCTTCTGTTTGAGTGACAGCTCTTAGGCTGCAGGAGTTATAAAAGCAGGAGACTCTGCAGCTCCTCACTCTGCTCTCTGTCGTCTTCAGCCACAGCAGCAACGCAGCATCCACCATGGCCTCCTTCACCCGCTCATACTCCCGCTCCGTCAGGTCCTCCGTGGGCAGCAGCGGCTCCATGAGGGCCAGCAGCGTGTACGGTGGAGCTGGGGGCTCCGAAGTCCGCATCTCCTCCTCCTCTGTGGGCGGAGGGCTCAATAGCAGCCTCGGCGGAGGCTACTTGTCCTCCGTCAGCTACAGCGGTTCTGGCACGGACGACAGCCTGATCGGCAACGAGAAGTTCACCATGCAGAACCTGAACGACCGTCTGGCCTCCTACCTGGAGAAGGTGCGCAAGCTGGAGAAGGCCAACGCCGAGCTGGAGCTGAAGATCAGGCAGTTTCTGGAGAACAAGGTCGGCCCCTCCACCCGGGACTACACCACCTTCTTCGTCACCATCAGCGACATCACTGCAAAGGTAACGCTTCCTCGTCCTCCCACAGGTGCTCTCACCTCCGTTTTTAACCCTCTGTTTGTTTCATGTTTACCTTATTTTGAATGATGATGTCACTGCGAGCTTCGTCCTGTTCCTTTGAACCTCGTTCATCGTGATCTTCAGGATCTGTTCCTCTGCAGTTTTCTACACTCTCTCCAAGCTGTGACACAGAGCGCCCTCTACAGGCCATATCCAGGCTTTACTTCTCACTCGTCTTCAGTTTGTTTCTCACAGAAACACTTTGTTAATGTTTTTCCTCTGCATCCGAACAAAACCCAGAAAGAGCTGCAGACAAAGGTGGCAAATCTCCCGTTTAACCGGAGAGGTGCCTTCAGAAATCAGAGGACTGAAGGATGTCTGATCTAAAATTAGAAAAGAGAACATAAACCTTCAGTTCAAACCTGAGATTTACACGCTGGAGCTCAGTTAATACAAACTAGAAGTGAAATAATGCATTTATACAACTGTCAAATCTAATCACGCAGGAAGTCTCCAACTGGGTGAACCAGCACAGTCTGAGGAGGTTTTACTTTTCTGATCTGAACCTCAGTCATCTCTGACAATCTGGGGATTTTTGGTTAATTAAAAGTTCAGAAATATCTGGAAAATGAAAAGTGAATAAAAATGCTCTGTCTGATTGGTTAGAACTGGCAGGGGGCGGGGCAGTAATCAGTAATCCTGTGGCCCCGCCCCCTGCTGACTTTCACTGGCAGCCAAGTATTTATCTTGATTACGAAACATGACCTTGTGTTTCCTGTAGTACAAACACTCTTCAAAGTAAAAGACCTGCACTGCATCGGTAATTACAAAATAAAAGCACCTTAATGTGGATCAATAAAGTTTGATCTTCATCCATTACGATGTTTTTTGTCTCCAGATTCAGGAAGCCACCAAGAAAAACGGAGCCATCCACCTGAGCATCGACAATGCCCGGCTGGCTGCTGACGACTTCAGGACAAAGTGAGTCTGCAGGAACCCGCAGAGCGGGTTGCAGTTCCTCTGACGCCCAGCAGAGGCCGCTGCAGCCATCAGTCACATGTCTGATGCAAGTCTGAGATCATGTACTACTTAATGTTAGCACATGACTTAGCATTATGTTATGAAACAGCAGTCCTGGGTTCAAAGGGACTTCTTCCTCCCCACTGTCGCCACGTGGTGCTAATATGAGATGTTTTGGGTTCTCGAGACAAAATGAGGCTTCAGGTGGAGACATCGACGGAGCATCGGTGACGCTCTGATAGAGATGCCAACTGGGAAATTACGTATAAAGAGCAAATCTGCGATGTCACACACAGTGCAGATATAAACCTTATTTGATGGTTAAAAAATTGGCTTCAGATGATGCTTCGAGTCTCCATCAGCAGCAGCAGATCAGAGCGGCGAGTCATGGTGAACATTTGAAATAAAGCAGGATCTCCTCTGATATGAGCAGTGTTGCCAACTCCTCAGTAAGGAAAATCGCTATTGGCTGTCCTAAAAGTCGCTAAATGACGTCATCACCTAATTTGCATAATTGGTCATGCTAATGTAATTGTAACCTACATTGTTGGAGAGAGAAATAACATCGTGGACGAGACATAAAGTGAGCAAAAAACGTCCTAAATGCATTTAGAATTTATTTAGAACTACAAATTAAATTTCTTTTAGCAATTATTGTTTTTTGTAATGTCTTTCACGTCTTTTTTAGGGGGTCTGAAAACTCGCTAAATATAGCGACAAGTCGCTAAGTTGGCAACACTGGATATGAGTGTCATTGTTAATACTGCTGTTACTGCAGGGAAAGATCCAATGATATTAGGGAGTTTGAACAGCAGGTGGCGCCACAGCAGCTCAGATTGAATCACTGAGCCTCACCTGTGATCCATCCTCCTCATGCAGGTATGAGAATGAGCTGGCCATGCGTCAGTCGGTGGAGGCTGACATCAGCGGGCTCAAGAAGGTCCTGGATGACCTGACGCTGGCTAAGAGCGACCTGGAGATGCAGATCGAGGGCCTGAAGGAGGAGCTAATCTTCCTGAAGAAGAACCACGAGGAGGTGAGCGTGGAGTCAGATGCTCAAACACAGATTTGTTCTTTTACTGTAAGAAAACTTGTTTTTAGCTGAACTTGAGTGTGTGTGTGTGTGTGTAGGAGCTGCTCGCCATGCGGAATCAGATGAGCGGTCAGGTGCACGTGGAGGTGGACGCCGGTCCACAGCAGGACCTCACAAAGGTCATGGCTGAGATCAGAGAGCACTACGAGGCCGTCACCGCCAAAAACCAGAGAGAGCTCGAGTCCTGGTTCCAGACCAAGGTACCTACCACCATGACATCACTTCCTGTGACCGCAGACGTCTCCTGTGTATTAACCTGTGTGCGTGTTTCCCGCGCAGACTGAGACTCTGAACAAAGAGGTCATCACTCAAACCACCTCGCTGCAGACGTCCAGGTCAGAGGTCACGGAGGTGAAGCGCACGCTGCAGTCTCTGGAGATCGAGCTGCAGTCCATGTTGGGCATGGTGAGTGTCACATGACCTCCACTCTGCAGCTGGAGGAGCTTCAGCGAGCTGTGAACAGAGGCGGCGAAAAACGTCCGATCAGGCTGTTTCTCTGTCTGAACACTGACGGGTCACATGAGCCGAGGTTTGACTGAAAGCAGAGAGGAAGATCAATAAAAACGAGGTTTTAGGATAGGAACGGTAAAGGTCTGACTGCAGGTGTCGCTTTTGATCAGCTGACCTCACAAACGCTGCGTTCCTCTGCAGAAAGCGTCGCTGGAGGCCTCCCTGGCTGAGACGCAGAACCGCTACTCCATGCAGCTCTCCAGGTACCAGATGCAGGTGAGTCGCTGTTCATCCTGAGCTCGCGGGTTGTACCTGAGCACGCTGCTCTTCGTCTCACCTGTGACTCGGTTGTCCTGCAGGTGATGTCGCTGGAGGAGCAGCTGACGCAGCTGAGGTCCGACCTGGAGCGGCAGGGGCAGGAGTACCGCACGCTGCTGGACATCAAGACCCGGCTGGAGATGGAGATCGCCGAGTACAGGAGGCTGCTGGACGGAGACACCACCAGCAGGTGAGACTCGCGCTTCGAAGAGTGAAGCTGAAGCTAATGGGCGACGCAGACGCTAACCTGTGCTCTGTTCTGATTGGTCCACAGTGTCACCACCAAGTCCTCGAGCACCACGACCAAGCGGGTGGTGACGGTGGTCCAGGAGGTGGTTGACGGGAAGGTGGTGTCCTCCTCTTCCTCCACGTCCTCCTCTGTCCTAACCAGCTGAGCCGCTGCTGACAGCCAACCAGCTGAGCCGCTGCTGACAGCCAATCAGCTGAGCCGCTGCTGACAGCCAATCAGCTGAGCCGCTGCAGCTAATCAGTGTCTCCTCACAATAAACCGAGAGTCCACATAAAAACTCAGAGTGTGTCTTTATTTGACCTCCACGTCTTTAAGCTCAGAGAAGAAGAGTGCTCAGTTTTCCTCCAATCAGGGAGTCAGAAGCATCAGAGTAACCTGCAGCGTACCTGCAGTGCATTCTGGGTAAAGTGTGGGACAACTGATCATGTTTTTCCTTCTGGGTCAAATACATTTCTTAATAAGGTCATTTTCTATATGTAAAGCATTCGGGGAACAAAGTGGCTGAAAAACCTGAACTGAGAGTCAGGTGAGCCCAGCAGGTGTCAGTCTGAAGGATGGTGCTGCCCCCTGCTGGGCCTGCACAGTCATGTTGGCGTCACTGTTCTCGCCCTTCATTCGAACTTTATTTAAACCCCTCGGAGGGTTTTGGCAGCAGCTGCAGCGACTCTGCAGGCTGCTTCATGCCCCGCACCGCTGCAGCCGCAGTTTCCTCCCATCATGCCTCAGGGCGTCATTGCTCAGAGTGAGTTTAGTGCCTCTTATATAAATCAGAGCGTCAGGCAGCAAAAACATGATCACATAAAAAATGCACAAATCCAACATCATTAGTTTGACCTGTTTTTTATGCTTTTTTTGTGTTTGTTAGCGAAGTCCCAGCACAGCTGCACCTGTCACCGTCACGAGCATTACTGACGCCAACGCTGGCTCGATGTCCACACTTTGTTAAGCAAAGCACTTTGTGGCTGTAGCTCAGGCGGTAGTGCAGGTCATCTACTGATCGGACTGCATGCCAAATGTCCTTAGGCAAGATGCTAACCCCACATTACTCCACACTCTGATGCATCCATTGCAGTATGAGTGTGTGTTTGTTAGAAAGCACTCAGAAAATGTGCTGGAGTGATGGGTGGATGCACAAAGTGCTTTGAGTGCTCAGGAGAGTAGAAAAGCGCTACATCAGAACCAGTGCATTTACCATAGCAAGTCATCCTTTTTAAACATTTAATCTTGATTTAAAAGCCGTGAGAGGTGAAGGATGAGCAGGTTTGCACTGTGTCGTCATGTTTTTGTGTTTAACACAAGTTTTTCATAAATAAGTAAAAGTAGAAACACGAAATCTCCTGAACAGTCAGTGTCGATCACACACACTCACACTCGTTTACAGTACTTATGAGGACCCGGCCTGTCCTGATAACCAGGACTTAAAACCAACTTCAACCTAAGACTAGTTCTAAACGTAAGCCTGAATCCAGATATTCGCCCTCACACGGCTCTTCCTCCCTCCACGGTCCCGTTGTGCGTGTCAGTATTCAGAAGACGCTACACAAACAAAGGTGTTCTCACCCAATTTGCATGAAACTTTATCAAAACGTGTCCTGACAACAACAGCGTGAGGAATCAGAAACCACCTCAGTATCCAGGAAGTCTTTCTAATTATCCTGGAAATATGACAGAAATAGAAAAGTACTTTCAGAGACGACCTCGACATTTAACAAACGTTGTAACTTTATGTGATCACAGCGTCACAAAGTGTCCAACACATCGAGTCTTTCCCAACCGCGTTCCTGCTCTGGCACGCTGGTTTCTCTCACATACATAAAAGACTTCAACATAAAAACGGTGACTTGAACGCTGGTTTCACCCTCTGGCTCTGTGGGATTTTACTGCTTCTCACTGCATTTTAAAATGTTCCTTCCTCAAAGTCTTGGCTGCGAACTCGGATCCCATAAAGGAGGCTGTGAAAGAGCACAACACAGAATGATGCTGAGGTTTAACGGGCAGGTTCAAACATCCAAGTCAACACGTCAATAAAACTGCTCTAAAAATAGCGATAAGCTGCTGCTGCAGCTGCTGCTCGGCACTGAACACGTTTACATCTCTAACCTGATGGTTGTGAACTCGTAATGACAGTTTATGGGAGTCGGCCTGCAGCAGTGTGCTGACCTGTGCACGACTTCAACACAGCGTGACAGTTACAGTGTCGTTACCACTCCCACGCCGCAGGCCTGAATTTAAATGATAATATAAACCTGCCTGCTGCCTCAGAGCAGCCGAGCGTGTTGCTAATTATTATTATGTCCAAATTAGCTGTGAGGTTTTTCACAACTGTTCTTTCCTGTTGACTCGGTGAAAACTTGGCATCATTCAAATCTCATCAGGACAAAAACATCTTTACAAATCTTACAAATGTTCGCTATCATCAGTCTTTCTATTACAAAAAAGGGCCATAAGGATAATCCATGAAACTGGTTACAGAGATCATACAAATCCACTATTCTTAAAATCAAAAATTCTAAAATTCACAGATCTGGTTCATTTTCTCACTGCACAAATTATGTATAAAGCAATAAATAACCTGCTTCCTGACAATATTCTAAAAATGTTTTCTAAAAGGGAACGGGGACACAATCTGAGGGGGAATTAAATTTAAAACATCCTCGTATCCGTACAACATTTTTTTGCATCTCTGTGTGTGGAGTGAAGCTGTGGAACAGACTAAGTAAAGATATAAAGCCGAGCATTGTGCAGTTTAAACAGCGGTTTAAGGAGATGGTTTTTACAGGGTACAGGGAGGAGGTGGAGATTTGATCGGGTGTTCTTGTCCAATATTTTCATGTGTGTGCGGGTGCACGGGTATGTTGGTGTGGGTATATATATATCTGTAGGTTGTGTATCTTTTGAGGTGTTAATGGGGTTATTGAAAATGTGTATATGTGTGTATGGATAGATAGAAACATATATGTATATATATAAGAAAAAAAAAGAATAATAATTAAAAAAAAAATACACATGACATATAATGTAATTGCAAGGAGGTATTTCTGTAGTCTATTGATTACTAGATAGTGGAAAAGGGGTGGGATTAAATAAGTTTATGCTTCTTCCTGCTCCTTTTTGAACATGAAAGTTATTCGAAGTTGTTTTTGCTCGTTTTCTTTTTGTTTTGCTTTGTTTATTTGTCGCTTTTAATTCTATGTTGTTGTACTTTTTTAACATGTTCAAAATAAAGATTCAATCAATCAATCAATCAATCTTTAATGACATTTCTATTTCCAAATCAACATTTTCATTGTTTTGCAAACATTTAAATTAGAGGGAGCGTTTTTAATCTGTTGGCCATTTTTATTTTATGAAAGAAGTCAAAATTTCAACGTCAGGTTTTTGTTTTAAAGAAACTGTTGGACTAAATTTGATCTTTGTCACGTTTTCAGGGGGAGAAACGTTTCATCATCATCATCAGGTGATGTCGTCAGTCTCAGCTGCAGGTTTCAACCTTATAAACAGCACATTTGCATAATGACTGAAACCAGCCACTGAAGGAACAATGGGCTGGGAGGTCAGTTCATCATAATTATGCAAATTCTCATGATCATTGATCAACAACCACTGATCAATATCCATGAGTGCATTCACAGAGAGTTGGGGAATGGCTGCAATCACAGCATGTAAGGTGGTGACAGATGATTGAGCATCAGGAGGTTTTAGTTTTGGCTCATGTGATTAGGTAGAGGATCAATAGGGGGTCCACAGCCCTCTTGGGGACACTCCCACAGGGCTTAAACTTTCCAGGGAAAGTTGAGTTTCATGTTCTCTACGCCTGCTCCTCTCACTGTGGTTAATCTCATCGTTGGAGCTGATTATACAGAATCAGCAGAGAATAACCTGAAGGCAGCAACGATAAACGATAGGTGGGAGAGCTCAGGTTGCTACCACAAAGTGCCCTTGAGCAAGGAGCTGAACTCAAAGTGGCAAACGTGGCTGACGGCCAGACTGAAGCAGAGCCCACGTGAAGCTGCACCATCAGTTTGGTTTCCATCTTTTTATCTGCTCCTCTCGTTCACACCAGCCTGAGATCAGTTCTGCTGTTTCACAGTTTCTCGTCCAGCTCATCAAAGCTTCACATGCAGCAAGTCCACCTCTTCAGCCCACTCAGGCTCAGCTTCAGGCTCATGTCTGCTTTTGTTGTTGGAGAGATCATCTAAAAGGTAACAGTTCCTCACATTGTGTTTGATCAGCCCAACTTCAGCACACCAGTGACTCCTGGGTACTTCCCACTGGACCGACCTCTAACAGACGAACTCTGAGGCCAAACGGTGGTTTTGCCACTCTAAAGGTCGTCCACCTCTTTAACGCACACGTCTAGCCTGCAGCTGAACATGACCTTGAAATGGCAGCTGGTCATTTTTAATATGTTAAAACCTTAAAATAAGGCGAGCCAGTTAAGCTACATGACATTTCAAATTAAAATCACCTGAACTGATGGGAGTCGACTTGGACACTGATGCTCTTGTTCTGAGCATCGTGTTGTCACCGAGCTGTGGACCCGTCTCTGACCTGAACTCGTTGTTGGAGCTGTTGGTTTGAGACAGTCTGTCTGTAAAGCACATCTTTGTACTGTGTTTTACCAGGAAAGGTTGTGAGTCTGTTGGCTTCATTCCCCCAGCAGACTGAACACGCTGCCGTGTACAAAGAAGTGTGACAATTTTTTTAAATTAAATTCAAATTAAACATTTTGAAGTGGAAGACTACAAAAAGAGACCTGGAGATGTGACTTTCAGCAGTAATGGTTCATAACTGGGCTCACACATGCCTGCAGGTTTGCATGCACAGAAATATGAGCCTGTAAATCAGCCGTGGTGTTTTCAGCTGCAGGGCTCGGGCTGGGACATGTGGCAGCAGATCCACTTCTTGTCATTCCAAAGATCAGACCTCATTTTGCTGTCGGCCACTCTGAGTGAGTAATCGTGCAGCTGAAGCGTTCCCCAGACTGGCGCCTGAACACGAGCACCGTACGTGGACCGCACAGTGCAGAGATTCAGAGAGAAACATTATAAAAGAAGAAATAAAATCAAATATAAACAGACAACAAAGCGATGCGGTTACAGTGCAGAACCTCTGACAGAAAGTGATTCGCTGTGTTGTCCAAATTCTTGTTTTGATCTTGGACGTTTATTTGTTGGTTCTGTCGTTGTGGAGATTCAACCTGTTGACAAAGAGTTTCTGGTCGACCTTTGTGTGGCCACTCGATTCAGGACACGGTGGTTCTGTTTTGGTTCTGTGACTTATTGTGTTTGATTTGGGAATATTGGAGCTTAACGGTCCTTTGGACAGGACTGGCCAATCACGACTCTGTTATTTTGTTATGTATTATTTCTTGACCACACGCAGAAACTCTGTGATCTCGTCATGTCTCACGACAGTCTGCTATTATTACATATATATTATGAATATATAACTCCACCTGATGAGTAATGAGCAGGTGGAGTTATTGCAGTCAGTTCGGCTTTATATTCTAAATCAGATTTCATGACCTAGAAACTCGCGTGACTTGTAAACAAGACAACAGAGGGTCTGCTGGGGTTTCTGCAAACCCTGAATTACACTCAGTGGAGCCTGAAACACATTACTGTGACACTCCAGATCTGCCTGAGCCACATTAACAGGTTGTTTGTTAATGTGTTCATCTGAATGGTGCGGAAAAAAGACCATTGGTTAAAATCTCTGCTTGAGGGTTGGAGTATCAATTGAATCCATTTTAAAAATCTGTTTCCGATACCAAACTTTTTCAAAACTTCAAATAAGAACGGCCATTCGATCCTGTCGAAGGGTTTTTCTGCATCCATTGAGATTAACTGGTCTCTTTTTTCTCATAAATGATATTCATGACCCTCGTATATTGTGAAAGCCCTGCCTCCCCTGGATAACGTTCTGGTCTGAATGAATCATCTTAGGCAAGAGTGTCTCTAATCTCATAGCTAATAGTTTGCAAAGTGTCTTGTAATCATAATCCAACAGTGAGATTGGTCTATAAGAACTACAATGTGTTGCTGGTGTAGAGGAATTTCTTTCACTAAGGTATTAATCACATTATTTCATTGTTTTAACATGTCTGACACTCATACTTAAGACAAATGGTAGGGGGTGTAGCAAAGATGTTGGGGGGAAAACAGGAACTCCAGAGGACCAGTCTTTTGTCTCTTGAGGACTCTGGGAAGTAGCAAGGGAGTGTGAAACAGCTGTGTACTGCCTTTTGTTCCTGGAGAAGGTATTTAACTGAGAGGTTGACTTTGGCTCAGGGAGACTCTGCTGACCCTGCCCCGTGGTCATGCAGGGGCTTCACAAGCTTGTTTGTATGTTCTTTGTGTGTGCTTGGAAATAAAAGAATGTTAGCTACCGCTCACTGCTCGTCTGCAGGCTTTATTTAAGTGGGAAAACTTCCACAACAAAATGGCGCTGCGAGCAGGGTGGTCCGTGTGGTCGCTGAACAATGGTTCCGTGGACGGGCTGATCACCCCTGAGGGAAAAGGTACCTTTGTCCTACCAGCTGTTGAAGCGAAGGAAATGGAGGAGTCACGGAGCCGTGTGTTTCAGTCACCACCGAGATCATCGATTTTGAGGGGACTTCTGCAGATGGGTGAGTTGTAGCTAACTTGTATACAGTCATGGAGAGTTTTT
The DNA here is from genome assembly GCF_963576455.1 of Neolamprologus multifasciatus. Taxonomy (NCBI): domain Eukaryota; kingdom Metazoa; phylum Chordata; class Actinopteri; order Cichliformes; family Cichlidae; genus Neolamprologus; species Neolamprologus multifasciatus. The sequence goes on from NC_140442.1 coordinate 701,045, forward strand.
TTGTCTGGCCGAGGGGGGGAACGCTGGCCGACCCCGGAGTTCGAGTCTCCGGGAGGAAAACCTGGTGGTTTGAGGCCCCAGGCTTGTGTTGGGTACGGCTCATCACAAGGACAGTGGCTCGCGCACGTTGTTGGGGAGAAGCCGGCCCAGACCTGTGTTCGGTCCAAGTACGTCACAGGAACGGCGGTTCGGGTACACTGTCGGGATCCATCTCTGTGTACTATAGTGCACGGAGTGGCGGTGTTCGTTCCTTGGTCCGTAGAAGGCAAGGGCCTCACGGGGGACGCCTCGTGTAGTAAAATAGGATCTAGATCCAGTAGATCGGCAGACCTTCCACCAGGCGGCCGGAGACAAAACTCAATACGTGACTGTATGGTAAGAATTGAGTAAATGTGTGGTGTGTAAGATTGCAGAGAATGGTTGTGTGGGAAAAGTTGATGTGTGTGTAAAAACAGTGAGAAACGGGGTTTCAAAATGTTGAAAATGGGGAACAAAAAAAAAAAAAAAAAAAAAAGAGAGAGAGAGAGGAGTGTAGAAATGTGTGTAACAGTTGTTTCCAACTAGAGGGAGAAGGTGGTACTGCAGGCCACCAGCTCCCCTAGGGTGGACACACGAAAATTTCTTTTTTTTAGCAGAATTGTTGATAAAAATAAGCAAAATAGGAAGAGGGTTTGGTTGTTTTTCAACGTAGAACAACCACACTCTCTCTGGGTTTTTAAGAAAGGGGAGTTCAGAACCAGAGAGGGGAGATGTGTTGTTTTAAGCAATGAGAAGAATGATCAAAATGTCTCAGTGTGTCACTTGCAGGTGAAGAGCAGACCTGGATCAATTTTCCACGTGCAGCAGTCGGAAGAAAATTATAGGTTAACACCATTAGAAACACTCAAGCCAAGTTTTTGGCTGAATTGTTTTACAGCTTAACTTCCATGTGTTTGTCACCCTGAGAACACAAGCTCCAAGAATCTCTCCCTGAAGACAAGAAATGCAGTTTCAGAACAACGAGATGGATCTCGAGAGCTCACAGCAGCATCCTGAGCAGTGAAGAAAAGGTCCAGCAGCAACAGCTGTGCAAGACAGCGACAGCAAGGAGAAAAATGGCATCATCATGACTGGATGGATGGATGTGCATTTCCAAGGAGCTGCAACTTCACTGTGTGAATGGACTTTTGAAAAGACTGCCTGAGTTGGACATTTGCCACTTTCGGCGCAAAAATGGCAAAATGAGACAGTGGAAAACACAGGACAAAGCTGAAAGACAACTGACTCTCACTGGACTGCTGCAAGGGGGAGAGATGAGATGAGACCACAGTCAAAGGAGAAGGGGACAACATGGAGGAATGCTGTTGTAGTGTGGGAATAAAATTTGGGTTTAGGAAAACTGGGAAGGAAAAAACGACTGCCTTGCGTGGAGAATTGAAAAGTGTCTGGAGCACCGCAAAAAGGAGAGGTACACAAAAATTACACAAACAGAAAATGCATTAATCCTACTAACACAAACACACATGCAATGAAGCTCATGAAGACCAAATAGCATTTTAAGCGTTTCTGTTACCATCATCTTGTCCAGTTAGCTTAGTGGGTTAAGCAGTGATACATAGACTAGTGAACTAGTATTATTTTTGGGGAAGGATGACTGAATCATTGCAGGGGTGAACAGAATGCTGCGGGAGGGTCAGATGAGTGGGGACTAATAGATTATTGAGTTTCTGGTTTCTGATGTGTGAGGGAAGTCTTATCGTGACACACATCTGGGTACATGGGGAAAACAAAAACTCATTTTTTAATAGAATATTGCTGTTGTGTGAGGTGTGTGTGACTGGTGGATGAAAGTTTTGGATTTACTGATGCATTTTCTTTTGGTACCACTTTGAACCTGGCAATTAGTTGTTTTGATCTATCATTCTAAGGGAGTATGCTTAGACAACTTCTAAAAAGAGGCCTTCATATTTTTTGACTTTTAACAGTGCACTGAGATTTTTGTTTGGCAATTTTCTCTTTTTCAAGCAGGCCTGCAAGATCGGAATCGAAAGCGCTACACAACATGTTGATCAATCGCAAGTGAGCTTCTCCAAAATTAAAATGGGCTCGGGAGAAAGCCACTTATTTGGGACAATCAGAAAACAAGTCCCTGGCAAAAAGGATTCAGCGAGGTAATCCAGTCTAAATTCTTTTTTTTTTTCCTTTTTGAAATGACGTCATTGCTGGCAGTAGAAACTTATTGCGACACAAGAGGTTCTGCTATCAGCAATAAACACGGGGATTGACTGGACTGACAAAAACCTGACTGACTTGACACCAATATGCAAGATTGCACCTCCACCCAGAGAGACAAAAGGGTGGATGTATATATGTATGTTTCTTTGTTACAGGAGCAGAAAGGTGACAGCAACATCCTGGGTTGCATGGGCTTTTGAGCCGTGCTGACTTAACCTTTTAATTGCCACTTTCTGTGTCTTTGTGAATTTACCAGCGGTGTGTTATTCATGACCTTGTATTGTTTACAGTGCAGAGGTCACTGTGAGAAAGTGTGCATACAGACGCGCTGCGCTAACATCTATATCACTTTTTCCACAGCAGAGAGCATAATCATATGATCTAATCACATGATTTACAGCAGGACACACCACTGGCTAATGTTTTTTTTCTTACGACAGGGCCTGGAGTAAAGCTACTTCAGGGGAGAAGCCCTGAGAATTTTTAAGAGACAATGCACAACTTCATTGTGCATGTCTAATGGTGATAAGCTAACATAGGGCAAAAGAGGGTTTTTTCCGGGGAAGTTTTCATTTTTAAATTGCAGGAACCGTGACATGAGGGATATGGAAGGATTGACTGAGGCGCAGATGCAGACCATGCCTGGGAGACAACGCTTCAAGAGGACCACTGAGAAGCAGGGACCATCTGCAGGACAACAGACAAACGACAGTGGGCTTCCAAAGGATTGTCATGAGGAGATTTTGAACAGCAAAATCTTAAAATAAAATGAAAGAGTTTCGACGTTGACGCTGAGGAAGACAACTAAGGTGTACGACGTGCTCTGCCTTAAATCTACAGCCGCGTTGGAACAGAAATCGAGGGATGGAGAGAGCGTGCCAAGCTCCAAAAGTGACAGCGCAAGGAAGATCAGCGTTGGAGTTATGACTCTGTAAATGGCACAGACGCCAGGAGCCATGACTGTGACAGAGAATGACCACCTAATGCTGTTTCACTTTGCCATGCAAAGTACTTTGACACTCTGGAGAAGACCTTTCCTCTGTATCATTGGTGTTTCCATTTGCATGTGAGAGCTTAGATTGTGGGGAAGATTAAAGATGAACAAAGGGTGGTGGGAGAACAGTGAAGTGAGGATACACAGTGTGAAACTCCTTTAAGTGTACAATAATGTTGATGTGATATACAGAATGTCAGGAAAGAAATTCTGGTTTAATGTGATTCTTGATTTTAGAATCAAAGGGTGGGATTGTAGAGGAATTTCTTTCACTAAGGTATTAATCACATTATTTCATTGTTTTAACATGTCTGACACTCATACTTAAGACAAATGGTAGGGGGTGTAGCAAAGATGTTGGGGGGAAAACAGGAACTCCAGAGGACCAGTCTTTTGTCTCTTGAGGACTCTGGGAAGTAGCAAGGGAGTGTGAAACAGCTGTGTACTGCCTTTTGTTCCTGGAGAAGGTATTTAACTGAGAGGTTGACTTTGGCTCAGGGAGACTCTGCTGACCCTGCCCCGTGGTCATGCAGGGGCTTCACAAGCTTGTTTGTATGTTCTTTGTGTGTGCTTGGAAATAAAAGAATGTTAGCTACCGCTCACTGCTCGTCTGCAGGCTTTATTTAAGTGGGAAAACTTCCACAACACTGGCTTATTAGGTTTCAGTAATTCGACCAAGATGGCAGCGCGTGAACAACACGAGGCTCAGTGTCTCTCCAGAATCTGCTATTTATCGTTTTTTTATCTGACTCTTCACCCTCCTGCCCTCTGGGAGGCGCTACAGGAGCCTCCGGACTAAGAGCAGCTTCTTCCCCACAGCTGTCAGACTCCTGAACTCTGCCTCCTGACATCTGACCCACATTAAACTCATGGACTGGACACACACACACGCACAACCACCTACACACACACACAACAGACAACTGTACCCTCAAACACACATCAACCAATTGAGTTCAGGCATAAATGGCAGTATTTCCTTTCTAGACTGCTTATGAGCTGAATCGACTCCAGTTGATTTACCAACACTTGGATAAATTGTGCAGTTTAAACCCGGCCATCATCTCTTTACAGTAACAATGTTATCAGCAGTTAGGTGGGTCTCTTGTAAAAATATTACTTGGGCTTTAATTTGTCTCATTCAATTCATAACTTGTTTCAGTTTAACCAGTTTATTCAGCCCTCGAACCTTCCAGGAGGTCATGTTCAGATCTGGAGCTGTCAGCATTTATAACAGGAAAGATGTAGACATGTACAAGTCTGCCCTGAAGATAAAAAAACAAAAGAAAACTAAACAAAGCAACACAATAGTGCAAAAGAAAGCAGGTGCACAGCGCGTAACATTAGAACACCAAGACGAACTAAACCAAAAGAAGTTTGTGATCCACACTTGTGTGCACCCGACCCGTCCCAGTTTAAACAGGCCCGGCTAATGTTCACGGCCGATCCATGCCATACCTGCAGAGGAGCAGCCAAACACAAGGAGCAGCCAGAACGAACAAGCAACAAAAGAAAACAGAGCCGCTCTCTAATAATAAAACTAATAAAGTAGAAAAGTTAAGAATGGACGGTCAGATATTATAAAATAATAACAGTAAATTGCCACCACAACGAAAAAGAATTAAATCAGGCCATGACGCTTCTATGCTCAAAGTATATTTGTTATTCACTGACTATATGGCCTGGAATGAAATTACCCTTAAATCCAACATAACAATCATGACAACAGAAGCTTTAAGTGAGCATTTGCCTTTGAGGTCGTAACCTCCTCCTGTCCATTTGGCTTGAGCTGTTATATGAACTTGCCTCAGATGGATTAACAAAAATATGTCGGTCCCCTTGAAAGGTTATCAGCATCCTTGCTGGGTAGATGAAGCCAAAACAGAGGTCTGGGATGCGAAGTGTTAACAGCTGTTTTTTACCGTGTCAAACAACCTTCGTTGTTTACGGAGCTCCACGGAGAAATCTGGAAAAAACACGACTCTCTTGCCCTCATAAAGTACGCTGCCCCTTTGCCTGGCGATTCTTAGAACCCGAACCTTATCAGCAGAGTTTAACAACTTCATTATACAGTCCACATGGTTTTTACTGCCCTTTGCATCGCCAAGAAAACGGTCCTCATGAACTGGAAAAATTAAAATAATCTTAATTCTACCCAATATAGGAACCATCTAATAGATCACATTAGCCTTGACACAGCCTCTAACACCACATTAGATCAATCCCTCTGGGCTCCTTTGATTGGCTCCATCACCTAGCGGGGGTGAGGGGTCATGGTTTGGTCCCACCTTCGCTATTGTGGTTGATGTGGAGGTTGGGACGGGCTTAGGGCATCTGGAGAATCCCTAGGGACGTTATCCATGGAGGGCTAAACCCGGGGTTGTGGTCATAACCTGGTTAGTGGCTCTGGTTGCTCTTAGAGGGTGTTTTCCTCATGGCTGTGTGCAGCAGGGCTGGGGGAGGGTCTGTGCTGGCGGACGTAGGTTACTGGCCTGGTGGCCTGGCTGCCCCTGAGTGGATCCGAGGCAGGCGTGGGGGTTTGGGGTTTGGGGGTGCTTCGCTGGGCCAAGGGCTCTGGCTGGGCCTTGGGGGCTTCGGTCCTCATTGGTGTGTTGCAGAGGTTGTGGGCGGGTGGGTGTACAGGGGCTCAGCCCTGGCGCAGGGGGCCTCTGGTGCATTGGCCTAACTGGGGGGCTCTTCAACTGGCAGGGAGGTTGTTCCATCCTTGCAGGAGTCCACTCTGCAGGTGGGGGAGAGACATAGGAGAGGTGGAGAATATGGGCGGAGGTGTTGGCCGTCCGATTGGGATCTGGGACGCGGGGCCTCCCTGCTACTGCGGAGTCGGGGCGGTCTGCTTGCCTCCACCCCGGGGGAAAGGGTAACATCTCCTGGGTCTAGCTGTCGTTTCCCGCTCTGGGGGCGAGGGTACCTGGACCCGGGGTATAGAGTATGTTTGGGGAGTGTGATTGTGTGTACAATGTCCATTTGTGTATCTTTACGTTGGGTGAGTGTTGAGTGTTTGTACATGTGTGCATGAGGGTGGGAATGCATGTCTGTGTCTATATGTCAGGTCGGGTCTTAGTCTCCACCTCTCTGGGAACTCCCAGGCCCTCCAAAGTGTGGAGGCCTATCTCCCCTCACCACACTCCCTGCTGGTGGCTGATGCCCTCAGGGGTCGGTGCGTTGGTGGTTCTTGTGTCCGGGGCTGGGCGCTCAGGTATGTACCAGCTCACTCCCGGTGGCTACTTGGCGGGGCCTGGCGCCTGTTGCTCGGTCAGGCCTCTTCCGGGGGGTAGGGGGCCGTCGGGCCTCCGGCCTCTGGGCCTGCGGCTCAGTTCACTCTGGCACAGCTGGCTGCTGACAGAGCCGGCGGGCACGCCGGTGCAGCCCCCTCTGGCTTCTGCTCCGTGGCTGCTGGGTGACCCCTCGTCTGGGGATCCTCAGCTCTTCCCATGAAGGTGGCACGGTTGCCCCTCCGGTGGTCCTCCTTGGGCTCTTGCACTCTGGGGCCTCTGGATGTCTGGATCTCCCCCATGTCTGCTTCATGCCCTGGGGGCGGGGCTATGGCTCTCTACATCCTCTAGCAGACCATTACATGGGGAAACCATTTGAATACAAGCGCGCCGATCCACACAGGTGTGCACACAGGTGTTCACTGTTCGTAGACTTAAATCACACCTTTCTTGGCTGCTACTTCAAAGCACATCATGCGCTGTCGGTCCTGCTTGCTGCACAACAACATTCAATATTTAGTATTTACTGCTGTTTACACTTAGCTAGATTAATGCGATGGTGTTGTGTATATTATGTTGCTCTGTTTTTTTTTGCTTGTTTTCTTTTTCTCTCAACAGGTGATCCAGGAGTTTTTTTCTCTCTCTTTCTCTTTTTAAGTGCCCTTTCTCACTGTCCCTCTTCCCCTTCTGTTTTTCTTTTCCTCCATCTTTCTTTCTCCCTTTCCTATCCCCTAGTCATGTCTGTCCCGTCTGTAACAACTGAAATACGGCAAGGCCGTGATGATCTACTTGGTAGAGTAAATCCATTGGGTCTCCTTGTTGGCCTTCAGACAACAATTCTGACGGCTAAAGAACCAAATGGGACAGGCAAAAAAAAGAAAAGAAAAAGAACTGGTAGAACCCTCCTCCAATCGTCTAGATAAAATTTTGGACAGAATCTTGCAATCTACACCGAGTAAACTTACAGGTCTATAAGATGTACACAGATCTGCAGGTTTATCCTTCTTTAAGATCAGGGATATATGGGCAAGGTTTAAGGTGGGTGGAAGTGTGCCCCTCTCAAGAGAGTCCACATACATTTTTAATAAATGTGTTTGGCCATTTTTTTTATAAAACTCTGGCCCAAACCCATCGGAGCCTGGAGCTTTTCCACTCTGTAAGGATTTGATTGCATCTAACATTTCCTGCGCCCTAATAGGATTGCAAAGATCTAATCGACTTTCCTCTGATAGTATAGGGAGATTAACATTATCAAGAAACAATTTCCTAGCGTCTACAGTATTTTGACACTCAGGGGAATATAAGTCCTGATAAAACTCTTTCATTATTTTGCTGATAAGTTTAGCCTCGAACTGTAAAACGCCTTTCTTATCTTTTAGAGAGGGTATTGCTTAAGAGCCCTTTTTCCCCTGGGAAAGTCGGGCAAGTAAGCGTCCAGATTTGTTGCCCAATTCAAATAATCTATGTTTTGCATAGAATATTGCAGTTTCTGCTTTCTGAGTTAGTAGTTGGTCCAGGGCTGATCTGGCTGCATCCAGTTTTTTAAGCACAGAAACAGACGAGGATTTCTTAAACTCCCTCTCCAAGTTAGTAATGTCGCGTTCAAGTACTAATTGTTTGGCTAAGGTGCTCTTCTTTTTCGCTGAGGTGAAAGAGATAATAGAGCCCCTGAGAAATGCCTTACCCGCCTCCCATAGAGTAGAAGCACTAACCCCCGGTAAGTCATTTGTAGAAAGAAAAATATTTTGTGTCTCTTAATAACGTGATTAATTCCCGTGACGTTGAGAGTTTTTTATGTTACTCATTGTAAAAGTCAGTCATTGGACAAAGATTGTCAACCCGAAGCAAACAAAAAAGACCCATCATAATAAACACCGTAAAAGATTTAACCCATGGGCTGGACTGGCCGTGCTGACGTGAACAAAACCATCATAAACAAATGGCAAAGGAACCCTTACACACACAACAAACTGCATGAGAATATAGGAATTAGGATCAACGTCAAAATATCACAAACCAGAAACAAAGCAAACAAAACAAAAACAAAAAAAACGAAAACGAAAAAGCCACCCACAAGTTTCACTCCACGGGAGAAAAGAAAAAGAAAAAGAAAAAACACCCCCACTTCCCAAACCTCAATCAAATCGGGTTACTGTCAGTTGTGAAACAAAATTAAAGACTGAGTAAATAACTAGTACTGTATACTAGATATTGGCCCTAAAGCCACTTTAGGTACAAAGAATGAACAAATTTCTATTTTACCTTTAAACTTTCTGCTTTCCCTCAAGCTGCATTAAACACTGTGGACTCACGCGTCCAATGGCGAGCTGAACCAATGCCATGTCCTAAGTTAAAACCAACAGTGCCACAGTTTGTACAGGACAAGTATCAGGTGTCTTCCAGCGCATTGATGAAACTTTGTGCATCTTTAGGCGATTCAGTGCGATTGTGATTCAGCACGAGCGTCGCTGGGTAGCGCATTCTGAAGCGGATGACCTTGTCAATTAAGGCACGACAAGAAGCATTAAATCCCCGTCGTTACAGGTAATAATAGATACAGGTGGGAGCGGGACCACAGTGAAAGCACGTCTTCTAGCCAACCATCTTCACAGGAAGTCCTGTTTTAATTGATTTAAAGTTCTAAACAAGTTTTATTTCTTTCTAGTTTGTTTTGGCTGCTTTTGGTGACTTCCACAGAAAATGAACTAATTATATTTGTGGGTACTGAATGGTCCTGTGTTGGAGCTGACCTGTGCATTGAGGGCCCCACTGCCACGCCCACTGGAACCTGAAGTGTGATAATCTCCTCTCTAACAGATTAAAGCTGAATTTGTGGCTGAGCTGTTGGATTGCACTCACCTGCACAGGTGTACTTGATAAAGTGCTGAGTGTATATGTTGCTTGCTGTGAGGTGGAGGCTGAGCTGCAGAGGTTAACTTCACACAGAGTTTATACAACAAAGAGTGTTTCTATGTGACAAAAGAGAGTCACTAAGATGCTGCTCTCCATGACGAGCCTACAAACAGACGCTAAGCCGGGGGCGTTTTCCCACAGTGAGCACCTTAAATAGGACGCTGACAGGTGATAGATGAGCGCTGGGTGCCAGAGGCCATTCCAGCTGCTGTCATCATCAACCTGAAGAGTCTTTGTGCTGAGTGGTGGAACACGATATTCACTTCATGTTATATGAAGTTATAGCACGCAGGCCAGAGGCACCGATGTAATCACACCTTCATACCTTTGAAAGACAGAATCTGATGTGTTTCTGCAGATGTGACTGTAAAGTGGTGAAAACATGAACATATTAATGCACTCTGCATGTTTTCCTCTAAACCATGTTTTTATGCGTAAAATGCTTTTCCACACACGCCCATTTCAACCCAACTGTGTTCAGTAAAGACTCGACGGCAGCTTTGAAGCTGAAAAACTAGTTCCTGCATTTATTACATCCAGGCTGGATGACTGTAATTCATTATTATCAGGAAGTCCTAAAAACTCCCTGAAAAGCCTTCAGTTAATCCAAAATGCTGCAGCAAGAGTCCTGACAGGGACTAGAAAGAGAGCAGATTTCTCCTGTTTTGGCTTCCTGTTAAATCCAGAATTCAAAATCCTGCTCCTCACATACAAGGTCTTAAATAATCAGGCCCCATCTTATCTTAATGACCTTGTAGTACCATATCACCCTATTAGAGCACTTCGCTCTCGCTCTGCAGGCCTACTTGTTGTTCCTAGAGTATTTAAAAGTAGAATGGGAGGCAGAGCCTTCAGTTTTCAGGCCCCTCTTCTGTGGAACCAGCTTCCAGTTTGGATTCAGGAGACAGACACTATCTCTACTTTCAAGATTAGGCTTCAAACTTTCCTTTTTGCTAAAGCATATAGTTGTCCTTGTCCTGTCTTCCTGTCCCCACGACTCGACCCCGGAGAAGCAGAAGAAAATGGATGAAATGAAGTTTTTAAAATGAGAGTCTGTAGGACTGACTCACTGCTGGAGCTTCTAGTGGATGTCAGAGGAACTGCAGGCTTAGGGAGGGGCAGCTGTGTGCGTTGATGGATGTAACGAGTGTAACGGGAAAGAAGCAAAGATTCCCCTGAAACAACGAGAGGAGAAGTTAATAATGGAGGAATGTGCTGTCTGTGTCTCTGCAGATCAGCTGAGGACCTGTCAGAGCAGCCGGGTCAGCTGCTGTCGTGTTCAGACAGAGAACATGGAAACATGAAGCCTCTGAGCTCTGCCGTGCCTCACACGGAAAACGTCTCTCCCGTTTGTTTCTCATGAATCAGAATCAGAGAGACTTTATTAATCCCAGAGGGACACTGAGCGGTCACAGCAGCACACATACAACGAACGCCAAGCATTCATATAAAATGAAGTGTAGAAACAGAGATATCAATAGATAAATATTGAGCTATAGATACAGGTATAAACATGAATATGCATAAAAATATAAAAGGACAAAAATATGTGTGTAAATATATGTCATGGTGTGCAAAAGTGCCGAAGGAAGTCGGGGAAAAGGATTCAAGCTGGAGGTAGGACCGCGGCCCTCCCCTCTAGCCCTGCCCTCCCCGCCCCTCCCCTCTAGCCCTGCCCTTCCCGCCCCTCCCCTCTAGCCCTGCCCCTGTACCTGCAGTTCAGCCCACCTGAGAAGCTTTAAAAGCAGCGACCTCCTCACTTCTCTCCTGCTCCTTCCACCGGAGAAGACAGACTGACAAGCACCTCCTCTTTTCTGCTCCATCGCTATGGCTACCATGACGCTCTCACGAAACTCCATCGGCGGAGTCTTTGGCAGCAGCCGTTCATCCGGAAGATTGAGCTCGTTCAGCGTTGCTGGAGAACGCGATAAAATCAGGGTCTCACAGGCCGGGAGAACCTTCGCCGCTGGTGGCCTCGGTGGAGGCCTCGGTGGAGGAGCTGGTGCAGCTTTCGGTGCAGGTGGAGGTGGAGGATTTGGTGCAGGTGGAGGATTTGGTGCAGGTGGAGGTGGAGGATTTGGTGCAGGCTTTGCTTCAGGTGGAGGATTTGGGGGTGGCTTTGGCGGAGGAGCAGGGATGGACGACAGCCTCATCGGCAACGAGAAGTTCACCATGCAGAACCTCAACGACCGTCTCGCCAACTATCTCACCAAAGTGGCGTCGCTGGAGAAGGCCAATGGCGAGCTGGAGCTGAAGATCAAGCAGTTCGTGGAGACGAAGGCTGGCCCGGCTTCCAGGGACTACAGCGCCTTCTACGTCACCATCGCCGAGCTGCATGCCAAGGTGAGGAAACGGGGCAGATGGTGTTCAGGGGTCTCCGCTCCTATTGGTCCACAAGTTTACATTTATGAAATCACATAATGTTTTATGAAAAGACATAAAAATAAAGTTTGAAATTGCATGGAAGCTCAAGTGAACAATGTTTTGTTGTGCCTAAAAAACTCATATTTAAAGTTGGAGAAAACCTACATTTGATTTTTATTTTTTTAACAAATCCCTCACAGTGCAGTCCAGATGTTTGCAGATGTTTGGGGTTTCATTCATACTTTTACTATTAAAAACAAGCACTCGAACCTTCTGGTGATTTCGAGAAAGAATAGAAACCTTTGTAATTACAGCAGCTTTTAACCGAGAGGCTGGAAAGAAGAGCAGTGTTAGTAATCTGGGGGAGGCTCCCAGTGAGTGGATGGAAATCTGAACCACACCTGTGTGAGAGTGCGCCGAGTGAAGCAGCCACGCCCTCCAAGACTGGTGTCACCTGTAAACCAGTCACTTGTTTTTGGTCTTCGTTTGGCTCCAACAGGAAACACGAGCTTTGGTTTTTCACATAAAAGCAGCTGCTGCGACGGATGGGCGTGTTACGGCGTGAGGAGATCTGATTGGCTTTGTTGTTATTCTCTGTAATGTTTGATTTATTAACCCTTCTTTACTGAATGACATCATCCAATTAGCATTATTGATAATCTACCATTGATTGATTTCCCTTTTTTGTGGCTCTGTGCTGGTTTTCAGATCCAGGATGCCATCATCGCCAAAGGTACCGTCATGTTGAGCATCGACAACGCCCGGCTCGCATCAGACGACTTCAGGTTGAAGTCAGTGGCTCCTTTTTTTCCTTTTATTTACCTTTTATTTCTCTTCCTGTGTTCTTTGTACTTTCTTGCTGTTTTCTTCTGACAGAAAAATGTCCTGACAGTGAAAACCTCCCTACTGTGATATTGCCTCTCTTCAGCCTCCTCTGACAAACTCCTCAGTCTGATTTTTTCTCATCCAGAAAAATCCCCCAAACATCGTCCAGCAAGATCAAAAATTAGACTTAGATTAGATAAACATGAGAACTCATTGGAGCTCATTTGTTAGAATTTAAAGATGATTTTAGCAGATGTTTCTCAGAAAGTCTAAGATTCACTTCTCTTTATTAAAGTTTATTTGACTGTTTAATCCGTAGAAACGAGCCTCAAGATTACTAAAAGAAAAAAATAGAGTTCTGGTTTTTGTCTCGAAATCAGCACAAACACCAAATGCTGATAAAAGTTATTCACAGAGTTGTTGTTTGGATTTTATTCATCAGAACTAACGCATTATTTTCTGTCTTTAACTTTAACAGGTACGAGAACGAGCTGGGGATGCGTCAGTCGGTCGAGGCCGACATCGCCGGGCTGAAGGCGTTGTTGGGAGAGGTGGACGTGGCCAAGACTGACCTGACCATGCAGATCGAAGCCCTGATGGACGATCTGGCAACCATGAAGAGGAACCACGAGGAGGTAAGCAGATCCGTCTCACACGCAATGTTAAAACATACTGGTATCCTTAGCCCCGCCTCCCTGTCCTTTAGGACATGGTGTCCATGCGCACTCAGATGAGCGGTCAGGTGAATGTGGAGGTGGACGCTGCTCCTCAGCAGGACCTCAACAAAGTCATGGAGGAGATCAGAGAGCACTACGAAACCATCGCCGCCAAAGCGCTCAAAGACGCAGAGGGCTGGTTCCAGGCCAAGGTACGCCAGCTTTCTGCTATTCAACAGAAACCTGCGACAGCTCGTTTTTGTTCACTACTTCTTCTTCTTCTTTCAGTCGGAGGTCCTCACCAAGGAGGTGGCAGCCACAGAAATGACACTGAAGACATCAAACGTGGAAGTAAAGGAAGTGAAGAGTCAGCTGCAGGCTCTGGAGATTGAGCTCCAGTCTCAGCTCAGCATGGTGAGATGAACCGTTTAACTCATAATTACATCAATAATATCAATAACTTTATCTAATGAGAGCTACTTATTAAAAACGTCAAACGGTTAATGAGCTTGAATATCAGTGGTCCAAGCATCGAGCCCTAGCTATCTTCCAGCTGATCCATATGAGCAGGTAACATACTGTTAGCTAACATTAGCCAGAGGAAAGCTAGCTCGGGCTCAGTTCTGATCCCTGAAAATAAACAAGAATACAGCAGTCACTAATCTCTCTAATGTTAGTGCCGGAGATGCTGGACAGAGGGCACAGAGGGGTCCTCATTCAAAATGTCAAAGGACAAAGTCGAAGAACAGGAATTGTGAGGGTACTAAGTTCTGGGTTTTAGAAAATCCTCCCTGGGGAGTAACATCAGGCTGGTTCAGTTACATCTTCACCTCGTGGCCTCGTTTTCTCCGATTCCTAAAATCCTGAGTCGCAGAGAGGTGGCTGAAATGTAGCCCAACGTCACGACCTCATCCACAGGTAGAGCTTCTGTCTTTGACCTGCTCGTGTTCTTACAGAAAATGTCCCTTGAAGCCCAACTCGCCGAAGTCCAGGGCAGCTACGGCATGAAGATGGAAGGATTCCAGATGCGGGTGAGTCCTGCTCTCACGGGGTCGCATCCAAATGTCCTGTCAGCTGCTTTCAGCTTTTACACTCACACCGGGTTCACCTGTGCAGGTGAGCAGTCTGGAGGAGCAGCTGGTGCAGCTCAGAGCAGACCTGGAAAGGCAGGCACAGGAGTACCAGATTCTCCTGGACATCAAGACCAGACTAGAGCTGGAGATCGCCGAGTACAGGAGGCTGCTCGACGGACAGGGAGGCGGGTAAGAAGAGCTCACCAGGACGGCCTCTCTGTGGCCCTGCTCTCTCCTCCTTACTGAGGTTACTTGGAAAACTAAAATATACAGAGGAAATATCCTTAGTTTTAGTGTTACCATCGGCTGCTAACATTAGTTCAATCTGGAAAGTCCTGATCAGTGTACCTTTAATGGTACATTGTGTAAAATGTAAGTAAACTGTTCACCACAAAGTTTTCTGAATATGCAGAATTTAAGCTGCTCGAGTGTTTATCTAAGGAGCCTGACAGCGTCCAAACTCACATTCATGTTCCTCTGCTGGTCACAGAAAGCTGCACTGCCTCTTTCTGCCCTCTTGTGGTGCAAACTGGCATTACACAAAACCACAGTCTGGCACTTGTTTTTACTTCAGTTTGTAGACGTTTCGTCTTCTGCTCATTTTGGTCAACTGATGTTGGAAACTCGGGAATTGCACTACAGCACCTACCTGTAAACATGTGAGCGGGTTCTGCTTTTCAGACGAGCATCTCTGACCAGCTTTGTCTCATTTCCCACGCAGATCTTCGCTCTCCTCCTCTACCTCCACCACAACCAAAACAATCATCACAAAGGTTGTGGAGGAAACCATCTGAGGTCAATCACGTGTCTGCCTGCCCGGGGTTGGAGTCGGATCTCCACCTTTCTTCACCTTCCTGCATGCTGGGCGAGTGCACACCTCCACCTGAAGATCGCTTCTCACCTTCACATCACACCAGTTTCCTGCTTCACAGGAAACCACAGGCGGTCTAAAGATGGAGGGTTTGTGAGGGGAAGCATTTTCTTGGCTTATGCTGGTGAAACTTTACTACTGTGCTTGCAGGTCTTCTCTGTGCCGCTTCAACAAATAAAACGCAACAAAACCCAAAAAGTGTCTGAAATTAATGTCTGTGCTCACAAACTTCCACGTTACTCAAACGAAACATCTTTATTCTCAAATATCAACCAAAGGCAGTAAAAACTATTTTTAAAACACCTTCACATCCTTTTCATAGCAACTGTTTCTTCTGCTTCGTGAACTGAAATTCAAAACAGATACATCTTTGCATCAGCTGTTAAAGAAATCAATCACAGTAAGATGAATTCTAAAAACTTTGAAAATAAAAGGTCCCAAACTACTCCAGCTTATTATTCACAATCATCCACATTTTTATGGCTCTTACTCTGAGAAGGTGGATACCTGTAGGATGTTTCAAAAACTAGTTCTCAGCATTTTTGCTGGACATGTTTCGGCGTTAAAGACCGAACAACAGCAGCTCCTACCTGCAGTTCCTCTGGTGTCCAGCAGAGGCAGCAGTGAGTCAGCCCCCATAGACTCCCATGTTAAAGCTTTTGAGTTTGTTTCCATACAACCTGTTTGGTCTCTATAGATAACCCCCCCCCCTTCTTCATGACTCTGTGAGGACGCAGACTTCCTGTTTCTGAAAACAAGCCGACACATTCCTGCAGAAACAGACGGAAACTGCAACATGTATCATTAGTTTCTTTATTAACCTTCTTCCAGTACAAGATGCTCAATTGCCTCCACCTTCTGTTTCTCTTTTTTTAACTTTTATTACATTTTATTTTGTAGGAATTACATAATCAATAGATTTGTACACAGTGAGCGATCTAGACGGGAGGGGAGGGGGGGTTGGGCTCCTTTGTGCTGATGATGAATTTTGGTCCTCTGGAGCCCAACAACGCTAAAAACTGACTTTAACAAATTATTAAAAAATAATAATAATAATAAACCGTCACGTGATTATCATCAGCAACAAAAAGACACCTGCCGTGTCCCGATCAATCAATACTGCTCAATAAAAACGTGGAAAAGATCAAAGAGTTTAACAGTACATCCACATCCTGCGAGTACCCACACCTGCAAGTAAAATACTAGTAAACTGGCAGGAAGTACTCTCACCTGAGTTTAAGTACTTTGACTGCCAAAAACACAAATGGACGAACCTGAAGAGGTCAGACCCCGTTCACCGAGAAATGCAACGTTTCTTCTTTTCACATAAAAACTACAACGCTGTAACAGAGTCGGTCCAAGGTCAGATTCACGCGAGCTCGCAGACACGAACGCCGTACACTTATGAGAATACTGAAGGCTCTGTTAGGGGCTTCATGTTGCAGCTGTGGCTCAACCTCATGACCCACTACACCCGTTTATCGCCCACAGGGTTACCCTCGAGAATCAATGAGGAAAATCAAAACTGGAAGAACAGCGAGCTTCCCTTTCCACGAGCGGGATCGCTGATCGCTCTGCTGTCAGTGAACGCCACGCATTCAAGTCACTGCCGGCTGACAAGCATGAGAGAAAGAAAAACAAAAAAACAACAACTAACAATTCCCCGGCTGGACAGAATAGGCACAGAGATTCCACCGAGTTTCAAAATAAAAGCCTAGTGTAGACCAAACCATTCCATCTAGTTTGTAGGTTTTACTACAACAGCAACACTGTAAAAAGTTACAGTTCCTGTAAAGTAAAAAAAAAAAAAAAGGAGGGGAAAACTAAGAAAACAGTCGACCATCATCAATCTGATTCCTGGAATAACGTAAACACACATTTCTTTCTTTAATCTGAGCTCTGATCAGTAACTAAGTTTGTGCTCTCTCTTTCTAGTCCCTGTCAGGACTCTTGCTGCAGCATTTTGGATTAGCTGAAGGCTTTTCAGGGAGTTTTTAGGACTTCCTGATAATAATGAATTACAGTCGTCCAGCCTGGAAGTAATAAATGCATGAACTAGTTTTTCAGCGTCACTCTGAGACAGGATATTTCTAATTTTAGAGATGTTGCACAAATGGAAGAACGCAGTCTTACATATTTGTTTAATATGTGCGTTGAAGGACATGTCCTGGTCAAAAATGACTCCAAGGTTCCTCACAGTGTTACTGGAGGCCAAGGTAATGCCATCCAGAGTAAGAATCTGCTTAGATACCATATTTCTAAGCTTTTCAGCACCGAGTACAATGACCTCAGTTTGATCTGAGTTAAGAAGCAGAAAGTTAGTGGCCATCCAAGTCTTTATGTCTTTAAGACATTCCTGCAGTTTAACTCATTGGTGTGTGTTATCTGGCTTCATGGACAGATAGAGCTGGGTGTCATCTGCATAGCAGTGAAAATGTATGCTATGTCTTCTAATGATGCTGCCTAAGGGAAGCATGTATAATGTAAACAGAATTGGTCCTAGCACCGAACCCTGTGGAACTCCATAATTAACCTCAGTGTGTGAAGAGGACTCTCCATTTACATGCACAAACTGGAGTCTATTAGGTCTAGCAGGACAAGCACAGAGATGAGTCCACTGTCAGAGGCCATAAGAAGATCATTTGTAACCTTCACTAAAGCTGTTTCTGTGCTGTGATGAACTCTGAAACCTGACTGAAACTCTTCAAATAAACCATTCCTCTGCAGATGATCTGTTAGCTGTTTGACAACTACTCTTTCAAGGATTTTTGATATGAAAGGAAGGTTGGAGATTGGCCTATAATTAGCTAAGACTGCTGGGTCTAGAGATGCTTTTTGAGTAAAGGTTTAACTGCAGCCACCTTGAAGGCCTGTGGTACATAGCCGATTATTAGAGATAGTTGATCATATATAAGATCGAAGAATTAATCAATGGCAGGACTTCTTTGAGCAGTTTTGTAGGAATGGGGTCTAAAAGACACGTTGATGGTTTGGAGGAAGTAATTATTGAAGTTAACTCAGAAAGATCGATTGGAGAAAAAGAGTCTAACTTAACATCAATGGAACTAAGAGTAGCTGTAGATAATATTACATCTGTGGGATGATTATTGGTAATTTTTTCTCTAATGATAAAAATTTTATTTGTGAAGAAGTTCATGAAGTCATCACTAGTTAACGTTAAAGGGATGGTTGGCTCAACAGAGCTCTGACTGTTTGTCAGCCTGGCTACAGTGCTGAAGAGAAACCTGGGGTTGTTCTTATTTTCTTCAATCAGTGATGAGTAGTAAGCTGTTCTGGCTTTGTGGAGGGCTTTCTTATAAAGCAGCAAACTATTTCTCCAGGCTGATCTCTTTGCGGGGACGATGGAGAGCAGCAGACTCGTGAGATATTTCACAGAAACCTGAATGAATCAGAACTGCAGCCGAGATTGTTCGGGTCACATAGATTTAGGTTACAGAGGAAGCTTCCATCAGTTATCAGCGACACCACAGAGCGACTGGACACGAAGCCCGATTCTAGTGCGCTGTAGAATGGGAGGCTGGGATTTTGGACCCTTTCGTGTTCCTTTAGCGCGTACAGAGATGGCGTCAGTGCAGTTTTCGGTAAACGGGGTCACGGTCTGTCAGGAACTGCTGGTCTGAGTCAGTAAAAAACAGGAAATACAAAAATGAAGTACTCAAACTGTTGGTCTCTTAAGTATTTGTGCTTGTTAAGGTCTCCAAAAATAAGTCCTGGTACTCTACAGTCAGTCCAGTTTAAAGATTATCTACAGCCCCACCCACCCGCCACCCCAGACACACGGTATATAACGTGTACGCACACACAGACACTTGCATAAGAGCAAATGCGTCAGTCCGCCCTGCCCACAGATAAAATGCAAAAAGAGCACAAAAGGTATGAAAATGTAAGAAAAACTCATGAGGAAAAGCTTTATATATCGTATTTATAAAAAAAAAAAAAAAGGAATAATACTTTGTTTTTCCGGAGGTTAAAGGGTTTGCAGTTAGCTACTGTCACTGCCCACGGCGCTGCTGCCGCCGTCACTGCTGGTGCTCGCCGTGTCCGCTCGCTCTCGCTTGTGGATCTGCTCGTGTGCTTTGAGGTGGCCCGACTGGCTGAAAGTCTTCCCGCACTGGGGGCAGGCGTACGGCCGCTCGCCCGTGTGGATCTGCTGGTGCGCCTTCAGGTGGCCGAGACGGCCGAAGCTCTTCCCGCACTGCGTGCAGCCGAACGGCCGCTCGCCCGTGTGGATCTTCTCGTGGGTTTTTAAGACGCCCGAGTTGCTGAAAGTCTTTCCGCACTGCGAGCAGGTGAAGGGCTTCTCGCCGGTGTGGATCTGGACGTGGTTGCGGTAGCTCGTCTCCTTGGTGAAGCTCTTGCCGCAGTGCTGGCAGCAGTACGGACGCTCGCCCGTGTGGCTCAGGTGGTGCGCCTTCAGCTCCTTGGACTGGCTGAAGCTCTTGCTGCAGGTGGTGCAGATGAACGGGCGCTCGCCGGTGTGCAGCCGCTGGTGTGAGCGCAGGTCGTCGGCTTTGGTGAAGCCTTTGGGGCAGTGGGCGCAGACGTACGGCTTCTGGCCCGTGTGGATGAGCTGATGCCGCTTGAGGTTGCCCGCCTGGCCGAAGCTCTTGCCGCACTGCGAGCAGGTGTACGGCCGCTCGCCCGTGTGTATGCGCTGGTGCGTTTTCAGGTTTCCCAGCGTGCTGAAGTTTTTCCCGCACTGCGTGCAGGAGAACGGTTTTTCGCCCTGCATGTTGCGAGGTTTCCTCACCGTCGGGCTCTGCGTTTTAGTCGTGACCACCAGACTCCCTCCTGCCCTTCCTGCCGCCATCATCGCCTCCGTGGAGGACTTCCCCACGTGTGCGGGCTGCAGCTCGTACAGCGCCCCCCCTCCGAACTCAGCGTCCGGTTTGCCGATGCTGTCCAAGAGCAGGGAGTCGGGGCGGAGCTTGTTGAGCTCCGTGCGCAGCTCGGCCATGTGGATGGACTCGAGGCCGTTGTGCTGCAGGTGGGCGGACATGGCGTTGGTCTCGGGGTACTCCGACTTGAGCGCGCTCAGATCGGTGGTGTAGTAACACTGTAGGTCGACGTGGTGGTCCGACTTGATGTACTCCAGAGTGTCAGTGACCTGCAACAAGAAAACAGCTGCAGTCACATCTGCTCAACTTGAGCACGTTAGCATTTCACGCTGAGACTCAGCATCGAGCACATCAGGTCTGCTGACCAACATTTCATTAGTGAGTTCATGAAGTCATTACTAGTTAACGTTAAAGGGATGGTTGGCTCAACAGAGCTCTGACTTTTTGTCAGCCTGGCTACAGTGCTGAAGAGAAACCTGGGGTTGTTCTTATTTTCTTCAATCAGTGACGAATAGTAAGATGTTCTGGCTTTGTGGAGGGCTTTCTTATAAAGCAGCAAACTATTTCTCCAGGCTAAATGATAAAGAAGCAAATCAGCCTCTGATTTCTGGTCTGCTCTCAGTGACAAAACCTCAAGGAAGAAACGTGACCTTCAGCTGCTGATGCAGCAGATGTTCCTGCACTCACGTTTGATGCTATTCTGCGTGTCTGTACTGTTCTCAGACACAAATCTTTGCATTTCTCTGCTCTTTGTTGCTATTGCTCGACTCTACAGTAAACTGCATGATAAAAGACTACAGAGGAAGCATCACTGTCAGTACGAGACGGCATTAATGTGGTCGGGGATTCAATCACACCCTTTCTGTCCACACAGACCTGCAGCTTTTATGAACCCCCACTAGATCTGGGAAGACTTTCTACAAGACGTCAGTGTCTGTGGGACGTTCACATCATCCATCGCGGGCCTGAGATACCTCCATGGACGGCTCTTTGTGCACTTCCAGATTGCAGGTGCTGGATTTTATACGGCTGTGCCAATCAGGCTTAAAAACACCTGAGTTCAGAGGCGTGGCCACACAGTGTGAGAATGACTTTATTGTGAATTCAGCTGTTTAAAAAGGACAAAACGCACTGAGAGAGTCTTGTGTGACCGAGTTTCAGCCCTGATCTGCTTTCAGACCTCGGACAATGACGCAGCACCCTCACCACGATTCATCAAATAACTCGATTATTCAAACTAACAGTTTTTGCTTTGATAGCGAGAATGCCGACACGCTCGACTTTCTTCATGGCAGCCACCATGTGCTTCTTCAAAGGCGCTCTCACACACACAGCATAAACTAAGGCATGTATCTTATTTTAACATCACTGTACTTATAATTTCTTACTAAGATGTTTTCTTTAAAAGAAATATAGCAGATAAATACAAAATGAAATGTTTTTATAGATAACACTGCATTTTCAAAGACAAAAGTATCCAATTACTCAATCAATAGAATACTCAATTACTAAACTGATGGCTAGCCTCAGGGCTAAAGCTCAGGCTCTGCTTCATATTAGGGGCGATATAAACGATATAAATTTGGCCAACGATAGAGATTTTGACTATATCGCTCTATCGCGATAGCGCATGTTGATGATGTCATCAAGCTGCGCCTGTTTTGGTCGAAAGCATCGCAGCGGCTACAACCATTATCATCTGCAAATTATGCCGACAGTCACAGCAAAGAGATGAAGCACTTTTGAAATATGGGGAAAGCCAAAAACTGCACTTCCTCCACTTCCGTAACATTGACTCATTAATGTTGAATTCTCTGCAGCTGCTCTGTTCTCATGTTGTTTCAGTATATTAATAACTAACCTCGTATTGTGGATGAATGATCTCAGTTGTTCTCCTGACTGAAGTTTGGCCCGTGTACAGCATCCTGCTATGCGATTGCATTTGTCCCTGACCACCAGAATCCCTCACGTTAACTTTTATCCAGTGGAAAAAAGTTGGCGTTCATCCTCCAGCTTCACTGTGCTAATGTTATGCTAACATAGCTGTGTCGCTAGCAATCACGTAGCACAACATTATATACCAGGTAGTCCAACTTCAGTAACCCTGCAAACGTCACTGCTGTTTAGTTTTCTGTCTTCATTTATGTTGGAAGTGACAGCAGAGCTGTACGTTTGAATTAGTTTCAGAAATCTCTCAGTCAGAACATGCTATATCATGTTTAGGTGGAAGCTAGCGAGCTAACTTCCTGTTAACTTCTAACTCTGTTAAATGTAATAAATTCTGTTTTCATGGATGTTAAACTTAATTGTTACACCTGGTAAAGCAGCAACGCTGATGATTTAATTAAAGATGAAAGAATTTAGACCGTTTTTAACTCTTAGTGTTCGTTTGACTTTGGGACCTGAAGAAGACGGAGTTTAGGACCCAGATTACTCCGTGAAGCTCCTCACTACGGCTGCCGTAATGCTCTGATCCATCAAGCAGTGAGCTTACCAAAGTTGTACTAAAACATTTTTAACAGATTTCTGCCAAAATCAGTTCGAGGTCAGTAAGCACAACCAGAATTCATACATAAGGCACTCTCTCAATTTTTGAGAAAATTAAAGGATTTTAAGTGTGGAAAATACGTTATACAGAAGAAAAGAATATATCGTGATATATATCGTTACTGCACGTGCTTCTAATTATATCGCGATATGAATTTAGGCCATATCGCCCAGCCCTACTTCCTTCAAATAAGTGTTCAGAATGATGCAGTGCGTGGTTTGTCCCTCTGAGCTGTTTAAATAAAGCTGTTTAAATGAGATGAACAGGAGTGGGATCAGCTCAGGTGTTTGCTTTAAAAGGATTTGCAGTCGTGAGCCTGATGATGAGGAGAAGCTGAGAGTCCTCTCGGAGCTCCTCGCAGCGACGACTCACAGCTTCGTCTAGCGACAGGCTCAGGACGAACACGGTGACGACACGAGCGTCGTTCACAGCGAGGCGCCGCTGCTTCATCACTGCTGCTCATTACAGTAAAATATTTGAGCCAAAGACTCCACACCAGCGTCCTTCTATGAAGCCTCTGTGACTGAACACAGAGTGGAAATGAGCGCGTCGGCTGTTGACGACAGTTTGGTGTAACCTCAGCTGCCTCCATGCCACAGCAACAGACCTGCAGCGGCTCACTGAGCTTCTTCCTGATCCGAGGAAAACAGCATTTTCTTACTGAGCAGCTTAAATGTGGAACCATCTACACGAAGAAGGAACCTTCATCATAAAAACATCATCATGAACACAGTGAAGGACACCAGCGGAGGGAAGCCACTTCATGTTTTGGGTTATCTAAGATTTCCTCCATCGCTGACCCGACTCACAAAAGAGAAAAGTCACGACAACCATGTAAGACAGCAACACAACAGCAGACACTACTAAACTGCAGAGAACCTATTATGCACTTTGACCAAGAGCAACAGCCTTCTGATTGGTAGGGAGACAACCAATCAGAAGGTCAGTGGACTGAAGGGCAAGATACTGAACCCAGAGTGCGAGAGTGGGACTGTTAGACAAGGCGATTAGGCACAGGAAAGAGTGTTTGTAAATGAGGGTTGTATAAAAAGTCAGATAATATAAATCCAGATTATCATTAATTGTGTGGAGCAGGGGTGTCGAACTCCAGGCCTCGAGGGCCGGCGTCCTGCAGGTTTTAGATCTCACCCTGGGTCATCACACCTGAGGTTATTACCAGGCCTCTGGAGAGCTGCAAGACATGCTGAGGAGGTCATTTAGCCGTTTAAATCAGCTGTGCTGGATCAAGGACACATCTAAAACCTGCAGGACACCGGCCCTCGAGGCCTGGAGTTTGACACCTGTGGTGTAGTCCCACGCCGAGTTCAGAGTCGTCAGCGTGATGTTTACAGCCTGATGTTCTCGAGCATTTCAGTCAGTCTGACAGTGTTGCTATGAATGATGCGATGGAAATTTCTCCTTTCATAAATGGACCCTCAAGTGTTTACTACACTAAAGGAGCTCATAAAGCAGGGGTGGGGACTCCAGGCCTCGAGGGCCGGTGTCCTGCAGGTGTTAGATCTCACCCTGGGTCAACACACCTGAATCACATGAGTAGTTCATTACAACTTCAGGAGATTTAAATGAGCTGTGTTGGATCGAGGACACCGGCCCTCGAGGCCTGGAGTCCCCCCGTCATAAAGGAAGCACTGAGGCCCTTTCCTTCATATACAAACAGCTCTGACTCCAGGTCATCTCCAAAATGCTCTGATCTCCTAACACAGCGGTCTCCAACCTTTTTTGCACCACGGACCGGTTTATGCCCGACAATATTTTCACGGACCGGCCTTTAAGGTGTCGCGGATAAATACAACAAAATAAAACTAGTACCGGTACTGAAAAAAAGAAGATTTATTCATAACACGTGAAAAGACCCAGGAAAACCGAGTTAACGATAAAAACGATAACAAAATAACGCTGAAAACTATATATTTCACACCTGAGCCTCAACTCGCACAGCCCGGTACCAAACGACTCACGGACCGGTCCGAGGCCGGGGGTTGGGGACCGCTGTCCTAACAGGTTTCAACTTTGGGGATAAATCTTTGTTCGTAGGAAACACAGAGTTCTGTGAACGTCATCACCGGGAGCTGCTCTTAGTACAGATCAGGTCCAGAGTCTCATAGAGGGAGGGCACGTCTAAAAACACTACAACTTCTCAAATATGGCAAAAATTAAACTCAGTTATCACTTAGTTGTGTTGCTCTTACCACTTTTAACAACCTCTGTATGCTTTGGTTGACTCACAGGGCCTCCTCACACTCCTCTGACCCTCAGGTGTGCGACGAGTTACCTGCCAACCACACACCTGAGCCCTGAGCTCCTCCTACTCTGGCAAAATTCTCAGTGTTGCAAATTTACTGAATTTTAATCTCCGCCGTGATCTTGTCTCCCCGCACTTAATTAAACACGATCAACCAATAGTGACGATTCATTCTCCCTACATGAGCCAATCACAGCTGTCCCCTGCACACCAGATTAAAGTCAGATAAACAAACAGGACGCAACCAAAAGCCACAGCAGAAGGTGAAGCACTCGCAAACAGCGCAACTGATTGGACCGTCCGACAAAACATGACAACCTGCAGCATAACGAAGGACGAGGAAAACGAGGCAGCAGCTGCAATCGTGAAGCGCCCGACATCACCTCAGGTGTCCATAAAGGTGAGAGCGTCCATCGCACTAACAACATGAAGCGGACGCACACTCACAGCGCGCCTCGGATGGATCGCAAAACTTCTACAAAGATACCACCAACAACAAAACACACGCCACATCTTTATGTATATTCAGGCCTTTCAAACACAACAAAGTAAACAATGAAGCGAACAGCTTGGCGTTGACGGCGTCTGAGTTGGACGGAGCCTTTTACGCTGCTCTGACAGGATAAACAACCTCAGGGTTTCTGTTACGTCAGCAGAATTTAAATGGACTCTGGTGGGCGCTTTTATTCACAGAATATGAAAAACTTTATTTATACCCAATTTATGAAGATACTTTGAAAAAGCACGAATGATAATAACACAATGACAGCGTCGCCGCTCTCAGCTGCCGGTGTTTACCTGGGAGATGTAGTCGAACACTGAGCTCGGCTCGTAGTGCAACTTGTAGTCCAGCTCGGTTACGTCACTGTGGTGAAACGGCCCCAGGTGGTGGTTCCCGTGGTGACCGTGATGCTCAGACTTGATGTAGTCGAGGCCACTGATCTCCATCTTGATCTGGTCCTGGCCCAGCTCGGCGGTGGACAGCGGCTGGATCTCTGACAGGTCCACGGTCCTGATGGGGTCCAGGTCACCGTCCTCCGGCTCGCTCTTCACGCACGGGAGCATCACCAGCGGCTCTGCGATCTCCGCCGCCAGTGAACTGAGCGTGGGTGTGGGACAGTCGGAGGAGAGGAGGGCCAGAGTGGGCGTCGGGGTTGAGCCGACGGGCCCGGCGCCGCAGTCCACCTGCAGGGAGGAGTCCAGCGGCAGGGGAGGCGAGCCGCATTCGGGGGGCAGGCCCAGGCTCAGGCACTCACTCTCCAAGTCTGTCATGGTGAGGGGGCGGAGCTAATCCTCCTCACCTGCTCCGTTTCAACACCTGAGGTATTGCTGAGGTTGGTAAAAGTCCTCCTCCTCCTCCACTCCCCTCCTGCTGGTGACGTCTCCTCACAGGAGGAGGGGCTGGGGGGGAAGGGGGGGTGGGAGTCCCTGAGAGCGTCCTCTGGAAAACGATGACGTAGTGAAAGATCAGCCAGATGTCAGCAGGTACGGCTGACCATCACGAGCCTGTAGAGAGAAGACAGGAGTTGATTACCATGACAACAGCAGCTAAAGCCAATCAGAGTAACATGAGGAAACCCCCAACACTGCAGCACCTCTGAGCATGAAGGCCAGGTATGCAAGCATATTCTGAAACCAGGATTCCCCCCACGCCCCCCAGGGGCTGGAGGCCACCACCGTTAGTGTCCGGCCCTGGCGCCTAATGTGTGCAGACTGGTGAGAGGTTTTGAGGCTGCACCTGCAGCATGAGCACGCCTGAAAACTCTGAATAACTTCACAGCAAACATTTTTACACTTTCAGGGGAGCAGATACCAGCGCCCATGTTAGAGATGACTCTTGGAAACATCCCTATAAACAGCTGCTGCGGGTCCGTTTCTGCACTGGTGCATGACAACAGTAAGACTGCAGTCAGCCGGTCACCGCCATCATGCAGACAAAGCTGATGTGGTGGCAGCTGTAAACGGGGCACAGGTCGGCCTGCAGAGGTGCGCTGTTTGCAGGAGCAGGATGTCATTAGAAGAGACAGTCAGCTGCTGCAGCTGTGTGCGCAGCGGCCTCCCACACACATGCACTGAAAAGTTTTCAGGTAAAGTAGAACAGCCGCTCTGTGCACAGTGCTGCAGCTTCCTAGCCTCCCTGCCGCTCAGGTGAACATTACCTGCGCTCCTCCCTTCCATATTACCTGTCACCCCGCGAGCACTCAGGTGGCCCCTCCACTCGCCACGCAGCCGCCGCACTGCCTGCCTCCCGGGCTGCTGGCGGTGGTTCTCCCCGGAGGTTGCTCCTCTCCGCTGTCGCTCTAACACCTCCACATTCTTCGCCAACTCTGCACAACTTTTACTGCGGTTCGCACACACAAACCCACGGCTGCCAGCGGAAGGACACGCTCCGCAGCCGCCTCACAGCCCTACAAAGACGGGCAGGCTGCCATGTCTATCTGGCTGGCTGGCTAGCTAGCTAGCAGCTAGCCAGTGGCCATCTTGTTTATCGTCTGCAGCCTGCTAAGCTAGCGCGCTGCTGCTGCTACTGCTAGCGGGGGGAGAAAGTGAGAGTGAGGCGGGGAGAGGGCGCAGCGGGGGCAGCGGTTAGCCTGGCCCCCTCCCCGGGGTTCCGGCGCTACGGCGAGCGCCTGACATCGCAACACAAAAGGAGCCAACAAACTACGGAGCCCGAGCGGCGGCACGGCGGTCATCGAGCGTCCGGCGGCGCGGTAAAACGGCAGGAAACCGAGCGGAGCGACGCGGCGGCGACGCCGAGCAGGCGGCCGATAACGGCAGGACGTTACCTGCGGGTGGTCCGCTTCATGGCCGGCTGGCTGTCCACCTCGGTTCGGCTCCGCTGCCCGTCACTCGTAGCTCACTCCGCCGGACCCGCCACGTCCACCTCGGCAGAACACCCGCCGCCTCGCCTCCTCTCCTCCCCTCTATCACTGACTAATTCCGCTCCCTCCCTCCTTCTTACCTTCCTTTCCTCCCTCCTTCCTCTCTCGCTTCTCCCCCCCCTTTCCTTCCTTCCCTTCCTCCCTTCTCGCTCGTGCACATACCCGTTCAGTCGGGTATGTAGGTAACTATGACAACGGTAGTAGGTGGGTACAGCTCTCGGTGTGTGCGCGCGCAGGGCGGGTATGCGCTCGCTACATTGTTGCAACACAGATACCGTCGTCCCCTCGCGCTCCCTTTGATCTCGGCTTGTTTCCATCCGCACGCGCCGGTGTGTTAATATGAATGAATAGGGAACAGCACGCGCCCGCTGAGCCGGGTCAAGGCGGTCAAGTGCAGTCGAGTGACGTCAGCACGTGTCCATGGGGTGGGCGTCTTTTTTTTTTTTTTTTATTAAGGCGGGTATCAGCTGCTAAAACCGGGGCCAGCTAGCTGAACAAAAGCAGGTGGGCGTCTTTGAAAATATCTTTCAAATAAAATACTTTTTTTCCTGCAAAAAATATCAAAAATAAGTGCGCGCCATCTGTCCTGCTACCAGTTCAGAATTTTACAGAAACAAGTTCAGGGTGTATGAAACAGCTGACATTCGCATAGTTGCCAGTAGGTGTATGTAAAACCTGAAATTTATTCAAAGCCTTTTGAAATCAGATGACTCTTTCTGATACACCCTGTATTAATGCAGAACTGTTTTTTTTATTGTTAATGTTGATCACAGTCACACAGATTGGCTGTCCTTATATGGTCATCTTAAGAGACCCTACCCACCTACTGTTTAAACCTGCCAATCAGGTGAATACTGGCTGAGGAAGGAGGGGGGGGCAAGGTGTTTGTTTCAGGGCAAAGTGAAAGTGAGTGTGGTTTGATTCCACAGACCCAAATCCCCTTCGGGGAAGGGGGGGGGGGGTGTCCCTTATAATCAAACAGGTGGACCTTCCCACTGTGGCGCCCCCTTGTGACAAGGCGAAGCAGCTTATAGGAGCTTCATGTCAAAGTTTGGTATTTTTAGCCTTTATGAACATTTTGTATTTGAGTCTAAATTTGGAAACACCTCATACATACGTGGACTACGAATATTTCAAGACAGCATTTATGTCTCTGAGGGTTTTTTTTTTTTATCTGTTTAAACAGCATTTTGTTTAAATGTTGAAGCAACCAGGTCAAGTTGCTGAACATTTGTGAAATAACATTAACATCCTAGGACCTGGTGTCCACATATGTGGACATCACATTTTGGGTTATTTAGACCAAAATACTCAATTTTGCTCTACAGGGGCCTGATATCCACTTACGAGGACATTATGCTGCTGCTGTTCTATCAAAATTTTAAACAAATATCCTCATATGTGGCTCTCATTTTTCTTAAAGACAAAAATAAGGAAGAAAAATCTGGTAATTCTTTGTTTTTACATTCATCGGGCCCCAATCAGCCCAAATATCAAAGAGAAATCAAAAATGCTGCCGTGGAAGAGTTCGGGTCTTAGGAGGTTAAAGAACAGTCAGCGTCCCAGCCGGTAGTTATGAACATTTATTTGTTTCCTTTGAATGTTAACACTACAAAGTACCCATTCTGCTCGACTAAAACAGGCAATACATTTCTTTTTTTTTTTAAAAAAAAACCAGCCACCGTAGCCTTCATCATCATCATCATCATGGCAGACCGTGTAAGTTGGTGTTTAATGACATTCAGCCCATGCAGCGCTGATAAAACCAGGCACAAAGTAAACAACCAACACATCAGAGTCTGATAACTCACTCAGAACTGACACTGGTCACACAAGGTCAAAGGTCACATCAAGTCTGACTTTTAAAAATAAAAATCCTGAATCAATCTACCATTTGGCTGATGTCCATTAAAAAAACAATAAAATAAAATTAAAAAACAGGGAACATTTTATAAAAAGTATTGCATCACATCCAAAAAAATGAGATGAACTGTTCTTTGACATACAGCGTTCATCAAGGTTAAACAGGAAGTAGAAATCCATATTTAAAGTTTAAAACAAACCCACCCCCGAAACAAGTTCCCCCCTGTCTTCACAAAGAGCCCGACTTACAGGAAAACCTCCAACTGGAAATATTAACATGAAAAAAACAAACCCGTTCGCCCCTCATTCACACGTCTGTTCCCTGAGGAACTCGCCAACTTTTAAGGATTTTTATTAGTTTGTCACACCCAAAGTTTTAACTACAAAGGACTGAAGTACGAGTACCACACAACCACTTTTCACTGCTAACCAAAAAGAAAAAAAAAGAGCTCTGCGATGAGATTGCACGAATGTTTCAGTACTAGAAATGATACGACGACGCGTTACAGCCACGGACCTCTTCTGGAAGAGAAATGCATCTGGTCAGCTACAAACACAATAAATGAATAAAGACCACCAGCAGGGAAATGTTACTCATTAATTATAACTTAGAGATCAGGGTTTCACTCAATTATCACCGTCTGGAAAGAGTTCGCATTTTGCGTTGAGATTAGATCAGATTTACTGGAGCTCCAACATGGGCGTCAAACAGCACATAAACAAATGATGACAGTAGTATCACGCATTTATGTTGATATCCAGGTTTTTAAACAAAGTTACGCCACTCCTCTTCAAAGTTATTTCTAATATCATGTTTGTTTCTAGGCAGATGCATTCCTCTGTGTAAACAAGGACAGGAGGAGTTGTCATTGGTTAAACAGGTCACATGATATCTCCGACGATCAGTGGTCCGACTCTTCAGGGCAGCATTAAAGTCAAACGGACGAAGCTTGTTCCTACACACTGTACATAAAAGATGGACATAAGGCTGTTCTCTGGTGTCCAGCAGGAGGCGGCTCCTCTGGTCCGAATGGGAAAATGAGCATCCTGCTCAGCTGATCTGAGCTCAGTAAACCCTGTTCTGATGTGTTTATGGTTCAGGTCTGAGTGAAGAAAACACGAAGTTTATTTTGGAGATTTTGGTCCCATCAGTCACGGAGGGGCAGGAAGTACGGAATCACGTCTGCTTTCTGAAAGCTGAGACGGTAAAATCCGTCAGCTCAACTCAGCTCAATGCACTGACCACTGTTTATGCCCATCTTTTACATACAGTCTATTTATGGCCTGTGATGGCAGCTGTGTGACATAAAGAAAAAAAGGCCTGACGTCATCATAAACCTGTGATCTCTCATTCAGGTCATCTCCTCTGGCACCTCCGCCCAGGTTTCTGTCCCGTTATGCCGAGTGAAGCTGCTTCAGGCTTCAACTCTCAGGAAGTAAAATCTGACGAATGGAGCGATCCGGCCGACCGATGGGAAAAATACAGTCTGGACTTTAGGTTCTGGGTTCGGTTAATTCTGTCAGCACAAGCAGCCACACGAGGTTTTCAAAAGTCCAACAAGTTCTCCGTTTTTACTGAAATGTAGAAATTTGAACAAAGCAGTTTTGTGGCTTTATTCATGTATGCACAGTTTAGAGGTCCAGAACCCTAAAATCATATTAAATAAAATAATAACGGTGCAAATTTAGTGCTTCACACATCTGAAGTAAAAGGAGAGCTCTGGGCTTCTGTCAGGAAGGCCACGGAGACCCCGAGGATTCACGGAGCAGCTGAAGAAAGCTTTTACGTCCTGATTTATCCGCCGCCCGGTGTTTGGTTTCCTCATCTGTCTACAGCTTTAACCAAAGAAACGCCCCACAGCCACGTCAGGAGTGACAATGTTGGAGTCTGTCCACCAGAGGGCGCTCTGCCACTTTCCTATTGGCCAACACAGTTGATGGAAAGGCTGCTGCAGCGAAGGATGCTGGGATGGGGCGAGCTGGTTAATCCGTCAGCTGAAGAACAGGAGAGAGCGAGGGGCGGCTGCAGGAGGCACACAAGGAGGGAGCCTTACAGAGAGATCGGCCAAATTGAGCTCATTCGGATTTTTCTGAACTTTAACGGACGTCCGATCCTTCTGCCGCCGGTGCGTAAAAACCACAAAAGCGAGCTTTTCTTATCACCTGATTTTGTACACACGGAGCATCCTGACAGGAAATTAAACTTCTGTTTGACAATAAAAAGAATTTCATTTTTACTGTGTTTACACGTTTATATTCTTCACTAATGTAAACAGTTATTTACTTAAACTCAACTTAATATAAAAAAAAACCAAAACAACATTTTTTGTCAGATTTTGGATTCCGTATAAACCAAACCTTCAAAGAATAAAGACATAAAAAACAAAGAAACATCTCATGTCGAGTGGTTTATGTCAGACCAGGCCTGTGGAAAAACTAAAATCTGCTCGTTGATCAGGTGAGATTTCGCCGCTGCGCTTCAGCTGAGGTAATGAGGTCTCATGGAAACAGGAAGTCAAAGAAACACCTGAAAAATGAGGTACGAGAACGAGACGAAGCGGTCGGTGAAGCAGAGACAGGACAGTAAAAAAAAGTTCTGGATCCTCCAACGGTCAGACGGCCCGGCTCGCAGACGGTTTCATTTTGTGCATTTCTGGTCCTTGTTCAAATCGAACCACGGCGCTCTGCAGAGCTCGCCGTCGTATTGCTTCGGAGTTGAAAAAAAGGTTCACACATTTACACAGCGTGAAACAACGGATTCTGTGATTGTTCGTGCTGACGTTTCTCAGAGATAAAAACTCTCAGGATGAATAACTTCCTGTCACCTGATCCTTCCTCCCTCCATCCTCTTCCTCCAGCAAAACATGAAAACGACACGCAGAGTAAATCTTTAGATTTTCTTATTCAGAGTTTGACTTGGCGAACACTAAAAGACTTAAAACAGATGTTTACGTTGCATTTAACTCTTTGACAGAGTGAAAAATTTGATATAAATAATGAAAAATGTAAGAATGAAAATGTTAAAGCAAAAAAATTTAATTCAGGGGAAAAAAAATGCCACTCAAACTGAAACCCAATGTTATGTTTTTTGGTAGGAATGGGCTTCCGTAGGACACAGCAGACTTACCAAAGATAAATCTCAGAATCATTTCCAGCTGATGAGCTACGGAAGCCCAGTTGTGCAAGAAAAGTGAAGATTTTGCCTTTATAAAATCAAAATGTTTCACAGCCTACGAAATCCTGAATTAATGAAGAATAAGTCAAAGTTTCGATCTCATAATCCAGCCTTCGTGATAAAAACTGACGGCTGCAGTTCCTCTGACGCCCATCAGAGGCAGCAGTGAGCCAGCCCCCCTAGACTCCCATGTTAAAATAAACACGCTGGTCTCTGTGGATCATTTCCTCCTTTGTAGAACCTGTACGGGGCAGAATGTTTTCACAACTCACCTGTTTAAAGGTTGCATTATTAGGGGCGTGGCCTCAGATAGGTGGATGGTGACACAGGCGGCTGTAGCTGCTAGCTTCACCTCACCCCATAATATGACTGCTGTGTCAGCTGGTTTAACCAGTCTGAGGGTAAAACGCTAACGCTGAGGTGACTCGTAGCTCCATGGAGTTAAATCATGTCTGAACAACAAAATCTGAGAAAACAAAGAAATTCTGTGTGACACATTTTGTGTTGGTGAGATGGAAGGAGGAAGGAGCTCACCGCTGAGCTCCACATGGAACTGAAGACACCTCCGATAGACAGGAAGTTGTTCCTTCCCTGTTTGTTTCCGTCCTCGGAGTTGATCGAGGAACGCTGATAAAACCGCAGACGTGGACTCGACGATAATCCAAAGAGAAACCTAAAAAAGGGCACTTCAAAACCAAACGAGTAGAAAACGTGTGCACGCCGCACGGACACAAACCAGCAGGCAGCGAGCAAAGAAGCAAAAACCAAGCCTACAATTTACAGGAGGAGGATGTGTGCGTGTTTTCCCTCAGTTACCCCTGACCTTTGACCTCCTCCGCCTCAAAGGTTTCTGCACTGGTTCAGATTCACGCTGTCGTGACGCTTTGACCTCCAAAAAACGTTTCCAGGTTCTCAAATGTGCGAATTGGCCTCCGTACAAACCCAAAGACATGCAGACTTTACACCGATCGGCCTCCTGAATTTGAGGCTTTAATTTTGAAATTCTTCTAATAAACTTCAAATAAATGTCAGATTTTTCCTCACTCGTCTTCCTGTTGTTCGACGAAATGTTAATAAACGTGACGATTTTAGATTTCTTTCTGTTTTGAGCTGAAATTTCAGAAAAATTATGAATTAAAAAAATAATCTGAAAATAACCGAATTTCAGGCGCAGCGACTGTTTTGTTTTGTCTGAAGTTTTTCTGGTTAAGAAATAAAAAAGAGAAAACTTTCAGGAATTTTAAATATTTGAAGAAACAAACAAAGTTAGAAAAAAAACTTTGGCAGAACGTTTTCGTTCTAACGTTTTCGTTCCCGTTTCCTGTCGCTGAGCTGGATCGTTCAGAACCCGGGATCCCGCTCCGGGGTACCAATGAGAGCAGGCCGCTCTGATTCGAGGTCAGTTTTGCAGTTACTTCCTGTGGCCTGTGAAAGCGTCTGTAACAGAAGAAAACGTCCTGCTGCGCTCGCCTGCGTACCGTCTGGTCCCAGATCAGGATTGGTCGCTGTGATGCTGAGTCCGGATGTGGCTGTGGAGACGCGTTGCCGAGGAGAACCTTTTGCCGCAGTCGGCGCAGCGGAGTGGCGAGGCAGCTCCGGCGGGCGGCGACGAAGGCGACGATGTGGCGGCGTTTCCGGCGCTGTGAGTCTGGCGGTGAGCCTTCAGGAGGGATATCCGGCTGAACCTGCGGCCGCACTCCTCGCACTCAGACCAAACCCGCCGCCGCTTCCGCTGAAAGACAGGAAGAGATGTCAGCTCGCCATCTAAACATTAAAAATCAACCTTTGTCTGCTTCCTGCCTTCTTGTGCGCTCCTCACCTTCATCCCTTTATCCTCCTCGTCTTCCTCCTCTCCCTCCTCCTCCTCCTCCTCTCTGCCGGTCTGAGCAAGCGGCTCGACGGCGTCTTGCGGCCTGATGGAGCCGTCAAACGCCAGACACCCGAGCGTCTCCTTGGCGGTGGCTTCCTCATCGTCATCAAGCAGCTGGGAGGGGAGCGTGAGGAGGCGATGAAGCATGGAGGCTGAGGACCGTTGACCTGAAGGAGGGAGCGAGGTCAAAGGTCACGGTTTCAGATTCTCTCAATAAAAACATCATCAGATATTTTTACAAACACTTGAAGTTTTCTGACTTTTTATTCATGAAACTAAAAATCATGCATCCCGTTTCTCCCACTTCTCCTTATCAGGGTCATGGGGGGTGGAGCCTATCACGGCTGTGACAGGGGGAGAGGCGGGGCACACCTGGACAGGTCGCACCCAAAACTAAAACGCAGCCAATATTCATACATATAAATGATCATTAACCCTTTAAAACCGGTCAGAGCAGCACGCTCCGTTTTACATAACTATTTTTAAATCCCGGTAGCTCTGCAACCACGTGAGCTAGCGCAATAATTGTTTTTGCATATGAAACCGGAGGAGTTGTACTTACATCTTCTGCCATCAGCTTGTCCTCGGTCACAGTTTCCTTCCACATAAAGCTTTGCAAAAACTGCATAAAAAGCACTTGCAGCAACAAAAACATAATATTCCAGAAACACGCTTTGCCGATCCGATCAGCTGTTTGTAACACTTCCTACATTGGAATAGACATCAGCGCGAACTATCGCATGTCCTCCATGACCTGCCCAAAACCGGAAGTGACGTCATTTTGCAGAAATGTAGTTTTTTACCATCAAGGCCTCATGAGCCTATACTGGTGTTTTTAAAAGTTACGTTTGACTTTATGACTTTCTGTGTGGTTTCTGGGATGCTTAGGACTCATATTGCACTGCTGGAAATAGTTTATTTTGATGCAGATGCTGCTTTTTTGCAAATTTGCATTATAATATTTATTTTCGTTTTTCCTGCAGTGTATAAAAATTGGCGTATTTCAAAAATAAAACTATGAAGACACTCAAAATAAATTTCCTGTGGTGGGAAACTATTTTGTGCAACTTTTTTGTATTTACAGTTTTGAGGGATAAGCTTCTTAAATTTCTCTAACTAGAAATATATGTTAAAAAAACAAAAACGATTTTCAATTTTTTTGTAGTTTATTGCACTTTTTTGCAATTTATGTAATTACTATGCACTTAATGCAGACATATTATTAAAATCTGGGCTGTAATGGTTGTATTGATGTATAGCAACTTGAAATGCTCCCAAAAATGGCTCCACAGCATGTAAACATATAATATAAGCTCTGGCGGACTTGGTTCTGTGGTCGGTCTTAAAGGGTTAATGTTGCTCTTTGTTACAGGATCCAGTTGTTTCCATTCACGCTGCTTTAAGGAGCATAAACATCTATCACGCTATATTTCCTTCTTATTTAATCAACATAAACCTGTTCATGTTACACATTTCCTGAAGCACTGAGGATAAACTGCAGGTGCCTCACATGTGGGGCTGAGGGGGGGTCCGGGTGGAGGTCCGGGTGGAGGTCTGACAGCGGCGGCGGCGCTTATCAGACTGCCTGCAGCTTCATCTTCATCAGGAGAAAACACCTCCATGTCCTCCAAAGGAGTCCAGCGGGGGTCCTGCTGTGGGGAGGAGGGGGAGGGCTCCAGGGTCACTGCCGGGGTGGGGGCGGGGACAATATGAGTCACACTCTCTCCTAACCCCCGCCCACTTCCTCCTCCTCCACCCCCGCCAACCTCTTTGACGTTCCAGACGTCGCTGCACCACTTCTGACCGAAGACTTTGTCCAGGATGGGAACCCAGTCCTGAGAGACAGACAGGACGGGGGGGCGCTCCGGGACTGGGGGGGAGAGGGGGAGGAAGAAGGTTAGCTTCAGCTACAATAACAGTCACGCCACACACCTGATCTGACTCACCTGTCACCTGTGACAGCCAATCACAACCAGCGCCGGTCAGAGTACGACAGCTGATCACTCACCGTGTGTCTGCGGCGTCTCTTTGGGCGCAGTGACCACAGCGACCTCCTCACGGGCGTCCTCTGAGCCGCTCGGGGACACAGAGTCGTTCTCCGAGCCCCTCCTCCCCCTCCCGCCGCCTTTCCCTTTGTCCCCGCCTCCTCGCTCGGCGCCCTTTCCCAGCCTCTTCTCCAGCAGCTGCTGCTCTCGCTCCATCTTGGTGATCTCCAGCAGCAGGTCGTCGAATGACGCCTCCACGATCTTCGTCAGCTCGCGCACGGCGAAGTCCAGGACCTGCTCCATGACGGACTTCAGCTGGTCTGTGGAACAGAGATGGGGGCGGGGCTAATTATTGGAGAGCCTGGCTGTGAAATCACAGGTTGCAGCGCCCAGCAGGGCGGAGCTTCACACAACTAAACAACTATTTTCTTTGATTGATCGATCGATTGATTGGCTGATTCTGTCACAGTGACGACTCATTAAAGCTGCTGCAGACGAGCAGACGACGTGGATTCGTGGATACTTCAGTGACACTCTGTGAAACTCAGACTTTCACCAGCTGTCAAACATCGTCTGACCGTCAAAGCTCTATCCACACACAGCAGTGTGACCTTTGACCTGTGGGGTGTGTATGAGGACGTTAGGAAGTGAACTGATGCTTTCTGACGCCGCCATCGCTGATATCCTGAACTCTGGCGGTGCATGACGGTGACCTGGTAATCTCGGCGTGGGGGGTGGGGCTCAGCAGCGTGTTTGCGTGCTGCAGTCGACAGATGTGTGCATGCATGCGAGAGAGCGTCTTTTATCTCCTGCTCACATGTCCCTGCATGTGGACGCCGCTGCAGTGCAGAGAGAGAGAGTGTGTGGCGTGAAGACCTCAGCACAGCGGGCGCTCATCGTGGGGTTACTCCGATTCAAATCATTTCCTGTGGGAATTTCAGGATAAAGTGGAGTCCCTCACACTCCTGACGTCTTTGCCGCTCGTGTGATAAATTAAATGTTTCTCATCCTTAAACGCGGCAGCTGCTGAACGGCGAGCGGACGTTTGCTCGTCAGACATTTTTCCAACCTGCTGTGCAGTGACATCATTCATGTAAACATCTGGAAAAAGTCACGTTACTGAATCAAAGCGCTCACAGTTTAAAACCTGCAAACACGACGTGAGCAGAGCTCTGTGGGTCTGTCTGAGCGAGCGTTCAGGAGAACCCTGACTGTAATGGCGAGTAAGGCGAGCACACAGTGCGGGGGTGGGTTCAGTTTACACGAGTCCACTCGGGTCCAACTTCGGCGTCACGGTGAATCTTCCACAGAGAAACACTGACCGGGGAGCATTTCAGAGCAGCGTGACAGTTACGAGTTTAACCTCAGAGTGAACCAACTCGGACTCGGTCAGAGCGCAGGGCGCCACCAGACAACGTGCCGACACATTCAGCCTGAAACGAGCACGTAGGCGTGAGGCGCCAGTCTGTAACGACCTCCTGACTCCAGCCGAGCCGCTTCCTGCAGGGTGATCATGACCCGACAGGACGGGCACCTGTGCGGTCACTGCGGTACTGAGATCGTCCCACCGGCCGAATCAGCTTCGTGCTGTGAAGTCTTTTCTCCGGCAGGCTCCTCCCACCTCCACAAATGAGGAACGCCACACTTGCGGACACCCGTGGCCCGGAGCGGTCGTGCTCCGGCTGATGAATCTGACCCGACATCCATGAAACGTCACTGCGTCAGGTTGATAGTCAGCCTGTCCTCCTCGCTTTCTCCTGCGGTCTCCTGCATGCCCCCCTCCTCCTCACCAGCCCCCTCCTTTCCTGCGGGGAGGGGGTGGCTTGTTTTACGATCCTCGGGCTGCACGCCTCGCTTCTTATTTTCAGCCCTGCAGCGTTCGCACTCGAGTTCCTCGACGTCTCTGACGTGACGCTCAGACGGGCGATTACACGCAAACGAGGCCGCTGAGTTCACGTTTCTCTGCAGGGTCACGGCGTCCAGCTTCACCTGTATCAGACACATTAGAACCAATTGAAATGCTCCCCCAGCACCCCGAGTGTTCTCGTCCAATCACCTGCAGGCGTCACCTTTTTTCATCGAAAAGATGACATCACACCTGCACGAGATAACTCCAAACGCCACAGCCAGCTGCTCTCAGACTGGTCGCAGTGTTTCCATGGAAACCAGTTCGAGCCCGTGAAATATACGTCAAATCCAGCGAGCTTCCACAATGTCACGAAAAACACTAAAACACGTGGACTCGTTCACAAATCATCACGTAACTCGTGTCCACTGAGCACTGCAGGATCAGGGCTCAGCGGGGCTCAGGTGTCCCACCACCCGGTGTTTTACGGTTTCCTGTTGAAGGCTGACGTGTTTTATTTGTTACAATCGAAAAAAAGGATCAACTCAAACGTCCAGGTGAGTTCAAAGTAAGTCGGCCTGGAAGGACGCAGAGGAGCGTCGGACACGTCGTTTGTCGTCCACCGGAGACCGAACACCGCGTCGGACGACGTTATTGTTTGGAAGCTGATTGTTCACTCATGGATGACGTCATAATTACGTTGAATTTGTCAGGACTAAAGTGAAACAGTGTGGAGCACGAGGGCTGCTCACAGCGCCTCCTGCTGGCCAGCGGCCGTATTTGTTTGTTTGTTTTTGGAAAACGGGATTAATAGGAAGTGAAACGTGTGTGTGTGTGTGTGTTGTGTAACGGGTGCCTACCCACGACTCGTCCTCTCTGCTCCAGGCGGCGTGTGTCGGTGGGCACGCCAGGCCCCGTGCCCTGTCCCCCGGGCTGCTGCTCGGGTTTCGCCCGCCCGCTATCCGCCCTCTCCCCGGCTTTGTTCTTACCAGCCACCGGGGAGCCTCCTCCTCCTCCGTCGTCTGAAGCGGAGGCTCGGCCCCGTTTCTCCCGCGCCTGGAGCTGGAGCCCGAGCCGGCGGTTTTCCTGCTCCTTCACGGCCGTCTCCAGCAGGAGGCCGTTCAGGCTGGAGCCCACCGTCTTGCTTATTTCCTGGACAGCGAGCTGAACGACCTGCTCGAGCACGGACTCCAGCTGGCCCTGGAAGAACGACATATACACGGCCCCGTTCATGTTTGCGCGCCCTGCGGTGAGAGGGCTCTCTCATTCTTCTGTGCCCGAGCCCCCAGCCCACCGCCTGCCCGAGTTCCCGACGGAAATCTGGGTTAAAATCGGCGGCGGGTCGCGGAGCTTCTCCAGCGGCTCTTCGGCGCTGCTGTGCGGCTGCTGCTGCTCTGTGAGTCGCGCGTGTTCAGCCGCTCCGGAGGAGGCCGGAAAGACCCGAGTAGAGGCGCAGCAGCATTTTCCCGCCCACATGTCTTGGCCCACACTCGCGCCCTTGCAGTCAGTCACGCCATTTTGGCTGTGAGAAAATAACATCAGTCATTCCCAAACATCAGA
This sequence comes from Neolamprologus multifasciatus, assembly GCF_963576455.1. Taxonomy (NCBI): domain Eukaryota; kingdom Metazoa; phylum Chordata; class Actinopteri; order Cichliformes; family Cichlidae; genus Neolamprologus; species Neolamprologus multifasciatus. Next base: position 741,039 of record NC_140442.1, read on the forward strand.
CTGCAGCTGACCCGGGACCAGCCTCAGCATCTGCTGCAGCTGCTCATAGATGTGTCCCAGCACACAAAAGCACCATTATTAATTAATGTGAATCCTAAACTCTGTGACCTTATGCATTTAGTGGAGCCGCAGCACGCACTGTATATAAAAGATGGCCACAGGCTACTGTTGCTGGTGAGCTCCGTCCTTTGAAGCCTCGCCTCCATCCAGTGTTGCCAACTTAGCGACTTTGTTGCTATATTTAGCGAGTTTTCAGACGTGAAAGCGCATATCGCTTTTACTCTCAACAAGCAGCGGGTGCTGTAACGCAGGCAGTTCTTCTTTTACTCTTTTACTATTAAGCTGTTTTGTGGATCACAAGGTTTAAAACTACTTATAAACACACACACACAGTAACTCCACCAGAGTGCCTATTTCGGGTCACTTTTGCCGGTCCAAGCCCGGGTAAAGGAGCAGGGTTGGAATTGTGACATAAAAAAAAAACAATAATTGCTAAAAGAAATTTAATTTGTAGTTCTAAATAAACTCTAAATGCATTTAGGACGTTTTTTACTCACTTTATGTCTCTTTCACGATGTTATTTCTCTCTCCAACAACATAGATTACAATTACATTAGCATGACCAATTATGCAAATTAGGTGATGACGTCATTTAGTGACTTCTAGCGACTTTTAGGACAGCCAATAGCGATTTTCCTTACTGGGGAGTTGGCAACACTGCCTCCGTCACCGAGATGGATCTTGGAGCCGGAAGTGAGGGTGGAGTTATCAACTTATGCTAGCATGCTAGGTGTGCAAGCTGCCTGATCCACAGGGAGCATCACACAGACATATGCTAATTAATGCTAGCATCCCAATGTTATACAAAGGTGGATTCAGGCTTCTGTATTTCTGGTCTTCTCTCGCTGATTTAGAAGCGATATCAGATGATGGAAAAATAAAAGGATAGGACTTCCTCTGCTCCTGGGTCCTCGCTCTCTGGTTTCTCAGGTCAAACATATTTGTCCCTCATGGTTTTCCAGTTTGTACGTTCCCGACAGCTTCATCAGTCTCTCTGTTCAAGTCACTTCAGGATTACTTATTAGCACCAAATCACAACAACAGTTGCCTGAAGTTGCTTTGGTGTTAGTGACTCCTCACGTTGAAGCTGTAATTGTGGTTCTCTGTGCTGATTGTTATTCACAGATAAACTCAAACAGTGGGTGAAATGCTCCTGAGGAAGCGATGCTGCAGACCAACCGCAGTAGCTGCGGTCTGGGTCAACCTGATGTGTCATGAAATTATTCTGCAGGGTGCAGATGGGCGACCTCCGTGGGGCGTTCCCGCCCGTTGCTGTTTGGCAGCTGGGATGGTGGGATAGGTCTCACCATGTACTCCTCCACAAATAATAACCATGAAGACTGAAACTGCTGAGCAGTGCTAGCTTTGAAACGCTGCCATCTCTGAGTGTTGCACACCAACAGGAATTTACCCGCCACATGCTCAGTAATCCATGTGGCGGGATTACTGAGCACATGGATGCTCTTCTAGTCTGTTCTTCTGAGGGACACGCTCAGAAGAACAGGAAGTTGCTTCTGAGCGTGTCCGTCAGTGTCAGCTGACACATTATAAACAGCACAGCTGCAGAACTGAAACCAGCAGCACTGACTAACAATGAGCCAGCAGCTCGTTTTCATGGTGTTAACGTGCAAACTGTCCACTCATGCAGATCCACGCTCTGTCAGACAGCACAGAGCCTCACACCTGCAGTGTTACCATGGTGAAGTAGAGCACCTTTACATGACTGTTAAAGTTTATTCGTTAGACTCAAATCGACCTCTGAGAGGAAGCATCAAGACAAACACACACAGACACACACTCTCTGATGGATGCATCCGGGAAACTCTGGGTTCCGTATCTTGCCTAAAGGTGCTTCGACGTGCAGGTTGGAGGACGCAGGGAGTGAACCCCCAACCTCCTGAGCCCCACCCCAAACATCTTAAATTGGGAGTTAGTAAAATCAGAGGAGCTCGATGCCTCTGCAGGTGTTCAGGCTGAGGTCGTGCCGGGGTTCCTGCTGTGTTCAGGAGCCTGGTTTCTGTCGGTTTTTTGAGCCACATGCGTCGCAGGTTCGCATTGGAAATGAGTCAGCCTTTGTTTGTGCAGTAAAAACGAGTCTTATGTAAGCTCACGAGCTCTGTACACAAAGCTGCCGTCCACCACAGACACGCTCACTCCCATCGAAGAGCCATCTTTCTTTCCTGTCGACCAACGAAGCCACGTGCAAACACGTGTTTCACAGAGTTCATAAAGCTTTGACTCAGAGTCACCTGAAGCCTGATCCAGGTGTGCTGCTGAGGTGTCTTTAACGTCAGAGATGGAGGAATCTTTGTTGTGTATCGATGTGTTAGATAACCTGGACTTTGATCCGATCTCGATATCATTTTCACTGTTAAAGGCAGGAGCAGTGGATATTTGTGTGTCGGAGGGCTGGGAGGAGGTGGAGTGACTCACTTCACCGCTCACATCTGAGGCTCGGTTTGACTCAGACAGCTGACAGATTTTTACACTTAACACGGATTTGAAACAGAACAGACTCAGGATCAGATGCTTTTGTGACGACCTGATGCAGATGGGTGTATCTAACTGTCATTGGCTGCTGGGAGACGTGATCTGTGTCTGCAGGTCTGGGTGAGGCCAGCTCCCACAGGCGGGCCCTGCTCTGGTGTCAGGGACCTGCAGGGATGCTGCTTTTGCGCCTTTATTTCGGGATTACGTCACTTACAACATAAGCCGCCCCCCCCCCCCCTCCCCACCTCTCTCTCTGATTGAGCGCATGCCGCAGAGAAGCGACACGCCCCCTAAAGTCTTGTGCGCCTCTTCTCGAGTTACTACGGCAATCACGTAAAATCGGTGCTTGAGAAGAGGGCGGGGCCTTCCCGTCGATCATCTGCGGCTTTGTTGTCGTGAGAAGCCGAGCTGCACCTGTCCCCCTCCCGCAGCTCTCCGTCCTACCGACCCGGCCTCCAGGAGCTCCAGGCCGCCGCGGGGCTCCCCTCCGCCGGCTGCAGAGGCAGGGGCGGCTCGGTTGGTGAGACGGAGAGCCGCGGGAAGTGGTTTCATCATTTCCTCCTTATTTGTGTTGTTTACCGCGTCACTTACATAAAGGAGGAAAAGGCCGCGAGCGGCTTTAATGTCGGAGCTTCAGTTGAATCTGAGCAGGAAGAAGCACTTTCACTTCCGGCCTCAGATCCACGAAAACGCTCTTAAACACGTCGCGAGCCCCATCGTAGCAGAGCCACAGTATGGAAGCTCAATCGTGACGAGATTTTTCGAGCGTAAGAAAAAGTATATTTTTTAATTAATTCTTAAGTTACTGTTAAAAAATGCTGCTTCAGTCTAACTGACGGGGAAGTCAAAATTAGTTGTTTTTTTTAATTAAACTTTTAAAATTAGAATTCTGGAAGAAATAAAGTGAGCAGTTTCTTTAAATTGTTTTTGATAATAGTTAATCCTAAATCTTAACATAACATTTGTTTTGGAATACAAACATCAGCACCATAAACAGACTTTAACTTAAAACTAGCCTCACGAATTCAAAACAGGGCTTAAAGTCAGAATTAATTAACCGAAATTAAAAAATTTTAATTAGAAATTTTAGAGATAAAAATAAACTATACGTTTTTATTCCACTGATTGGTTTTAAGTCTGAATTAACAGTTAGTCTATAAACTATAAACATCACTTTAACACAAACATGGAGGTTGTTTCTGAGCTGCTGGTTTCTTCTTCACTCTGAGACCACAGAAACCTCCTCAGATCGCTGGTGGACGATGGCGCTCACCAATAATTCATAAGTCCTTCTCAAAACAAACCCATCTGCTGCTTTCTCCTGTGATGGGAACAAAAAATCAATTTCCTCTTTGTCAGCATAATGCCAGCTGTGACAGATGTGCTTCATCTGTTACGCTTGTGTTTGTGCAGGAGGCAAGCACGCCAGCTCCGCCTGCAGACACAGACAGAGGGAGAATTAACCCTCCGACCGTCAGACTTTAGCTTCATTAAAGCCACAAGCGTCAGACTTCAGGAGGCGGAGCTTCGTCAGATTTATTCCTAACAAACTGAGAATGGAAGTTAGAATTAAAGAACGCGCCCACCAACACTTCACGGTCCACGTAATATTCCCACTTTTTCCTGCCTTTGAGTTTAGTTACTTCCTGAAGTATCTGCAGCCTAATGAGAGTGGGTTTAATGAGGGAAGGACACAAGGAGGAAAAGAAGGATGGAAGGAAGAAAAAGAGAAACAAGGATAAGAAAATGGAATGACGGAAATTAAGGATTAAGGGAAAGAAGTTAGAAAACAGGAAAAGAAGGAAGAATTAGGGAGGAAAGAAAGGAGTAAAAGTAGAAAGGAAGTGAGGAAAAGGGGAAGGAAAGAGACGGAACGAATGAAAGAAGGAAGAAAGAAAGGAGAAGGAAAGGACAGATGTAGGGACGGAAGGAGAGAAGAAACGTTAGCAAAGAAGAAGAAAAAGGACAGAAAGCAGAATTAAAGAAGGAAGAATCAAGAAAGGAGAAAAAGACAGGAAGGGCAGGAAGAAGGAAGGATGGAAGGACAGATGAAAAGCATGAGACAAAGAAGGAAGCAAAAGAAGGACGGTAAATAGACATAAGTAGGAAACTTTGGCACTATTGACACATTTCTTTCCTTTTTTACTGAATAAGGAGCTTCAGTGTTTCTTTCATTACCTCCTTAGGAAACACTGGAGCATCCTTTATGAAAAGAGAGGACACAATGACATCCCATAATTCATAGTGTAGCTGAGACTTGATGGAAACCTGATGGTGAGCGAGGTCAGAGTGAACGAGTGGCCTTGTCTCAGAGGACTCGGTGGGACGGGGTCGGCTCGTGGAGACTCCTTCCTCCAGGTTTATCTGCCCGGCCACGTCCACATATGAACTCTTGCTTTTATTTGTCTCCATTAGCAGCCGGAAACCCGGAGGAGCCGGGCTGTTTGGGCCTCTCTTTTCTCTCCGGATCATTTCTGACTCTGAGACGAGCGTTCCCGGGCCGGTGTCCAAGCACACGCAGTAAAATCCCTGTAACCACAGGAGCCGAGTGCACATAGGCCTCGTAAAATGGAGCGGGCCCCTCGCCTCACATCAGCCATGAACTCTGAGAGAAAGACGAAACTTTGACTCATGGCCGTGAGGAAGCGTGGAGAAACCAGCCGCCGGGTGACGGATGCTCAGAGACGGGGGAAAAGCCTTTGTTAGCATTGGCTCGGTGCTCGGGCATTTTTAACGGCTGTAACTCCGTTACTGTTTACACCAGGGAGGAAACTCAAGTTGTCAAAACATGAGAATTGTTTTGTAATTTTACAACCAGTCGACTGGATGATTCTGTTGAAGGGTTAAAATGATGAGGAAGAGCTGACATCTGGTCCGTCTAATCAATACTTACTTTAAATATTAAAATAAGTTACAGTGTTATGATGGTTTCAGGAGTAAAATGAATAATAAAACCTTTTCTTCCAAATCTATTCAAACATCTTTAAACATAAAAAACACATCTGGTTAATGAACTGTGAGGCTGTGTTTGCTCCTCTCAGACTGTCGAGCAGCGCTGTATAAGGAGAGAAAACTCAGTTGAGCTCTGGGACCAAAGCTCACACACTCAGTTTCATTTCTGGCTTTTAAATTTCTGGCTTTGCTTCAGTTAAAGCTCCAGAACTCCATCAGCTGCTCGGACATTTCAGTCTGAAGCTTCCACGAAGACACATGAACTGTGGAAGTGAAACAAAAGATAAAAGAGGAATGATCAGTGCAGAGAAGGCCACAGGAAGGGATGGAAACCCCACTGTGTGTGTGTGTGTGTGTGTGTGCGCGCTCGTCAGGCTGTCTTTGTGAGGACTGGTTTCACATTTACGGAGCTGCTGGAGGCACACCTGACTTCAAGGAGCAGGTTTAGCTTCACTGAAAGAGAGTCCTCACAGAGATGGAGGAACACACACGCACGCACACACACACACGCACACACACGCACACACACGCACACACACACACATGCACACGCACGCACACACACGCACGCACACACACGCACGCACACACACACGCTGCCCTTCAGCCTCCTCCAAGGTGAAAGTCTACTGCAATGTGACAACAGACCAGCAGGGGGCAGTAGAGACAGCAGAGAGACATCAGGAGGAGGAAGTCTTCAAATGACCCAAAACTGTAATCTTTGGAGTATTTTTACTTTTTCTGAATTCAGAATTTTACACGTTTCTGTTTTTTACATGTTTTAATTTCTTTCTTCCTTTCATGTTTCTTCTCATGTTTAAAGCTGTATCGTAGGAGGATGTTTAGCAGCTGTGATTTAACTCAAACATGGTGAAGTTTAAAAAAAATAAAACTTTAATATTCTTGTGAAAATATCACGTTTCATTTGCTCTTTTATTTAAAAGTGTCTCTTTAGCTTTTTCCATGTTGCCCACCATGTTTTTGTTTGTTTGTTTGTTTGTTTTTAAAGGTGTTTTCATATTTTTGATAGTTTTAAAGTTTTAAATTGTAATTTTTGTTTTTACATTTTTGGTTCTGAAGTTTTTTGAAGTCCTGTTGGATGTTTCATAAATATGTTATCAATTTAATTCGTTTTTAAATGAATCTTTACATTGAAAAAAAAAATAATTTAATTAATTAACATCCCCAGATTGTTCCTGTTAAAAGGGAGTTCTTCCTCCCCACTGTCACTGAGTGCTGCTCGGGTGGAATCGTCTGATTGGTGGGTTTCTCTCTGACACTGAGGTCACTGTTGTTGTGTAGAAACTGTCATCACTTCTTCAGGAAGTTGTTTTTGTGGTTTCACAGTCGTGACAACAGTTTGACTACAACTGCAACTTTTCTGCTGAGTCTGCAAACACACACACACACACACACACACACACACACACACACACACACGTACACAAACTTACCAGCAGGTTGTTGTAAAATGAACACCAACCAAACTTCGATATAAACCAGCAAACACGTCGATGATCAGCTGCCAGCTTCTCTTGCTGTCCAGTCTTCATAAAGATTTCCAAAATGAAAATCATGCTGATGACAAAGAAGGAATTTCACCATCTGCTGGACATCAAATAACCTTTGACCTGTGACAGTCCAGACATGGTCAGTTTACCATGGCAACAAGTAGAATTTAGATGTAAGGTCAGTTTAATGGCCTCAAAGTGTGGTTTAAATATAAAAACAGGTCACAGTCATCCATCTGTGCTTCGGCTCTCGCAGTGATACAGGGACCAGTTTGTACTGGGACGATACCATCGCTGGTCCTACCATGTTTGCTGGGAAGCTTCCCACGGTTGGAGCTTCAGGCTGATATTTGGTGGATTTCCTTTGGTTATAATTGGTTTTATGAATCAGCTGCATGAGTAAAACCTTCTAAATGTGCAGAAAGTTTTTTACCTCTAAATGACTGACAGAAGTACAGGATGGAGTATTTTGTGTGAACTCCACTTTAAAGCTCACAGAGCTCAGTGATGACAGATGAAATGAAATGGTGAATATTTCAGCCGCTGTCAGCAGTTCTGACTGTTAAACAGTCTGAACACACAGTGCTGACAGTGTGACACACAGGCTGCGGTCGCTGTCGCTTACTCGCTGCTGACGACTCTGAACAGGAACAAACACAAATCATGTTTCAACAACAGTGAAGGACGTCACCAATAAACGACTAATCGATCAGCTGAAATTAGACCAACCTGTCATGTTATGAACTTTTAGTCTGTTTGTTGGTTATGTTTGAGATTAGAGACCTGCAGGAACAAAACCCATACCCACTGGCCAATCAGATGTCTGGAAAGTAGCGTCCCCCTTCCTGGAAGATCCCTCAGACTTCCCAGTGCCGACAGAAGCTTTCAGTCTGTCTTCATCTGATAAGCATCAGAACTATAGATTATTTCTGTTGGCTGCCATTTTTAACTATTTTAATCTTCTGTAAGTCCTGATATTTGACCTTGAGCAGGACATTTGTTTGTTGTTACTGAGACTGACTTAATCCTGTTTGAATTCTAGTTTCCGACTGATTATTTCCAGTGTTGCTGAAGGAAATTTCTGCATTTCATTGTGAAACTGTGTTACGTAATAATCTAAAACCATGAAAGGCGACTTGCTTTATGTAGTCTTAGTCAAATATCAGTGAGGGGAAGTCAGGCAGGTGAGGTGACTCCGCCAGGTGAGTCGTTTATTTGCAGAGCTGAAACTCAGACCAGAGAAAACTGCAAAATGAAACAGAAACTGAGAATAACCGGCCCCACCTCTCCTGACCCGAGGCACCTGCTGACTGACTGTGCAGTCCTGTGAAAGCGTCCATCCTTACTGCTTCCACAAGAATTAAGAGGGTGAGCAGCAGCCAGGTGCTGCTAATCAATTGCACTGATTAACTGATCACCATCAGTGTGATCGTCTCTGTAAAAGCTGAAGTTTTTGGCATTTTGAAGGTCTGGAACATTCAGGTGTGTAAACACAATTCCACAAAACCCCAAAACCAGACTCTGCAGTTAGCAGGTTAAAGTTCATGACAGCACAATTACACAAAGGCTGAACGAGGGTGGATTGTTTGGGTTGCAGGAGAAAGCAAAAATAAATTATTACGGCTTCACTTTGCAGAGATGCACCTGAAGGAAGAAGAAATGAGACCAAAGCGGAGCTGTTATTTAATGCACAGCACCACGTTTGGAGGAAACCAAACACCTCACAATAGCTGTCAGCACGGCGGTGGAGGGATCAGGGTTTGGGCGTCTTGCAGTCACTGAGAGAACTTGGAGAAAACTGGGTCATCAGCAGGACAGAGTCCAGACCTCAACCTGCGAGGCTGTGCGTACACGAATGCTGCAAAGCTGAATAAGCTGAAGCAGCAAAGACGAGTGGACCAAACCCCTCCACAGTGATGACAGACAAGCCTCCGTCATAAACACCAGACCTGCATATATATATACATATATATACCTGCACGGTCAACTGTATGTTATCGTCTTTTCAGCCTCATTGCCATCACTGGTTCAACAGTTAATAGATGATCAATCAATTATGATCAAAACAGGTATGAATCAGACTCCAGTGTCAGTGTTTCATCAGCATCTCAAAGATGATCTAAGATTTATTAAGTGCTCAGATTTTAATCTCGATTATAAAGATAAAGTAAACTTTCAGAGTCGTTTTCCTTTCTGGGGAAGCGACTTAGCCCGAGCGATGGAAAACCACGACAACTGAACATGTTTACTGAGGTATTAAATGTGTTTTTGTGCCCTGAAAATCTTTGGTCCTTTCATGACAAAATACAGTTCACTAATCACAAACTGACAACATAAACATAAACTGTGTTTGTGGTGCTGACGCAAACGCAGGAAAACACGACGGGCAGAACTACGGCTGATAGAGGAACGTAGAAACAAAAGTCCAAACTACCTGATAACCTAAACTCCGGAAGCCAGGATTAACCATGAAAACTGTGAACCTGAACCCAAGCTCGAAAATAATCCTGTGACTTGAAGTGCACGAACGACCCGACACTGAACAGAAGGAGACTTAAATACACAGAAAGGTAATGAGGCACAAATGAACCTGATGCGACAAGGGAAGTAAAACTAAACATGCTGAACATGGAAACACAGGACTTTCAAAATAAAACAGGAAACATTATGAAACGCAGACATGACAGACTGGGGAGACACACAAGGAGAGACATGGGGACAGATAAGGGAGACGAAAGCATAATTAAACATTAAACATAGAGGACAAGAGAGACAGAAGACAGGAAAAGACTCATAAACATGAGACATGGAAGAAACACAAACTGGAATAAATCGCTTGAATAAACCCTAACTAACTAAATAACACAAAAACTTAACATTAAAGCAATCGAACACAAGAAAAACAAAAATACAAAATAAACTCAAAACACCAGGTTATAGACCCAACCCCTGAAAAATGAACGCTAACGCTGATGTAGCTTCACACAGTGTTAGCAAGCTAGCTGCTATCTTGGGTATTAAGTACTCTGTTAGCCAACATTAGCCAGAACAAAGACAGTTTTCTCAAACAAAGACCATCAGATGTGATTTTTGATTCGTGAAGGAATTCTTTGATTTGGACCCTCAGCTAATGCTAGCTAGCAGTTGCATGCATGCTAACATGGACAGATTGAGTATCCTGCGTCTGAGAAGCTCGATTAAAAGACTTTAAACTGGCAGACCTCCAAATGTTCGGTCATCTTTCAGAAGACTCCAGCTGGTTTTTACCATCAGCTCTGTAAGGCCCTCCAGCACCGTCTCTCTGTGCTCTGATTGGTCAGAGCGGCATGGACTCGTGACTCAGCTCTGACTCACAGCGTTGACCTCTGGCCGACTGAGTCAGGAGGTTCAGAGACCCTCGTTTACATTTAACGGTGGTGCGAGTGAACGTACGTCAGACGTCTTCGTCGTTAAAACACGTCTGCATGCCCTCTCCTGCCTCACAGCAATAACCCTGTTTCAGATATTTACAGGGCATTATTAAAACTGTAGATATCTGAAGGCTAAGAGGCAGCTGGGAGGATGAGGAAGGCCTGCTCCAGAGGTAGAGAAGGACATCCTCAGGTTAGAAGTTGTAGTCTTGATTTAATACATTCTGAATGGGCTGCAGGGTTCGCATCACTGCTTTTTTACTATTGTTTCACAGATTTCCCTGAAAACCACATTTAATGCAGCTCCTCCCTGACTTTTTATATTTTTCATCCTTTTTCTTTTGTTCATGCTTTGAAAATATACAAACTCCACTTTGGACAGTGGTTACTGAACAAGTAGTAGATTTGTGAAGTAGTCAGACTTGAACATCAAGGAAGGAGGCAGGAAAGCAGACTATGTAGACATTTTAGGTTTCCAGAGGTGAGCAATTTATTTACAGTGAACTCAATTTAATGTGTAACTTAACAAAACTTCCCCCCAAAGTAACTCAATTAACAAAACTCAACAGACCATGGCTCTGTTACCACAGCTCTCCTCTCTCTGGTAGAGACTGGCTGTAAATAGGGCCATCAATTTCCATTCAATTAGCCCAGCCAGTAGCACTGACTCACACTGAGGGATCTAAAACTCTACAGATGATTAAAAAAGACACAAAACCTCACACTTCTAATATTTACACAACTAAATGGCTTTATTAACGAAAAGAAAAAGATTCAACAAATCCCTTCAGACCTCGACACAAACAAAAGAAACCCCTCCACTTGGTTCGACCTGCTGATGTCATGTGTGACATCATCAGGACTTTAAAATGAGGAAATGTTAAGCAGGCGTTTCCCCACACCTGACCCACGTGAAGACCGAGAAGACAAAGCATGAACAAATGACTTAATCTGTAACACAATAAAATATAAAGAAACGTGTAACTGAGTATTTACCTTAATTTGCCGAATGTTTAACTTGCCGGCAACAGGACGCTCCCACAAACAAACCCGGGACAGTGAGAGCAGCAATGTTACATGACAAATAGCAAATCATAGCAAATACATAGAAACAGAATAATGTGCATAATGTGCAAAAAAAAGCTAAACACATGTGGGACACATGGAGAGCATTGCAGCTAAAATATCAAAAGATGTAAAATTTTAAGAGAAGCAACAAAACAGCTTTAAATCCAAATGAAAGAAGGACGACCAGCAAAGTTCATGAAGACGTCGGTGAGCTCAGATTATTTCTGTAGCACATTTAAACACAGCTGACGTAAAAGCAGTCTAACAATTAAATATATTGTTAGTATAAAAGAAGTAACAATGATAAAGAATAAAAATAATAATAAAAGACACAGTGAGAAGGAAAAGCTACTGAGGGGAAGAAGAACCTTTAAAAGCATTCAAACATTCTGATCAGCTTTTATTTTGAAATTATTTTTCCAACAAAGCCTCAAGGTAGAGGAAGCAAACCGCAAACTGTCGGCTTCAGAAATCTGGAGACATCAGCAGCCACAGCGAGGGATTTGGCGATGACCGAGCCACACCAGTGTCCCGCTGGCCGCTGTGCAGGGCTGGACTGGGACAAAACATCGGCCCGGGCATTTTGACTAGAGACCGGCCCCCCAGGTATTAAAGCCATAAAGCCTTTGAATGAAAACAAACGCTGCTGTGACAGTGATGTTCAGTCTTGTTGGTATATGTATGATTTCTATACATTTTACGTCAGATAAAAACTTTGGTTGTAAGATTCAGATAATTAGATATTTTAAATGAGAATAAGAAAGAAAAGTATTTCTTTGTGCCCCCCCTTTCCCCGTTAATGCCCTACCTGCCCCCCCTGGCAACACTTTGCTAGACCCGCCCCTGCACAGTTACCAGCTGTCAGCTGCTTAGAAAAGGATCCTGGTGTTATTTGTCTCTCAGAAACAGTTCATAACTTCAACTCATCCATGTCACCTAAAAGGTAAACCTGTTTCTCCATCAGCTGTTCAGCTCTGATGATTCAGTAAGGACGTCTCCTGGTTTCATCTTCATGTTTCCCTCTCACCACATATCCAAACCATCATGACCAGCAGCTTTACAGCTGTGGCTCCAGCAAACATCAGCTGATACTAGAAATGAATATTAAATAAATTTAGAGACAGTTGCAGCGTAAAGAAAGAGAAAAACTCCAGCTTTGTGTCTTTTTCCATTGTAGCTGAAGTCCGGGACAAACTGTTCCTTTTCACCTCAATATGAAACACGTAATAATTTCTCTGAATGCGGGACGATTCCGTGTTTTAGGGGACGGTTGGCAACTCTACTAACTAACCTTATGAGTAAAATAAAGCTCACTGTCAGTAACATCATAGCACCACCCAGCTGTAGAAACTCCGTCATGCTAGCTAGTACGCAGTACAAGTTATTGTCACTGACTGTAAAAAGTCAGCACAACAAAAATAAACTAAACTTGGTTTATATCTGACAGACTGCAGGTCATAACTTCTTACCTGAAGTTCAGTTCACCGCCTCGGGTCTCTCCTCCTCCTGCCTCCCCTTTCCCTCATCCACCTGACCTCTTGTGGCAGCTCCGCCACAGCCACCACCAAACAACTGAGTTATTTTTACACATCTGCCAGCATCAGGCCAATCCACCACCTGTCATTGTTTATACTGTTATAAAATAATAAAAAAAAAAGCATCGGCCCATAAAAATGAAAAATCAGCGGCCCACCGGGCAAATGCCCGATATGCCCGATGGCCAGTCCAGCTATGCCGCTGTGATGTCACCTCAGTGCTTCAAGTCAAGTTTTGAAGCACGGATGTGAATATTCTGGCCGCTGCCGCCTTGGTGCTTTGAGGCTTGCTGTGGAACGACACCCTCATCGCCTGCAGTCACCAATCAGTGAGCGTATGCTGGGTAATCTTCCAATGAGCAACATTTGTACAGAGGACCTTTATTTTCATTCACTGTGACCCGACATGAGTGACTGAGCCCAGAAACTGATCAGCAGTGTTACTGAGGTCAGGCTGATTCAATAATGGGTCACACTGTTCGCCTGCGGGGCGGGGCGGGGCGGGCGAGACGGCAAGGTGAATCTGTGATGACACCAGAGTCCTTTTACCATCATGTCAAACAGACCTCCCTCCTCCTCTCCGATCACACAAAGAGCTCCTTTTTCCCGTCGCACCGAACATTTAAATAATGATTTGACAAGTGAGGATGAGGAGGGGGTGAAAGGCGTGTGGTAATGGAGGTGGGTGGGGGCTGGTGGTGCTTCTCCCGGGCGCTGAGCCAGCCCGTCGGAGATCCAGAGTTCATCTCCACCATTAAAACTCCATTTAGGAGACCGAGGACTCGTTTATCACGCCCCCCTGAAAGCTCACATCTCCACGCTCAGACCTCATATTGCACCGAACACACACGGGACACTTTATTAGGTACACCTGTGTCTTTCACGGATCAGGTTCAACAAGCTGCTGGAAACGTTCCTCCATGTTGACATGACATCATCATGATCCATGATGGGAATCTGCTGTCCCTCCACATCCCAAAGCTGCTCTGAGATCTGTGACAGTGGAGCTGTGCGCTCAGAGATGCTCTTTTGCAGACCTTCCTTGTTAAACGTACTTATTTGACTTCCTGTTTCCTTCTTATTGGATGCTCAGTGCGCGGCTTGTGTTCACCATACAAGCCTAAATGCCGCTGCTGCCACGTGATTGGCTGTTTGGGTTAATGAGCAAAGTTAACAAAGCGTCTGGTGAGTTTGTCTCATTTGAATTATTAATAATGTGTGAAATCCAAAGTTTAATGAACTGTTTGCATGTTGATGTGTTTGGGATGTTCGTTCATATGTTAATGAACACGTGATGATGTATGATGATGATGTATGACCCCCCCCCTTCTTGAACCTGCACTGTAAAATCTAATTAGTTCCCAGAACTCAAAAAAATTAAGGAAACTCGTTGCCTCAAAAAAAAAACTAAGTAAAGCTTACTTAAGATGACTGTTAGGACAACTTATTCATTGCAAGTCTGCAGTATTAAGAATAACGTGATATTTCTCACTGTACAATACTAATTGTTTACTTACTGACAAACATTTCAAGTTCAACTAAATGAAAAAACTATTTGTGGGAACCTGAATATGATTAAAAATAATTAACAACAGTTTTTGTAATGATGTTAAAATGAGCCCAACTTTTATTTTCAAACACAACAAAGTATAACAGCCAACATACTGGACACTGTTCTGCTGAACAACAAACAATTATATTGCCATCACTGTTATAATCTCACAATGAAACAAAGTCTCAGATGTAATTATTCTGAAAATAAGTTTAGGCCACAAGTTTGTTTTGTACTTACATAATCAAAATAAAATATTTATTGTTCTGTCACAAGTGCAGTGTCTGATTTAAACAACACATTTGTTTTTCATTCCAACACAGGAGCTGGAATGTTGTATTGTTTTAAGGATGCTTGTTTTATAAAACAGACTCCAATTTACACAATCTCAGGCTCCCTCCCCACCAGAGAGGTGACATTCAACGTCCCACTGTCAGTCTGGATAGCCGTGACCACCACCCAACACACAATAATGTCATGAAAGCATCATTTTAAAAAGTGCTATGCAAACATGGCCAATAACTTTCATTCTAATGATCTGCAAAATGATTTGGGCACAAAACAGATTTTGCTGTTAAAAAACTTGCAGACTTCACTATATACAGTGTAGAGCCTCTAAACTAAGTTTGGGGGATGTGATCTTTCAAGAAATGCAGACAAACTGTTGTTGTTTGTTTACTTACAGCATGTCTTGTAGAATTAACTGGAGTCACAGCAACAGCATAGTGCAGTCATATCTCAAGTCTAATAACAGAAGACAGGAAAAGATCAGTAAAGAAACAACTTCCCCAAACCAAAGCACAAATAAAACAATAAGTAAAACAGGCTGATCTAAAGTATGATTAAAGTTCAGCCTGATTAATATAAATGTCACTGACAGTTGCTGATATATTGGAAAACCAAAATACTTACTGATGTCTTTCTGTCCAACAGCAGGAGTGCTGGTCCCGAGTCTCAAAGACAGTAAGAAGCAAGCAGAGGGAGAAAAAGCAGAACAGTTTTCAGAAACCGATTTGATCCTTAATGGGTCACAGATGTTCAAAAGCTGCCACAAAGCATGAAAAAAACGGACGTCTCCGAAAACATCGGAGCATTTTTGCAAATATGTGATGTCTTGATAAATCGAGCAGATATTTGAACTTTACACAGCTACATTCTCGCCTGAAAATATCTTAAACGTTTATTTTGTGACCCAGAAAAGGAAATAAGTTTTTAGCCGCGCTCCTCCGCCATTGCCGCGCTTACACAGGCTCTGACCACCGCAGACAAATGGATCCGCCTCTTTTCGCTGAGCCCAGCGGCAGCAGCAACGCTAGGCTAACACTAACTAGCTAGCAAGATTAAAAACCTGGTGCTAAACTAAGAGAAGCCACAAAGTTTGAATAAGAGTAAACATTTACTCACCAAGTCAGTGTATCAGAGAAAGATTCACAGCAATGAAAACAATAATATCTTGAGCTGACGCTTCTCCAGGTTTGCTCAACATATCCCATAACAAATGCACCATGAACATGCGGACTGATCCGAGAGGGAGGAGGACGGTAGTGACGTGGCATTTTCAAAACACATCTTTCATCCTTCCGCCCTGAGAAGCAAAACTTCCAGCTTACAACTCAAATAAATTGAGTTTATCAGCGTTTTTGCATGAAAAGTACTGGTAACTTATTTAAATCAAGTTCTAATAACAAATTGATAAAAACTGAGTTCAGCCTATTTAATATTTTTAATTAAACACAATATTACATTTTACAGTGTGATTCACCTGAATTCAAGCACACCTCCTCCCCCTCCTCCTCCCTGCCTCTGCTGCGGAGGGGGGAGGAGGGGGAGCAGGTAGGGAGGGCGGGGAGGGAACTGCGCCTGCGCCCTCTCTCTCTCCATTCCCTCCGCATCGCCCCCACCCCTCTCCTCCCTCCCTGCCTCCCTCCTCTCTCTTTTCTGCAGCATCAGTACCACCTCCCCCGTGCCTCCTCCCCCTCTCTCTCTCGCTCGGTTTTCCTGCCGGGCTGCTGCTTTGCGCGCTGCGGGGCCACACTGCGACCACACCGAGGAGGAAGAAGAGAAAGCCGCGGACCGACGGGGGGGCCAGCCGAGCCAGAGCGGCGGACATTTAAAAAAAAACGAATAAGAAGAAAGACGCGGGAGGAAGAAGGAGGCGCGGACAGCGAGCCCGAGGAGCAGAAGCAGAAGGCGGAGACGCGTTCCTCCCTCCATCTCTGCCTCCGTGAAGAAGAGCCGAGAGGAGCAGCAGCAGGAGGACCGCGAGGACCTCGCAGCGGAGAAAACGACGAACGACGCGGAGCCGGAAGCCTCCCCCCCTCCCCCCTGGACCAGGGACGATTCTCCGTTTGTAGCAGCGGCGCGGCGACACGATGAAGGACCGCACGGCGGAACTGCGAAGCGTAAGCTCTCCTCCTCCTCCGTCTCCTCTTCCCTGTCGGCCTCCATCATGTTCGCACATCCTCCTCCTGCGGCCTCCGGAGGAGCGGGGGGAGGGGGGAGGGGGTCTGTGGCTCTGCGGAGCTTCATGCTGTGAATACAGAGCGCGAGGACGGACCGTTACGGTCGGCTTGAGCGCGTGCTCCGTGCGCGTGCGTGAGTGGAGGTCACGGCTGCGGCCGGACACTTTCCCGCTTTTTTTATTTCTGCTGTTTTTTGGGGTTTTGTGGCGCTAACATCAAAGGCCGCCGCAGAGCCCCCGTGCATGATGGGAAAACGGCTTCAACACGCGCCCATCCGCGCGCATTCAGGCCGCGCGTGCCTGTGTGACCTGATGGGGGGAAGGGGGGGACCAAAATGCAGAGATTTTTTTTTTCCAGGCCGCATCCAGGAGCTGCGCGCGCCTCGTCCCTGACGGAGCCGCGTGAGTGTGGGGGCACCGTCAGAAGGGAGGGATCCGGGGGGGGGGGGGGGGGGGGGGGGGGGTCACGGTCCTGTGCGGCTTTGACGCGCGTGCGGAATGCGGAGAGATGCGGCGTTTATGCGGCCGCCGCGAGCGAACAGCTGATGCTGGGTGGTGGTGGTGGTGGTGGTGGGAGGGAGGGGAGGGGGGGGGGGTGTCACATCAGCGAGTCAAACTCTGCAGCACCTCCACGCGCCTCCCGCCGCCGACACCACCTTGGGTTCAGCCGGGTTCGCGTGAGGCGGAGCACAGCTGCACGCGCACATTCGTACACTCATCGATCCGCCATCAGCGCGTGTCACCGATTATTGATCGAGCCTGGGATGTTTTTATGAATGAATCCTCATTTGTTGCGGTTTCTTCACCTCCATCTTTCTCCTCCACCTCTCTGTGTTTCTGGGAGGAGCCTGATCAATAATACGTGATCAATAAATCAGCAGCTGAATGCTGTGTGTGTGTATTGAGGTGATTTGCATTGAGAAAGTGAGGGGCTCAGCAGCGCCTGAGTTTACCGCACTGCTGTCCGTCCACCCCCCTGCCTCCTCTCTTCCTCCTCTTTTCCTCCTCGCTGCCTCCTTTTCCTCCTCTCTGCCTCCTTTTCCTCCTCTCTGCCTCCTCGCTGCCTCCTCTCTGCCTCCTTTTCCTCCTCTCTGCCTCCTTTTCCTCCTCTTTTCCTCCTCTCTGCCTCCTTTTCCTCCTCTCTTCCTCCTCTCTGCCTCCTCTCTGCCTCCTTTTCCTCCTCGCTTCCTCCTGTGAAGCTGTACCTGACTGGTGTGGCTGTTTACACCTGAGTGTGGGTCAGCTGCTGGTGGCTATGCTAATGTTAGCTTGTGTTGCTGCTCTTATTGTTGCTCTGTAGGTGAGACACACTCGCCTGTTTATTTCTGTGAATAACTCACCGAATGACAAAAAAACTTCCTGAATCTTGAATCAGTCATCTGCTCTTCTCTCATTCTCTCCTCATCCCTCCATCTTCACCTCTTTTCCTCCACCCATCCTTCCTGTAACGTGTATTACCTCCATCACTTCTTCTCTGGCCCTTTTTCATATTTTCCTTTTCCCTTACCTCATTTTTCATCTTGCTTCTTGTTTCCTTATCTCCTCCCTTCCTACACCTTCCTAGCTTCCTCTCTTCTCTCTTTTATTGTCCTTTCTCCCTCCGTCAGTCTGCCTCCTGCTTCCTGATCAAAAAGAAAATCAGTGATTGGAACTTGAGAGCAGCTGAACAGACACAGATTTGACTCTTTCCTCAGACAGAAAGACTAAAATCAGCCAGATTTCACTGAATTATCAGAAAATCGTTGAACTGTTTCCTGCTGTGTGAACAAAGAGACTCACCTGATGTAAAGAGGACGATTCTGCCTGATGAGCTCAGACTTTACAATGAGCCGCTCGGTCTGCTAAAACTGGTCCCAACCCCAAGTCCTGCACTCACCAGAGCCTCTGATGTGTCACCAGAAAACGGATCTGCTGAGAAGTCGTTTCTGAAACTTTTCTTTTGGTGAAATCACTGCGAATCATTCTTGTGTCAGACTTAACTTTATAAAATGAAATGTGATGAATAAAAACGAAGAATAATAAAAGTTAGCAGGACAAAGATGAATGAGGTCGTCTACCGTGGACCAGCCGACCAGTGTGCAGGCGGTTGTTGGTAGTTTTCAGGTGAAAGTGGTCGAAAGATGGTTGCTTTGGTCTCTAGCAGGTTGCCATGGTCGCCCATAATTGCATGGAAGACGCCGACTTGTCTGCAAACACTCGCCAACTTCTCTTCAAGCGGAAGAGTCACAAACTGGAAATGGAGACCAGTCACCTCCAAAGTAAAAGCTGCACCTTTTCGCACTAGTTAAGCTAAACTTTTACTTTGAAAGAACACAGTCTTGTGTCGCCCTCTCTCACGGCTCGCTCGTTAGAAAGACGCTAACGTGGAGATGAGTTGCCTTCTTCAATGTATCTAAGTGCAACTCTGGCAACCTGCTGGTGACCAAAGCAATCACACAGAGGTTTTTGGGGCCCCCATCTTTTGCGACCGATCTCACGCAGTGACAGCCAGCACGTTTCCTTAGCAACCGATGGTTGATAGGCGGCCTGGGTGATGAGGGCCAAGCTTGTCACCTCCCTGCTCTTATGTGAGCAGGGAGCTCACATAAGACACCAACATCAGTGCTTGATGTTGGTGTTCTTCATGTTTGTGGGCGTATCTCTGCTGCCTTCATGGTCACGGTGTCAGTAACTGACGACCACGAGGCAAGCTAGTCGTGCTTCAATTAGCAGTTAGCAAAGCTAGCTGCCTGTGAGTGATTGTTCCCCTCAGTGATTCCCACATTTAGATGGTGAGCAGGTCACGCTGCCCGCTCGCTCTCTTGGCTTTGGTAACGTGATTTCATTGGCTGACGGCTGTATGGGAGCGTTTGACTCGATGCCTTTGCTTCAACAATTGAAATTCTTTCAAATTTCAGTGCAAACAATTCGAGCAAAGCGAAACACTTCAGCACGTCGCTCAAAGCCAACGGGAACACCGAAGGCCACCTTTTCTCAGAGCAGGTGGAGACCGGAGAACCGAAACAACCAATTTAAAGGCAACATGCTAGCTTAATATGCACAAAATAAAAGCTTCCCAACAAGGCTGTGTCCTAACAGAAACGTTAACATGGTAGAAACTTTATGTGGTTGTCTTGGAGGTGATCGAGGAGCCTGACAGATGTTACGACTTCATTCTCAGTTCAGGCAGTAACGTAATGAAGCTCCCTCAGCATCTGCAGTCTCAACTGAAAAGTTTAAATCAGGATAAAAAGCAAACAGTTGAAATATGTTTCTATGTGAGGCCAGCAGACGGGGGTCCCTCGCTGTGTGCAACCATTTTTTAAAGTCGCTATTTCCTGATGAATCGCTTTTATTTTCACTTTCTGTTGGGCTTAGCTTATTTGCTGCAGTGTGAGATTTAAAATGAGTCCCTGTACTTTGTCTCCATCTGATATACGATTGGCTGCCTGAAGGCTCAAAGTTCACAGAGTTCACTTTAACGCAGTAATGAGGTCAGGCAGTGGCGAGGCCGTGCTGAGGACGTCCTCACAGTTAGCGCCCTGTGAAACACCTCTGATGCTCGAATCGTACAAAGACCGGAGAGCCATCAGCAGCCCTGCTGAGCACGCAGCTCGCTGTGATTGATGTTAGACTGTAATAAAGACACGATTCATTCAAATAATCGACTCAGGATAGAGTTTACTCCTTCTGTCTCCACTTAGTGCTTAATAACTTCTTACAGAACCTCGTTAGAGGCGTCGCATGAATAAGACATAAACTGCACGAGCTTCATTTGGACCAAATCTGAGTCTCAAACATTTAGTCTGCTAATCAGATCTCAGGCTCATGTTTGAAGCTGGAATAAAAACCAAAGGTGGAGATGGAAGAAGCTTTTATTAGCTGCAGACAGAGCGCTCTAAACCCGATGAATCTGATGTAAAACTCACCGAGTTTCTGTCTGTGCCCGTTCTGACTTTTATTCCTGGACTCTGTTAGAGGAGCTTAGCATGAGTCACGCTGGGCCTCAGTTCATCCTCTGTCTGAAATAAGCTGGAAGTTTAAACAGCAGATGGGCGGGGCTTCTGAGCCTGACATGACCATATTAGGAATTCGTATCGTGGCTCATGCAGAGATGTGAAGATGAACCAGCTGCTGTGACCTCACTTTATCTTTGCTCTCTGAATATTTTCTCAGATTTTCCTCCACCTTTCATTTGTGCTCCCTGCGTCTCTCTTTTCTCCTCCACCACCTCTCCCATTCGAGCTCTCCATCACCCATTCATGATTTCCCTCCCTCCATTTCATCCTCTCCTCCATCTTTCCTCCCACCCTTCCTCTTTTTGCTGCTTCTCTGCATCCCTCTCTTATTTCCACCCGTCTCCTGGCAGCTTTCCTTCTTCCCCGTGTTTCCCGTCGGTGTGAAGCACCAATCTTTTTGATTCCTGGTGACTGAATCTCCTCGCTCCTTTTTTCTTTTCCTTTTCAATTGTTCCTGAATTCTTCCTCTCTGTCGGCCATGTTGGATGATCACCGGAGTGAAATCCAGCTCACGTAATCCTGCCGGTAACAGATGCTGCTGTATCATGCAGCAGCAGCAGCAGCAGCTCTGTAGTAATAATTATTTTTTTATGTAATCGTCCACATCACAGTGATGCTGCCAGCTCTCCTCCTCCTCCTCCTCCTCCTCCTCCTCCTCCTCCTCCTCCAATCTCCACAAGTCTGAACAAATGCTGCGAGTGAGGAAGTACAAACCTGCTGTGGTGCTTTCATTCCAACACACACCAGGCTAACTTCTAGTTTTCATGCTAATGCTGTGCTGATACACGACCTGCTTTCACATGTTTGTTGTGAGTTTAACTTGCTGTTATTCTTTAAATAACCCAAACCTCCAGGAGGAGCTGTGTCCTCATGCTTGAATATGTGAATTTCAGCTTTAGTTTAGGAGCAGAAATGAGACAAAGGAGCAGATTTTTAACCTGTTGGTGGTTCGTTAGTGTGCTCTGTGGTTATGGGAGCGTTGAGTCACACCTGCTCCTGTTGGGAGATGGACTCTTCCAGGAACGCCCTCCGGTTCCCCGGGGTTGAACCTGGACAGTATCTGTACGTTTTTGTTACCATGGAAAGGTTTAGGTGTGAGGATGATTCGTGGCTTCCAGCGTGCACTGGGATGGTTTGCACTGGGATGGTTTGCACTGGGAGGGTTTGCACTGGGATGGTTTGCACTGGGAGGGTTTGCACCATCAGTGAAGTGGTTGCTTTGTGTTGGGAAAGAGTGGAACCAGTTTTTCAGGTGTAATGGTGCAGCATCAGCAGTGAGGAGGATGCTGCGTTGGTCTGCTGTGGTGGAGGTGATGGTGATTGAGCCTCACCTGTAACCGTGAGCTGTGACTGAACGACTGAGGTCAGAAGCAGCAGAAAGGAGCTTCCTCAGAGCCGGTGTGAGGGTCTCCAACCACGAGGAGGCCCGGGACACGTGGGAGGAGATTATGTCTCACAGCTAGCATGGGAACATCCCTGCCACCTCCTCCAGAAGAGTTGGGGGGGGTCTGGGCATCACTGCCCCCGAGACCCAGATAAGTAGCAGAAAAATGTACGATTAGTCTCCTCAGCTCAGTTTTAGGAGCTGAAAACCTCACAACAACAGTTTCCTACGAGCTGCTTCCTGAAAATGCTGCAAGAAAATCAGGCCAGCAAAGAAAGTGCTGCATCATTTCTCCATCTGCTAAACGCTTCGTCATGTTTCGCTGCTTCACCCTGCAGCAGCGGCGCTTCCATGCTGCCGTCAGTTCTGATGATGCCGCAGGTCGTCGTTGGCCGGACGTCGGGCTTCGATGCTGCAGGAGAGAAAGATTTTAAATCAAATGAAATAATAAAACATTTCACTGATATTTCTGAGCAAACGCAGAGACTGTGTGTGTGTTTGCATATCCTATTTCAGTTTCATTGATTGTAGCAGCTGGGGGGTGGGTGGGGTTGGGGAGGGGGGGTTAAGTGGCGTGACTGAGATGGAAAAAAAGCCACGTGTCACTGCAGCCACACGCGGTCTCGTTTCCATCGCTGCTCCTGCAGACTCACCTTTAAAGCAGGTGATCAAATGTATTGATGGACCTCACGGTGACGGGGTGTCCACAGAGGGAGGGGTCCCCACGGTGTCACTGTGTGAGCGTCTGTCCCTTCAGTAACACAGACACACTCGGGTTCTCTCATGTTTGATTTAAATTGTTGTCCTTGAACGTGACGTTACCTCCTCACACAGGTGTGCAGCTGCCGGTCAGTCACGTGGTTCACGCTGTAGCTGTGTTGCTAACCTCAGGTGTGTGCGTGCTCAGTCAGACACACTCGTTGTGGTTTGTTTTGTCCTCCTGGCAGCACCAGGTGGGTGGTCTGTGTTTGTTTGACTTTATTTACCCAGCAAACACACACACCTGCAGCAGGGACTTGCTCAAGGGCACCTTGATGGCAGATGTCTGGCCCTTTCAAAATAAAGTTCAACAGAACTTCTTTTAAAGCAAACGACTGATAAAGAAAAAGCTGCTGTTTAAATGTGTGTGAGCCTTTTAAACAGGATGTCCTGATCATTAGATCATTTTTCCTAACGACAGCATCACGGCCGTTTGATTTTTAAATAAATCACACTGACAACACAAGTGGCTCCAAAGATGCACGTGCATTGGTTTCTATCTAATTAAATAATTATTTTAAAAGGCCTCGCAGACAGCCACGCCCCTAATCATGCAAACTCTAAGCCTTAATGTCATACACACAGGTGAGTTATAACACACTGCCCTGTGCAGGTGTCATCTATAAACACGACTGGCACCTCTGCTGGACGATGGAGGAACTGCAGACGTGTTTTCTTTTCCTGCTCCATGTTTCAGGCTCACAGATGTCTGAATAGCAGCTCTTTCTTTAACACTAACACTGATTTGTGTGTCTGGTGCTCTGTGGACTCACTGTGGATCTGTTGTAGCACGAAGGTTAGCAACAGGAGCCAGAGGGTAAATACACCAACAAAGACTGAGTCGTCCTCCGGTGTGGGAGGGTCCGGCCCTGCTTTGTGTCCTGCTAATCTGCAGGTAGTGACACGTTGGGTGGAGCTGCAGCGCTGCACGGGGGCTGCTGCAGGTTGTTAACCCAGCCGCGCAGGTTAACGAAGCCTCGGAGAGTTTAAACTGCAGCTGTAGCTCTGGAGATGCTGTCCTGGCTGAAGGCTCGATACTAATGATAGCTAGCTCATCAGTCTGAAAGCCTGTGTGTGTGTGTGTGTGTGTGTGTGTGGCCATCGTTCAGCCAAGTCAAGGGCAAACCCTCATCACTGCTGGCTCGCCGGAGGTCACTTTTCCTGCTCGCACTTTCTCTGCTGCTCTTTTCGCTGTTGAAGTGGGTTTTCTTCTTCTTCTCTTTTTAAACTGACGTTTTCTCTCGTTTAATTAGCGCGGTGCGTTTCGGAGGCAGCCGTCGTTTAACCCCGACTCGTTTTCTCGCTTGAACGCTCACAGAGGTGAGATACAGTTGATTTCAATTGGATTGCGGTCTGATTAGATTAGCAATTTCCTCCTATTAGTCCACACGCGAACACACATTTGTACATCTGCACTTGTGAAGACGCTTCATGAGCTTAAACTAATCGTGGCTTCATCACAGAGCTCGCCTGTGAGGAAGGACGGCTGCATGTAGAGTTTTAGAGCAGGTTTCAACAACTTCTTTATTCCTGGATTAAAAAGGCATCGTTGAATGTAATTGATCTTCTTCGTCTGGTTTTTGGCTCAAACTGAATAAAGCAGATAAAACAGGAAGCTAACGGTGCAGCTACTCTGTGAATAGTAAGACTGAATAAGAGCTCCAAAAATGAAACACAACAAAATGTCTTCACTTCAGAAATAACCAGTAAGTCCCAAACATTGGTCCACAATTTAACATAAGAGCGACACTTTCAAAATAAAATATAAGCAGGTTTTCTTAAACATTTGCCAACATGTCCTCTGTACGTCCTGCACGTTGAATTCAATTCACTTCAATTTTATTTATATAGCGCCAAATCACAACAAAAGTCGCCTCAAGGCGCTTCATAGATACAGAGAAAAACCCAACAATCATATGACCCCCTATGAGCAGCACTTTGGCGACAGTGGGAAGGAAAAACTCCCTTTTAACAGGAAGAAACCTCCAGCAGAACCAGGCTCAGGGAGGGGCGGGGCCATCTGCTGTGATTGGTTGGGGTGAGAGAAGGAAGACAGGATAAAGACATGCTGTGGAAGAGAAACTCAGTGCATCATGGGAATCCCCCAGCAGCCTACGTCTATTGCAGCATAACTAAGGGAGGATTCAGGGTCACCTGGTCCAGCCCTAACTATATGCTTTAGCAAAAAGGAAAGTTTGAAGCCTAATCTTAAAAGTAGAGATAGTGTCTGTCTCCTGAATCCAAACTGGAAGCTGGTTCCACAGAAGAGGGGCCTGAAAACTGAAGGCTCTGCCTCCCATTCTACTTTTAAATACTCTAGGAACAACAAGTAGGCCTGCAGAGCGAGAGCGAAGTGCTCTAATAGGGTGATATGGTACCACAAGGTCATTAAGATAAGATGGGGCCTGATTATTTAAGACCTTGTATGTGAGGAGCAGGATTGAGCTCTTTGGTTTTTGGAAATGGCTCATTGTTCGTTAGTTATTCTGATTTTAAAAACATTTCTAAACATTGCTTCACACATGTTCATTTTCTTACATCATATTCAAACACTTCCCATTATATGATGTTCCTGAATAACGCCTCACATTCCAAATATTCCTTGTTTTCCACAGATGTTTGTGCATCTCCCAGATGTTCATAAATGTTAGAACTCAGTTTCCCTTCAAATGTCCCCAGTTCCTGAAATGTCCTCACTCACAGGCCTTAATAGCCGATCCCCACAATGGCAGCAATACGAGCGCACACACACACACCGCTCCCACGTACTATCGACCGCGCAGTATCTGCTGACTGAGTCCTGTGTGGGGGCTGATTGGTCAGTAGGAGGCCGGTCACGTGATTTATGGCTGCGTCTCCATTTAATGGCCCCGCAGTCCTGCCTGGCCTCCTTTGTGTGTGCGTTCTTGTGTGTTTGCTTATGTGCGTCTGTGTGTGTGAGTCCTCATGCATTATAGATGTGCCCCTCCCCCCACCGCGGCTCGGAGAGCGGCCTCCTGACAGCGGCAAACGTCCTCCTCTTCATCAGCTCCTCGTCTGAACGTCGTTCCTTTTATTTCACTCAGCATCTCATTTTTAATCCGCTCAGCCAATCAGATCGCGGCGCAGTTTAGTTAATCAAACCTGCTCTGTGCTCATCTGTGATGGGAGGCGTGGCGAGGCAGTGATGTCACGCTGATGTCACAGCCTGCTCAGCGTTAAGCATTCGGTCGTTTTCGTCCTGACCTTAAACGACGGCCGAACTTCAGCTGTTTGCTCAGAAACGTTGGTGTCGACTGTTTGTGGACAGAGGAGACCTGGGTGGAGCGTTTACTCTGTGTTAATAACGTCTAAGACCTTTCAGTAAAACTTTCATGTCTGGATAATATTTTATTTGTCAGACTTTTTAAAGACGGTGGATTTGGGTTGATGGTGGCAGCAGTGCTGCAGCGAACTGGCTGAGCGAACGCTGAGTTTGGTGTTGAAAGGTTAAATACGTGCTACATCCGTCTTTATTGATTGTTCGGTGACAGCAGCCCGGCTGATTCGATCAAACGTCTTCTGATTTAAACGTTTGGGATTTGGTTGATGACTCGAATGATTGCAGCTCTTGTGTTTATATTAAGTTCATCCTCAGAACGTCCAGCGTTCGTTCAATAATCAGTTAGATTCATGAATATGTTTGAAAAAGGTAAAACAGAGCGATGGCGCTGTGGTTTGGCTCCGCCCACTCGTGTAAATCAGCCTGTAAGATTCCTTCTACGCGTCTCAGGAACGTTTAAAGCTCAGTTTCACCTGCTGACTCATCGCTTCAGCTTTTGTTCTACTTTTAATCGTTTTCATGGCTCCCATCCAGAGATGCAGATGGAGCATACAGGGGACTGTCTGGTGTTTTGCTCGTGGGCACTTTGGCAGAAGACACTGCTGTTACTGTACCGTCTGCAGGAAAACGCAGTATAAATAGTCCCGAGCCAAAGTGATTACAGGCAGTTATTGAATTGGAGCATTAAAAGGTCGGCGGATGGCTGAACTCGCCTCCCTCAGCCGGAGCGTGCCTTTCCTTTAAATAGATTCCTGCAGCTAATGCCTGACAGGAAGTCGAGCTGTGAGCAACCATTACCTCATCCTCAAAGTTCAGAGAGACGAAGAAACGGCAGCTCGAGGCCATTTACTGCTCGTGTTTGCTTACTGGAAGTATTCAGATCAGCACACCTCACAGGTCCTGAACACGACCTAAAGACGTCCGTACGAAGGAACGCACCTACGCTTCCTTTAGTGCTCGAGCCTCGACTTTAAATATTTAAAGGACTCTTTATTTTAATATCCAGATGTGACGAGTTCATTCTGAATTAAATGGACTGATTTTAGACTTTTACTCATTTGTGTTTTTTCATCTTTTTAATTGAAAAACTTGGTTTGATTATTTCAGGTGATGTGGACGCTTCATAATTGCTGACTTGGTGCTTTTGGAGGATCATGTTACCCAGATTCTCCAAAGTCTTTGACGTTCGTTCATTTCGTGTCAAAGACTCGACGATTAAGGACTCTGTCGGGTTTTTGGAAACTAAACTCGGTTAAACTGATTGTTTCCAAACAAAACCAGAGCTGAATTAGACCAAAGATCTTTACCCGACATTTAAAATGACTTTTA
Source organism: Neolamprologus multifasciatus (assembly GCF_963576455.1). Taxonomy (NCBI): domain Eukaryota; kingdom Metazoa; phylum Chordata; class Actinopteri; order Cichliformes; family Cichlidae; genus Neolamprologus; species Neolamprologus multifasciatus. Next base: position 768,849 of record NC_140442.1, read on the forward strand.
GATTTCAGCTACAGACGCAGCCGCTGAGGCGTATGGGAAATGCAGTTCTTTAACAGTTCTTCTCTATTGGCTACAAATCAGGGCGGGGCACTGCGTGAGATCAGAGAGGGTCACGGTGAGGTCACGCTTCACAGCAGAGAGGATTCTGGGTAATAACTTCACTGTTCTCTCTCTGTTCACACTCACTGCAGGAGATCACATCACGCATGAAAGAATAATCAGATTTGGGTCACTGTTACCTGCACACACACACGCACACACACACACACAGTGACATGGTGCGCTCTCTGGGGAACAGGAAGTGGAATCAGGACGTTTTGGGAAGGCAGGAAATTGATCCTGAAGGACGTTTGGGTCGAACAGAACCAGATATTTGCTCTCATTAATTCACTCAGAGGACGGCAGAGCAGTGTTATTATAACGACGATGATGATGATGATGAGCACGAAGGCCTTTCTTCATGATTTGCACCTCACAGGAACGAGCGCAGGATTAACGAGGTAATGGAAGCGAAGTCGGTGGCCCGGTTAGCGAGGTGAGGCGGTGATGAATGAATCAAACGTCCCCGCATCAGTGTGAGCGCGAGCAGCCAGACAGGAAGTGAGTCATTTATCTTCATCATCTGAGCTGCCTCTTCACCCAGGTGTGTCTGGCACGAGGTCACCTGTGCTGCTGCAGAGTGGGTTCGTTTAAGGATCTGACCCACAGTCACTGTGTCACCTGCAGCAGGTGGCAGTAGGCCACGCCCCCACACAGGAACTGCAGCTGTTGACACAGATTTTTACACACCTGAGAGAATCAGTGTGGGTTTAAGTGGATGACAGAATTCCCATCAGACAGGAAGTGCAGCAGAGTCCATTCATAAAAACGTGAAACGGCTGTTTTCACCTGGCTAAATCACCACGGTAACCGATGCTATAAACATCACGTTCAGGGTTTCTCTGTCTCTGATTGGTTCATGTTTTCAGGGCGATGACGTCTCTGCTGGGGGAACTTTGATCTGATTTAAACGTGTCCTTCATCAGGCTGCGGGACAATAGGTTAAAGTTTCAGAGCTCACCTTTGATTGGAGCAGGTGCGCTCGTGGGGGCGGGGTTAGGTTTGGATGAGTCACAAACAAAGCCTGGATATGTTGGTCTGTAGTCTGGTCAGTCTGGCGGCTCCTTACTTACTGCGTCGTTTCCACTAATGTGTAACTTCATTATTATTGTTGTTGTGGAGGCGGGGCTTCAGAAGGGGAGGAGAGCAGGAAACAGGAAGTGCTTTATATATAAACATGTGACTAATTATGTGTTTAAAAATATTATTGACATACTTCTGTTGTCCTGGTCTCCACTTTGCTCTGCTTCAGTGTGTTTGATGTTTATTAGTGTTTCGTTATTTATTGATGCAAAATTTGATTAAATGAGATTAAAATCATTTTGCAGTAAAAATAGATCACACATCATCCGTCAATCAGTCCTCAGAGGAGAGGTCCTGATTGTGTCACTCTGATGCTTATTGCCACGGGTCAATACCTGATCAATGCTGTATTGATCAGGAGAAGGTGCTGGATGCGTTTAAGAGAAACCCATCAGGAGGGCTGTGGTACAGGATAATTCCTGGTTTCAGACTTTATAAATTCAGCTTTTATGTGCAGCGCACGACATGTGAGCGTAGCTGAGACCTTTATCTAGATTCAGCTGCCTGAATGTTTTTTCTCTGCAGTAGTTTTAGTTTATTTAATGAAGTCATGCAGAATTTTACTTTCATGCATATTTTCAAAATAAAAGAGCAGTGGGTTGAAGTTTGGTGCTCGTTTTCTCCTCTTCTAAGCACAGCTGATATCCACGCTGACTGTTCAGCGGTTGTTGATCAATGGTCATTAGAATTTGCATGTTTATGATGAAGGTGACCTCCCAGCCCGTTGTTCCTTCAGTGGGCTGGTTTCACTGTGCAGATGTTTATTGGGAACCTGCAGTCAGCTGAGACTGAAGGAGTCACTTCGATGAGAGATGAAATGTTTCTCACTGAAAACGTTTCGTCCAGATGAACAGATTCAACTTTTGGAGATAAATTAACAATGCAAAAAAACGAATTACAGCAGGACAAAAACATGTTTGTATAAAAGTGGACAGAAGCAGAAACGCCTCCTGTTTGATGATGATGAAGGTGGATCAGTGAAAAATTAGAAATTAGAAACCAAAAAGTTTAAAAAAGGATAAAATGATCTTTAATCTGTGAATAAATGAGTGAAATCTCAGATTTCAACCTCCATCCTTCCTCTTTCTTACCTCAAACCCCGCCCCCACGTGTCCATTATCAGACCTCTAAAAGCCCCGTCCACCCTCGCCGTCCTTTCTTTTGTCCTCCTTCTCTTTATTCGCCCGCTCGTCCCTCTGGCGTCTCCTCAGCAGAGAACAAGTCTGACTATTTATTTATAGATTCAAAGAAATAAAGAAAGAAGACGGATGCAGAGTGTGTGTGTGTGTGTGTGTGTGTGTGTGTGTGTGTGTGTGTCAGGACGGTTTGATGTCACTCAGCTTGTCGACTGACTCTTCTCGGAGGTGAACACCTGGTCAGGTCATCAGAGGAGCCGATGGTCGGATCAGCTGTTGGGAGTAAATCTGCCTCCCTGGTTCTCCTGGAGTCGTGCAGCCACACTTTGAGCTGTTTTCCTTTTTTAACCCTGAAGTATGCGTGACCTCATGCCTCTATGTCGCTTCAAAGGTCAAACGTCAGGCGGCAGAATCAGCTGATCCTGTTGATCCTGTTGAATCAGAGAGAGAATCAGCTTAGCTGCGTTCAAACAAACCCTGACGAGGGGAAACACACTGATGCTGGAAACGACGATCAGCAGCTCTGTGATTGGTTCAAAGGTTTAAAGGACGGGTCATACCTGAAACACGAAAGAGAAACAGCGCTCTGTGACGCCTGCAGCCCGCCTCACAGCTTCCACGCCGCTAATCAAACGTTATTAACTGATCGTCGTTTCTGTGGAAGCTGAAGCTGCATTCAGGTGTGTTCACCTTCTCAGGAGTGAACGTCCCAGCAGCTTCCCCCTGAGGACCTCAGTGAGCAGGTTAAAGGTTAAAGTTCATGACAGCACAGTCTGAACAGGTTTGTTTGAAAGGGCTGCAGGAGAAAGTCTCCTCTGTCTAAACAAACATGGCGACGACCAAAGTGGACATGTTTGTCCATCACGCAGGAAACCACAGACCAGCTGTCAGCACGGAGGAGGGACGACGACCTGAGCGCCTCTCTACAAAGTGTTCGAGAGGCCGTCTGACCCAAAGCTTGGACCAATCGAAGCAGAGCACCGAACGGCTGGAACAGGAAACAGCAGCGCTGCTGCAGCAGTGCAGACCTCAGGCTGACAGCTGTGCAGGAAGGAGCGCTGCTCAATGAGAACGCCGTTTCCTGATAGTCTTATCGATTCTCATTGGCTTTGAGAGTCGCAGCATCGCTAAGCAGCAAATCAGATCTTGCATTCATGCAGTTATCAGCATGTTAGCTGACTTTCAGGCTCTGGCTGCTGGGCTGGGTGTTTGGCTAGCTTAGCGTTAGCGTGCTGTCTGTGCAAAGAGCCGAAGTTAGCAGTGTTAGCATCAGTCCTGCAGGCAGTTTCCTCTTTACCGTTGCATCATCCTTTTTGTGCAATAAAAGTCAAAGTGATGTCCATCTCCAGACTGCGCCGCCATTTTCCTCCTGACACACAAACCGAGATCAGCTGATCGTAGCGCGAGTGCAAGAACCAATGGGAGGGACCCACAGGCAGACTAACTGGTCTTACAGTCAGTTCACGATAGACTGTCATGGTGGTTATGTCCATCTTTTATATACAGTTATGCTTCAGACTAACATGAGAAAAATCATAGAAATCGATTTTTTTAAAATACTTGGACACAAACAGATGTTTGGAGGAGACGCATGAACGCCAACCTGAGGGAGAAACTTTATTGTCCAAACTGGATGACGGAGGATCTGGACCGCCGTCTGTTCTCTGAGCCAGTGTCGATCCACAGCCTCCTGTTCAATCAGCGGTGAATTATTATTACAGCAAAATCTGTCATCGTAAAGTTCACTTTAAACACTTTGAACAGATGAACTGAAGAATCACATAAATTCATCTGAATGAAACAGTCAAAATATGCAAATGTTTAAGCAGCTTTTTTATTTGGTTTTAATCTTCGGACTGAAAACATGTGCAGCCCTGTGCAGCGCTGCGTTTGAGTGCTGATGAGAAGCTCTGAATTCTGAGTGTTTGCTGCTGAATCAGCGCCTGAGCTCTGAAAGTGAACGATTAAAGGAGCTTTTCAGGTTTTAAAAATCGGGTTTGTGGGGGAACATGAGCGGTCACACGGAGCACAGATGGACTCTGGGTAGCGCCAGAGATCCCATGGGATTGTGGGTAACGCGGCTCGCTGCTGGCATGGTTTACTGCTAACATGCACACACACATAGAGTGTGTATTCATGCGTGCAAACACACAAACGCACACTCTGCTGGCATCACTCTGACACCTGAGGTCAGCGTCCTGATTTAAGCCTGCATGACATGAGGAAGAGGAGGGGGAGGGGGAAAGGAAAGGAAAGGAGGAATGGAAGGAAGGAAAGCAAATAAGAAATTAAAATGAAAAGAAAAGAGTTTAAAAGCTTATTTATCCCAGATTTGGGATAAATAAAGAATAAAACAGGCACAGACAAACAGTCTCGTTATGTTTATTAATAATCCTGACATGATGAAAATGTTCCTCATTAAGAAGACTGATTGTTGTTACGAGACGTCGTTGGCTCACTTCCTCGTCAGTACTCGACCTGACAGGTGGAGGCGCTGACGTGAGGTCATGTGATCAGAATCAGACAGATATTGGATGCGTTACAGCCGCAGAGCTCCTGTCCCCTCCCCCACCCCGCGGTCTCCGCTCTCTTCACCATCACCCTCCTCTTCCTCCCCTCCCCCACGTTATCCACCACCTCTCTGCGCCTCCTCTTCATCTCCTCGCTCTCTCGTCTTCCTGCGGAGCCGCGGGCTTCGTGTTCGCTCGCTCGCGTTAATCGCATTCACTTGTCCGTAAACACACACGTGTGCGTGTTGGTCTGTGTGTGCACGTCTGTACAGTATAATGAAGATGAGCGAGGAGTCGCTCGCTGACGCTGCTGCTGGGACTTATTCAAACTGTGACATCATGACATCTGAACTTTCATGTATCCGACTCGTTTGGAGGCGGGAAACTCAAACGTTTGTTTGGTTCTTCATCAAAAGTTTGTTTATGAAATTATTTCATGTTCGACTGAGATTATTTTTACACAATATTTAATTCAGTTTTATCAAATCACAACAACAGTCGCCTCAATGTGCTTTACATTGTACAGCAGACCCTACAATAACATACAGAGTAAACCCAACAATCATATGACCCCCTATGAGCAGCACTTTGGTGACAGTGGGAAGGAAAAACTCCCTTTTAACAGGAAGAAACCTCCAGCAGAACCAGGCTCAGGGAGGGGCGGACGAGGGCGACATGGACTCTTCATGATCCCGAGTTCAGATGAAGCTTCTGAGGTCAAAGGGGGAGAAGAGCTCGTGTTTCCACTAAAAAGGGGGAGGAGCCTGGGGCAGGTCGCCTACTGGCCGGAGGGTTGCTGGTTCGATCCCCACCTGGATGCTTTGGAGTGCTTGTATGAATGTGTGAAGGAGGCATGTTGGAGCTCAGAGTAGAAAAGAAGTGAAGTGAAAATGTGGAGCTGATCGATTAATGGATTCAAAACTGATTTCATGATCAATGCCTGACCGACCAATCAGGTCCTCATCTCTGCATTCACGTACACCCAGCTAGTCGAGCTTTAAGCTTTCAAGATGGATTATTTATCCATATGTGTCATTTTAAACACGTTTTCCTCGAGCCCTTTTTAGTGTGTGTAATTCCTCGATAAACCCTTCCCTTGTAGGGACGCCTCTCCGGTACTTTGTGATCATTTTTCAAACGATTTCACTGATTTCAGCTCTGAGGGCGTCTCTCTCATCTGTCGTTGTTAGTTTCTGACCCTGTTCCAGTCCCTGGATGCTCGACTGTCGTTCAACAGTTCAAGCCACCGTCTGATTCTCATTTAACAGCTGTAATCGATCATCTCAAAATCTCTAATCCCCGTGATATCCTTCCCTCTCGTTTTCTTAGGGAAGCTTTGCCCTCTATCGGTCCCTGTATCCAACTTTTACTGAATGTCATCAGGTTGTGCACCGTCAGTATTTAAGCACGCTGTCGTGCAACCCGTTATAAAGAAAAAGGATCTGGACCCTAGTGCTCTAACTACACACCGACCTCCAAACTCCCTCTTATGTCCAAAAAAAGTGTTTCTAAAATACCTTCAGTCCTTCCTTCATACTAACGGTATCAATGAAAGTCAGTCTGGCTTTAAACCTCGCCATCGCACCGAGACAGCGTTACTTAGGCTTTTTAATGATCTTCTTCTGGACTCGGGCCATGTGACTGTGATGTGATTTGTATGCGACGACATTTAAATTCAAATTTATTTCCTTTTGACATCAGATGTCTCTACTTCCCTGCAACCCCAATTTGTCTAAATGAGGTCAAAACTCATCACGTCTCTCACACTGAGCGAGGATCAGACAGAAGTTACAGTTTTGATAGTCACACCCCGCTGGAACAACTAACTGGGCCCTTTGCTATGACTTCATCAGGGTCACAGCAAATAAAACATAGCAAGTAAAACATTGTAGAAAATTACTTAAATGCAAGACAGGAAACAGAAAAAAATTCAAATGAACCAGTCAAAACTTCATAGATCAGCTGACATATAACAGGCAGGTATTGGTTATTTGGTTAAGTCACGCCCAAGTGATGATGTCATCTTGTTCTTTAATTCAAACGTGCTTTTATTATTAAACACTGCCCTTTGTCCCCTGTTTTGTATATTTGTAGCATCCTTCTTGTGCATTTCATGCATGTGTTATTTTCAGACAGGTGGGGGTTATGTCACCTCCCCCCCCCTCATCATTTATGGTCTAGTTATATAGTCCTGTTATATGTCAGCTGATCTATCTATGAAGTTTTGACTGGTTAATTTGAATTTTTTTCTGTTTCCTGTCTTGTATTGTCAGCTCTGGTAAAACAGTTTCTACCAGCTGCATCAGACGTCTAAAACAAAGCCATACCTCCCTTTGAAGGACCGTAAAGGACTGTAAATCCCTCTACTCACCGGCTCCAGTTAGTTCAAAACGCTGCTGCGCGTCTCTGAACTGATACTAGAAATTACACATCACACCAGTTTTAGCCAACCTACATCTCTGCTCCCTGTTGATTATCGTATCAATTTCAAAATTCTTTTGCTTACCTTAAAAACTCCTCAAATGCCTTCATTTGTATATCCCCAATAAGGCACTTAGATCGTCCAATCAAATGCTCCTGACGCGACCGAGGTGTCGTCTGAAGTCCAGAGGTGATCGGGCCTTTGCTGTCGTAGCTCCCAGACTCTGGAATAATCTCGCTCCTTATATTCGTTCCTCTGAGTCCATCCAGTCTTTTAAATTGTGTCTTAAAACTTTAGTCTGACTTTTGATTCAAACTTGTTACTTCGTGGCTACTTTTTGTTTCAAACAGTTGTCAGATTGTTTCCTTTTGCTCTGACTGACTCTGAAGCACTTTGGTCAACTTTGTTGTATTTTTATTTGCTATAGAAACAAATTTTGATTTTGATTTTTTAAAAATTTTTGATTTACATCGGATCGTTTTGGCATCGCGGCGAGCTGCGATAATCCCGGACGTGCCAGGTGGCTAAGGTCAAAGGTCACTGTATCTAAGGCTGCAGACAATAGCTGTGTCCCAAAATGTCGGCTGCTTCCTGCTGAGGCCGCATTTGTAGATTACATCACAGCGACGCGCCCAAGGCTGTCCAAATTCGTCGACTCCTCCGAATGCCGCTGACAAATGCATCCTCCTTTTCCCCGAATTTGAAGGACGGGTCGGGTGTGTCCTTCCACCATATCCCAGAATTCATAGCGCGGCCAATTCCAGTTTCCAACAATGGCGGCAGTTTTAATATTACTCTTATTATTCTTTCTGGGTCACAAAATAAACGTTTAACATATCTTCAGGTGAGAAAGTAGCTGTGTAAACCTCAAATATCTGCTCAGTTTATCAAGATATCGCATATTTGCAAAAGTGCTTCGACGTTTTCGGAGACGTCTGTTACCCACCAGCTCGATAGCTGACTGGGGGGTTCAATGGTCACTCAAGCCGGCAAAAACAGCGAACTCCCGGCTTCATCACGGTCTACGTGGGCCGGGTCCTCTGAAGGATGCCGCCTGCGTTTTGGGACACAGCTAATGATGTGGAACAGCTGACTGTCCTCTGAAACCACAGAAACGTGTTTCTGTGTTTACGTGCGACAGACTGCGAACGCCTCAGCCACACGTGTCTGACTCCTCTTCATCATCTTCATTCCACCTTGTTTCTGTTCGTACTCAAAAATAAACGTCGCCTGCCTGTTTCATTTAAATATTTGATTGTGTGTATTTCACATTTGTCCATTTTAGTTTTTATTGAAGGTTTATGACATAACACGATGTTATGTAATGAATAACTAATGAACAGAATCCTGTATGAAACTCATGGAAACCCAAAGAACACGATCACGGCCGAGCCGACACCGAAACGTGAAGGTCGGCATTTTGTGCAGTTTTTTTATTTTTAGGCTCTTCGGCCTCTTCGCTGATTTTCTTTTCTCTCTCTGTGCTCTGATGCCTCCTCCTCCTCCTCCTCCTCCTCCTCAGATGGTTGGATAAGGAGAAAACAGCCGAGTGTGTCTCAGCCTCTGCTGTTATGTAACAGTGTTCAGATATTAGTCAGGGCCGGCCTCCTCGTTACACTCAAAGCTGAGACCCTGCAGAGAAACCGAGCGCTGGATTTCATCTGATTAAAAGCTTCCTTCACCCAGATTTTACCGCTGATCCCTCAGTGGGATTATCCTGACTCACGCTCCAGTTTCAAGGCATCGGAGACCCACCGTAGCTCCTCGCGCCGCTCTCGTCGGGCCCTGCAGGTCGTCACATGCTAAACTGTGGAAACACCCTGAAGCTTCCTCACATGTCCTGCTGAGGGGGAGCACAGACTGTATATAAAAGACGGACATCTGATGAAAAATGAAACAGAAACAAAAACTTTATTTACACAATCTAAAAGAAAAAAAAACAGTGTTTGGCTCCTCCCACCTGAGCACGCCCACCCGCCCCCAAGCTTCCAATCATCTGCTCTCTGTCGTTTCTGTCTCGGCTGAGTCAGTGCAGACACCACAGGGGACGGTGTAGGTGCGGCTGTGGCTATTTCCTGGAACAACCTCTGCAGCACAGGCAGCGCCCTCGTCAGGCTGAGAGGTGCTGGAGCAGGAGCGATGCTACATCAACATTCATACCGCCATCACAGCGTTGCACCTCCTGCCTCTTCCTGCTGGTCTCAGATCAGCGTCACGTCCTCTGACGGTCACGCGCAGACCTGCAGGTCTGTTATTAATCAAACTCTGTCCATTAACTTCCATCAGCCCCTGACCTTTGACCTCTCATTCTGTGTGTGCGTTTCTAAACTGGATGGTGATGTGGAGGAACAGCAGCGAGGGAACAGACTCTGATTGGCTGGTTTTGGAGGCAGGGATGATGCTGATTGGCTGCTGGTGGAGCTGAAGTTTTATATAAAACATATTTTTAAGCTTAAAAATTAAATATTTAATCTTACAGGATCATTTTCTTTGATAGATTTCAGAAAGTTTATAAAACGTATGAATTTTTTTTTTTTTTTTGGGGGGGGGGGGGGTCATATTTGGAAAAAGATTTATTTAAATAACTTGTTTTATATTATTGGCCTTACAGCTAAAAAGCCCGTTTAAAATGTGAAACATAGATTTGATCTTAGCTGTGTGTGGTGGTGATGGTGGGGGGGAGGGGGGGCATCTGTCTCCTGGGTGTGTTTGAAGGTCAGCGAGTCCTCTGCTGTCACGTCCTCAGTTTCCACAGGGAGGCGCCCCGCGGTGCCTTCAGGGGCCTCGTCTCACACGTACGTTTGTACTGAACATGCTCAGACCCTCGACCTGAACCCTGAGCTGGACCTGAAAGCCTGAAACCGTCGTTCCGGTCCGGAGCAGTGCAGCTCTGATGAAACTCGCTGCTGGAAGGATCCGATGATCTTAAATCGGTGAAGAATGCAGTGATTTTAACAACCTTACTGCAGCCGTAGGCGGGATGACAGCGACGTTTACGGGTTTTAAAAACATGAAATTGGTGCATCGTGTCCAACATTCGCCCTGAAGGCCGGCGGCTCGTTATCAGGAGGAAGCAGCAAGAGGAGCTCAGGAGAAACTCGTCTGCTGGTCGATCGGCGCCGCGCTGAAGCGATGAATGAACTCGTTTCTGCCTGCAGATGCTCACGTTATTATTTTTATTATTTTTCCTCCTCTAGTTTTTTTTTCTTGAAGAAGTAGAGCGACCCAGTTTCAGACATGTGTGTTTTTTGCCGGGGGGATCGGGAATAACGAACCATCTGCAGGATGGAGTCGGCGCCGTGCGGCTCGCGAACAGACGCTCACGTTCAATCTAAAGCTTTTCCTTTTTCCTGCACAGCGTCAGGCTTTACACACCGCAGAGGACCCAAGCGTGACCGATGAGTTCGTAGCCTCATCTCCAAATCAGATATGAACAAAGTAACATGTTTAACACGCTGCAGAAATCCATGAGCAGCGATTTTAACTGCGTGATCTAAAAGTGAGAGAGCTTCCAGACACACTTACATCTTCTTAAACCGGCCGTTAAACACAAAGCCAGAGTTCGAGTAACTGTTGGAGGAAGTTCTTCCTCTCTGTCCGCTCTGCAGGAGGCGGGACTACCGAGGTTCTTAGAGCTCAGTTTTTAAAGGAAGAAGAATATAGTGCACCGTGATTGGTCAGCATGTCAGCGAGTCCTGTCTCTTCCCCCTCAGCCTGAGCCGGTCGCAGCAGATGGCCCCGCCCCTCCCTGAGCCTGTTTCTGCCACAGGTTCCTGTTAAAAGGGAGTTTTTCCTTCCTACTGTTGCTCATGGGGGGTGATGATTGTTTATGTTTCTCTGTATTACCTCAGGGTCTGACAGTATGAGATGCTAAAGAAATAATAGTGAACTGCTCTTCAGTCACAATGGACTGAAGAGCAGGGGTTCGGGGTACCCTGTGAGTGGGCGTGGCTACTCTGCGATCATGTGGTTTAACGCTGGCTTTTTCAGGCTTGGAGCTTCCAGATGAGCCTTTGCAAACCAGTGGGTGACACCGTGGATACGTCTGTCTTTTATTTACAGTCTATAGTCTGTCCTGACACTGGGGGGGTTCAGGTCCGTGGACAGAGCGATGCTGATGTCTGCCTGTGTTTCCTGTGCGTGTTGATGCCGTGGCATCGGGTCTTTGGCTCAGGCTGAGATGAGCATCAGGCCTGCAGCTAGCTGACATCATTAGCATCGCCCACAGCGAGCTGTTGGCAGGATGGACTGAGGAAGCTGCCACGGCCTCTACGGGCGGGCAGCGGAGCCAGGTGGAGACACCTGAGTGGGACTCAGAGGACATGTTTACAGCAGAAACAAATAAATCACAGTGCAGACGTGACGCTTCGAGGCAGGCATGCGCCGGCAGAAACGTGTGTGACGAGTGGCTTTAATGTTTGGTTTGTAAAACATAAAAATAGATGTTAGTGACTCCTTCTTCTTCTTCCCAGCAGTTAAAACTGGAACAACATGATCATTAGTAATCAATGAGTTTGTGGGCTGATTAATCCAAACACTGTTTATTTGGGAGTCTCCTCTGCAGAGGCAGAGTGACGCAGGGGGAGGACAGAGGGTGCAGAGGGACACCATCTCTACAGTCCTACCACAGACCTGCAGGGGGAGCTGCAGATGCTCTCAGCTGACATCGTTGATCACGTTTATGCTCGTGCTGATGGTGGAGATTCATAATCAGCGAGGAAGACGAGTCTTTAAAAAAACAACTTTTTTAAAGTTTGTAACAGTTTGTCTACACAGACTGTAAATAAAAGATGGATGTGTGTGTGTCACTAGCATTCACCTGACAGTCAAAAAGGCCACGCCCCTGATGCTGCAAACTTTCAGCCTTACAGCTGTTATGAAAGGTCAGTGTATCGTCAGAGATCAGGACAGTGTGTGTGAGGCTGTAAACACGTTTATTTTAACATGGGAGTCTATGGGGACACTCGCTGCTGCCTCTGCTGGACGTCAGAGGAACTGCAGGTTTCGATGGGTTTAACGGAGCTTTAACAACGTGCTGAACGCTGGTTTAGATTTGACTGAGCAGGCACAGAAACAAAGTTCACTTCTTTTATCTTCCTTTAGCTTTTATGGTTTTATGGAGGCGGAGCTTCATATTGTGGAGAATGGGCCTCACAGATACAGTAACCTGACCCGCCTTCAGCCTGTCCACCTGCCTGTGTGTCTGCAGAGAGTTTACTGAACAGGGATTGTGCTTTTTGTCGTCTACGGTCAGCAGACACACACACACACAGACACACACACACGCACACACACACACACTCGTCTGTATTGACAATAACAGAATCCATTCAGTGTAACTGGACACTGTTTACCTGAACACCTGTTGCAGCCTGCAGCACCTGTCCATCTCTCCTCAGGAGAACATCTGAGTTTAATAAAACGTTCCTGCGTTCGTCCGTGAAACATCATCTTCATCTTCATCTTCATTCTTGACTCTGTCTGAAAACATATTTCAATAATATTAATTTTTCTTCTTATTCCCCTGTGTTAGTTTGTCTTTAATTTTCTTAATATTTTATTTAGTTTTAACATGTTTGTGTATTTACTTTATTTTAAAATGTTGTTTCTTCTCTTTCTTCATTAAAATGCTGATTTATTATTTAACTGTAAATTTATTTGAAGCAATAATTTGTCATATTTGTCGTATTCAATTTATTTAAATATTTTTTATTTGATGTCTTTAAATTTTTATTTCATTATTTCTTTAAATATTATATCATTTTTCAATTTTATTTAACAATAATGTATTTAAATAAACTGAAAATGACTTTCTCGGTCGTTGGCGTGGTGATGCCCTGCGGCGGTTGCTTGGAAACTTCCTGTTTGCTTTGAGCGGTTTCCCTCTGTGCGTCCGTCTGTGGGCCTCAGCGTCAGTCTTCATCACTGAAGCATCATCACCACACTGATGACATCATGTTTCCTGTCTGCAGGCAAAGGACAGCGACGACGATGAGGAGGTGGTGCAGGTGGACAGGGACCACTTCATGGACGAGTTCTTCGAACAGGTGAGATCATGAACTGGACACTGTGAGGGTCGTAAAGCTGGGAACACTGGGACTGTTCAGTCTGAGACGAACGATTACTCAGAGGTCGCTGTTTGCACCGAAACAAAGACACAAAGGTCTGAGGCAGACACGACTGAAAACACAGAAAAAAAAATGTTTAGGCTGCGATGGAGCGAGCTCAGGACTCAGGCTGCACGCCATCAGCGCGTGAAAAATATCAGCAAAAGCAGACAAAGAAGTAATGATGTGCAAAATCACATTAACCCTTTAAAGCCCGTCGTAGAACCTGCCAGAGCGCAGCTTTACATCTCTACCTGCTGCAGTGACATTGGAGCATTTCAAATTGCTCAATAGGCAACCGTCACGTCCCAAGTTTTAATGACATGTTTGCATTAAGTTCATAATATCGAAATACAAACAACAAGAAAATAAAAATTGTTTCTGTTTTTTTACACATATTTCGAGTTTCATCCCTCAGGATGCAAAGTTGCACAAAATCGTTTCAACCACAGGAAATTTATTCTGAGAGTCTTCATAGTTTCATTTTTTACAAACTGCAGGAAAAGCAAATATAAATATTATTGTTCACAATTTACAAAAAACGCATCAAAATAAACTGTTTCCAACAGTGAAAGTACACAAGCACAAAGTAAACCTTTGGACCTGTGCGGCTGGAACCGCGACCTGGGACAAGCTGAGTGCATTATGTAAGAACAGCTCCTCCAGTTTCATATGCAAGCTCAATTATTGCGCTAGCTTATGTGGTTGCAATTCTACCAGGATTTAAAAATGGTTGCACGAATCAGAGCGTGCACCCTTAAAGGGTTAATGGACATTAGGACGTCCCAGAGTAGAAGAACATAAACATCAACATGAAAACATCAAGTGAGCTAAAACTCATAAAACATCAGAAACAGGCGACGGAAGCTGTAAAAAAACTAAAGCCTGGCTTAAACAAGTGATCAGGTTTAATGTTGTCACTGACTGAGGCCCTAAAACCAGCTCAGGGTGGAAAATAAATGATCCTGTCGTGTTTGCAGACTGATTTTGTTCTTGTGTGTTTTTGGTTCAGGTGGAGGAGATCCGAGGCTGTATAGAAAAGCTGTCGGAGGACGTGGAGCAGGTCAAGAAGCAGCACAGCGCCATCCTGGCCGCACCCAATCCTGACGAAAGTAAGACCCTGAGGCAGCCTCACGGAGCCGCCGCGACGTCTCGCTAACGTCTCAGTTTCAGCTTCTTTCTGAAAACCAGAGTGTCAGAAAGCTGCAGTGTCACCGACAGGACACATGGGGGCAGCAGAGCAGACACTACACAACGATAACGTGCCGACTCCATCGCCGCAGAGTACAACTAATGCAGTGACCAGCAGGTGGCGATATCTGCGGTTCTGTAGGAGTCTGTTATCTAAGGAGCTTGGACAGAAACGATTCGGGTGATGTTACCATGGTCGAGTTTAACACCGAGCTGTGGCGACTTTCATTTATGTAAAGTCGCTAAAAAAAGTCAGAAATTAGCTTCAAAAATCATAAAACAAACGAAGGCGACTGAGCCGTGACCTGGTTAAATATAAGGAGGTATGAAGAGCAGCGTCACAGCGTATCCCTCCGCCACAGCAGCTGTGTGAGGTTGTGCTGGTCGATTGGCAGGCGCTCTCCAAACGCTGTCCACGTGTCAGAACCCTTCAGTAACGCGACCCCCGACCTCAGAGTGACCTTTAATCCTGTTAACTGCTCGCTGACGAATGCTGCAGCTCGCTGCTGGCAAACCGCCACTGAGCGCGCCCATCCGTTGCTCCGCCGCTCATCCTGACACTGTGGGGGGATGATAAGAGCGTCTCCGGTCTGAGAGCACGAGGCTTGGCGAGTCCCAATCTTGACACGGCGTGCTGTGACTCAGCAACAATGAGTCAATGTCAGCGCTGACACTGACAGCCACGTCTGCGCCGTCAGAGTCTCTGCCTCAGGGGTTCCGCTCCGTGTCGGGCTTCGACCCTTTTTAGCTCTTCGTTGGCGAGACGCCGTCCACGCCTTGTACCCCTGAAATACTCCTGACAGAATCCGCCTGCTGTCAGGTTTCTTTCAGTGTCGAAGAGGTCCATGACATTTCTGTCTCCATGCACGAGCCAATCAGGATGTAGCAAACTGCCTGGGTTTATGTAATGTGGAGTTTGATGCTGGTTAACGGCGTGCATGAGCAAAATGAGCCTCTGAGGAAGTTCTAGCAGCAGGAAACGTAAACAGGTGCTGAACGGCGACTTTTTGCTGCAGCTCGTTTTAGTGTCGAACAGCTGACTGTGAACAGCTGACTGTGAACAGCGTGAACAGCTGACTGTGAACAGCTGACTGTGAACAGCGTGAACTGCTGACTGTGAACTGCTGACTGTGAACTGCTGACTGTGAACAGGTGAACAGCTGACTGTGAACAACTGACTGTGAACAGCGTGAACAGCTGACTGTGAACAGCTGACTGTGAACAGCGTGAACAGCTGACATTGAACAGTGTGAACAGCTGACTGTGAACAGGTGAACAGCTGACTGTGAACAGCGTGAACAGCTGACTGTGAACAGCTGAACAGATGACTGTGAACAGCTGACTGTGAACAGCTGAACAGCTGACTGTGAACAGATGACTGTGAACAGCTGACTGTGAACAGGTGAACAGCTGACTGTGAACAGCTGACTGTGAACAGCTGACTGTGAACAGCGTGAACAGCTGACTGTGAACAGCTGACCAGCTGACTGTGAACAGGTGAACAGCTGACTGTGAACAGCTGACTGTGAACAGGTGAACAGCTGACTGTGAACAGCTGACTGTGAACAGCTGAACAGATGACTGTGAACAGGTGAACAGATGACTGTGAACAGCTGACTGTGAACAGGTGAACAGCTGACTGTGAACAGCTGAACAGATGACTGTGAACAGCTGACTGTGAACAGGTGAACAGCTGACTGTGAACAGCTGAACAGATGACTGTGAACAGCTGACCAGCTGACTGTCAACAGGTGACTATGAACAGCTGACTGTGAACAGCTGGACCCACCTGCTGTGACCTCATAGCGCCTGCACGCAGCCCGCTCCTGTTTAGCCGTGTGAACGAGACAGTTTCTGAGGAGACGATTTATAACTTTCTGTGTTGCGTCTGTTTGAAGAACAGATGGATGCTGGGATTTTGTCGTTTTGAGCTGCGTCTTCATGTTTGCACGTTTTCTGTTTGCTCTGCATGCTGTCCGACTGTCTGCACGCTGTTTTTCTCTTTTGTTGCTGCATGATTTAAGTTCTTTTCCTGTTTTTCCATCCTTTCCTTTTTCCTTTCCTCCGCCCTCTCCTCCCTCTCTCTCGCTGTCTTCGTCTTCTTCGTCGCCGTCGCTCCCTCTGATCCCCGCCCTCATGCTGTGAAGTCTGTTTAAACTGCATGAAGTGACGTTAACCTCGGAGGAGATGACGAGCCTCGGCTGCCTCGCCGTAAGTGTGTGTAGAAAACGCTGTGAGTGTGCAGTGACATGTGAAACCCTTCGGTCGGCGTGAGCTGTGCAGAAAAATGACCGAAGGGGAACGGGTGGGCGCAGCTCTACCTGAGAGTCCGTGCTGTTACACGCCGATACGGGCTAACGAAGAAACGCTGCATCTACAGGGTGACCCCGACCAAACGCGCCCTCGCTGCAGAGCTACTCTCAGATGCATGCTGGGAGTTTGTGAGACAGGGAGGGGCAGAAATTCAAATATTACTTTTATAATCCACAAATCTGAGAAAAATCTCTGAAAAAAACAAAGTGTAAACCTGGTTTGTGTTAACTGAAGAATTCTTCCCAGCACACGGACGCAGAATCATAACTACTGACCCCTGATATCTGCTGCGTCCACGCTCTGTGAGAAGGAACGAGCTCGTTATGCAAACAGCTGAAATAACTACAAATGAAACTGAGTCTGAGGAAAACAAAGAGGAGCGTGAACAACAGTCACTCAATGGGAACAAAAGGGCTATTTATACACTCTGAGGGCTGACGGGTAGAAAAGGATACACAACAGAAAACCTTTATGTACTATCAAAATAAAACAGGAAACAAGGTCAGGCTGAACATGAATGAACTGACAATGCAAAAATGAGGCAGAGCAACAGAGAGGAAGGAAGCCAGAGTGAACCAGGAAGTAACCAAAACACAAACCAATCACAGGAAGACACCAAAGAGGATCGCGAAGCTGAAGGTTGTCATTAGTAAAAAGATCCAAGACTCAATCACAGCATCACCACATTCAGGATCCCGAACTCCTCAAAACTAAACTCGTAAAGAAATCTGAACGTTTCCAGAGCAATCGAACGATAGACCGTGTGACATCACAGGGATCCTGAATGTTAGTGATGCTTTACATGTTTACAGTCAGACCGGGACAGCAAGGAACATTAAGCAGAGTTAAAACACGAGCGCAGCCACACGGTCTCCAAGTATTTTAGGTTACATGAAAGCAGAGTTGAAAATCTTCTTCGGCTGCTTTAAACCGGATCGAATGTTAAAGGATGTTCGGTGACGTCTGCAGTAAAAACTGCGGCGGAGGTTCTGCAGCTCAGACGGGATCTCTGATGTCTTTAAGCGTCACTTTGTGTTCGTCTGACCTCCGACTCTTCTTCTCCCTTCTGGTGAAAACATGTCGCTTTCTGTCTTCTTCTCCCCCTCAGTTCTGGGTCAGCTCGCGCTCAGCTGCCGACAGGCCGTCATGCAAAATGCATCCCTGTGTTTCTGCCTGAATAATGCATGATGGGAATTGTAGTGAGAGCAGAGGAGCACAGATGTAGCTCCCCAAACCACAGCCCATTCATAAACACCACGCTCGTCGTCATCGCCTGACAGGAAGAGGAACAAACCGGTGACCTTGACTAGCGCGTGGTCTCAGTCGCTGGTTTCAGGTCCTGAATAAAACGTGACGTTTGTTTTGGGCGTGATGGTCTCATCAGCGTCAGGAAGGAGCAGGAAGTAGGATTTTCTGTGTGGTTGACGGGTCGCTGCCGCACGGATCCCTCCGTCGTCACGCCTCCATAGTCCAAGAGTACTGTGGGCACTGCCATCTTTTATGTACAGCCTGTGGAGTCAAAATGGAGGCACCTGTGTTCAGGCGTACTGGAGGTACAACAACTTCCTGTTGTTATGGTAACACGTTGAAATTCAGCATCACTCGTTTCGTCATATCGGACCCACGTGTTGTGATCTCTGTAGGAATTTGTCCTGATTTTCAGAATAAAAGTACCTGAAAGTGTAAAGAAAGATTTTTGATATAAAAAGAAACCGATGAAGCTTCAGGTCACGTTGGAGACCAACTTCCTGTAAGTGGCCGACGCCCACAAAGGGGCAGAAAATGAGTGATCCAGCGTCTGTTCTTTTATTGATTATAAATCGTCTTCATGCTGTTTGATGTGAGTCTGCAGATGCTGAACATGTTTCAGCTGCTGATCAATAACATCAATCGCACAACGACGCGGTGTGTCAACATCAACTCCGCCTCATTAATGCTGATTGGTCCTTTAAACCAACCCACCAATCAAACCCTCTGACTGTTAACCAATAAAGTCCTGCGTTACACCTGAGCTCAGGAAACCAAAGACAGGCTCGTGTTTAACCGTCACGCGTGGAGAGGAGCGCGCTGAGGCCGCCGCTACAGCGTCGCACGTCTTTTCTTTACCAGCAGATTAAATAAAGTCGCTGACTCGTCAGAGTGGAAGAAGGTCATCAGTGGGCTAAACTGTGTGCAGCCACTGCAGGATGGATGTGCTGACGGTGGAAACCGCAGAAATCCTTCAGCTTCACGTTCGAGTCCCACAGGATTCAGGCTGCTCCCCAGCTTTAGCACGACATGCTAATGAGAGCTGCAGGAGTCAGTGGCGAGAAAGGCCAAGCGGCGCTGCAGCGCTTGTAAATCTCAGCACGCAGCTGCAGTTGGCGCCTGCTGCCTCCGCTGTCCTCCATCATGGCTGACAGGATGTGATGTTGCTGCACGCCCTCCTGCTCGTCTGCTTCCTCCAGCCTCGGCGCTTACACGACTGTGCGTCCAAGTCGACCTGATCGACTTGGACGCTTAGTGGAAGCCTCGACACACCAGCAGTGAAGGGGGAGGCAAACACGACAGCTCAGCTTCTACACAAGAGGACAAGAGCTGCTCAGCAAAAACAGCTGACAGCCAATCAGAGCCTCTGAATTCAACTCAACTCATCGCTGGGAGTTTGAAGGGAAGAGGTGGAGGTCAGGTGGAGTTTGAAGAGGTCTCGTGATGGTGAAACACCCGATCGATCCTAGAGAATAAAAATGATTAAATATGAAATATAAATTAACCATGAAGGGAAATACAGATGTTTGTCTTTCTTCCGTTCCGGAAGCTTCCTGAAGAGATCAAATTTAATCATTTTTCATGATCGTGTCACAAATAGCAGCTCGTCAAATATGAGGAATAATAAACACCTGATGATAACCCAGAACAACCGTTTTATTGGGTTAGATCTGAGTCAGGAACACCTGTGCACCAGGTGCTGTCACACCGACAGGAAACAGTGTTGGATCTTTATGATGTCAGAGAGGACCACAAAGCCCGCCCACCCGCTCTTCAAACCTTTTGCAGCCAATCAGAAAAAAGCTTTAGCCTTAAAGTGAGACTGTTTCAGCTTCAGATCCCTGCTGTTGGTGTCACAAACTCACTGTGTTGCTTCTTTTCTTTGCAGAGACCAAGCAGGAGTTGGAGGACCTCACAGCTGACATCAAGAAGACAGCCAATAAAGTTCGCTCAAAATTAAAAGGTACGAATTCACGACGCATTCTTTAATTACTTTACAGCATCTACTGCGAGGCTCTAGAACAGGGGTGTCCAAACTTTTTTCACTGAGGGCCACATACATAAAAATATAGGAGGGGCTGGGCCACTTACTAGAAATTAGGTATATAACCTTAACTTTAGTGTATTAAACTTAGAAAAATCACTTATAAGTGGTCGAATATATCATATTGTTGAATATAATTAAAGACAAAACTGCCTTCATCACAGCTTTCCATAAATGGATCTTTATTGATTTATTCAGAAAAAGCTTTGGTAGCTCATTCTCAGAACAGCAGCCTCAGATTTCTTCTTAGACAGAAGATTTACAGCACAGAGAAAAAACAATAAAGGGGAAAATGGGACGGGCACATTTCAAGTTTGTTATTTAAGTTATTAGGCTCAGCAACACACCTATTAACGTTCGTTTGAAACCGTTATCAACATTAACAGACTGAACTGGACTTAATAACAGGAGTGCATATAATTTTAGTAAATTATTCTGGTGAGTATCAGCTGCGCTGGGTATGTAAATCGGGACATCCAGCCGCGGTGCTGATCGCCACTCGTGCCAAAAATCCAGACAGATGTCACTTGATCAAGGAGCAAATCTGCATCAGATGAGATCAGCTGACTTTGCGTGTGCGTGCTCTGTGCACAGCGGTGTGTACTCTGTGTGTTAACAAGAAAAGCGCATATAAGAAAGTGGTGTGCAATAGGGCTGGTTATCGTCACTGATTTCTAGAATCGATTCAATTCCGATTCACAAGGTCCAGAATCGATTCGTTCCACGATTCGATTTAATTCGATTTGATTTGATTCACTTCGATTTGAATCTGGGAAATTTTGACAGTCAGATATATTATAATTCAGATCAGTACATTTACATATTTTTGTATCTATAAAAAGGAAGCTGACACATGCAAGAGTTTATCAAAGGTGTGAGCATCACAGCAGAGGCCTTTGTGTCAAAGTAGCTGAAGATAAAACACAGAAAAACATGAAGGTGATTTTCCTGGCCTGGGATTTTATAAAAATATTCTGCAGTACATCAAAAACAAGAGAAAACCATTAATGAACATATGAACATTACCTCTGAAGTTACAGCGGTTTTATTAGAGACACAGCTGAGCGTTTTGCATTTTGCATAATTTTAAAAAGTTTAAATTTGTTCAGTATTGAACAGCAGAAATTAGGTTTTCTTTTCGGAAGTATATAAAACGAAAAAGAAAAAAAAACGTCGGTCGACAGCACTGTAAACAACGGTAGACTTGTGCGTAACTGCAGAAAACAGTACAGAGAGAGAGAGAGAGAGAGCTGTGCGTCATGGTCGAAGCAAAACAGTAAAAGCCAGAATCGATTTTAATCGATAAATCGATTATAAAAACCCACCCCTAGTGTGCAAAAGCAGGGTAGTGACAGAATTGATGCGCATTATTGATATTTGAAGCATGTGTACCTGCACATTAACACACGGGTACTGTGGAATATATTTTTTACTCACCTAAAGTGCTCGTCCACTCCCTGCAAAAAAATAGCAGCTGTGCGGTGTCTGTGGCATCAGTGCTCTCATCGCATGCGATGGAGTAAAGATCAAAAGCACAGCTTTATCAGACAGTTGCAGTTTAATGTTGGCTGACAAGTCTTCAGCAACTGGATTTCTGGACATGCTGACGTTGTTGACGGGCACATTATTTCGGTGATTTTAACGAGGCCGTGTTTTATGAGGTCTCCATCTGAAAAAGGCTTGCCATGTCTTGCGATGAGTTGGGCGACCTCATAGCTGGCTATTGTAGCCTTTTTCTGGACCTTTTGAGCACGAAAAAATTACTGTTGCTGACCCCGCAGGAGAGATACCCTTTGCTTTAATTTCTGCTCTCGCTCAGCACCAGTGTAGGATGCATAGGCCTGATGTTTGGTTTCATAATGACGTCGTACATTATACTCTTTCATAACTGCCATAATTTCAGTGCAGATCAAACAGACACACTTCCCCTTGAATTCTTTGAAGAAATATTCACTCTCCCACCATGTCTGAAATTTTCTGCATTCACTTTCTACCTTTCGCTTCTTTGGTTCTGCCATGTTTAGTAACTAACTTGGGCTAAATTTCTTCTGTGATTGTCCTTTTTGGTGGAGCAACTGCCACGATCGACAGTAGCTCCCCCTGGTGTTAAAACTAAGAAGTGCAATACACTCAAGCAAAAGTTGAAGTGCGGGCCATATTCGATTCTATTTATAAAATTACTTGCGGGCCAATTAAAAATGGATCGCGGGCCGCAGTTGGCCCGCGGGCCGGAGTTTGGACACCCCTGCTCTAGAAGTTCACGTTACTCGCTGTAAGTCAGTTTGGGTTCTCAGGGAAATCTCTGAAGGACGAGTGTATTTATATTCCCGTCCCAGCAGCATGAATCCGTTTCCTGCTGAGGTTTGAAGAGGCGGGACTTCGTACTGCAGCCTGAGAGCTTATTTCGGTGCGCTGTGAGCAGCTTGTTTCAGAGTCAAACACGAGCTCAGCGCGCAGCTAGCAGGTGATTTTCAGCGTCTGTGAACGTTTGAGTTTTGCTGGTTGCTGTAAAACTCTTCAATTAAAAGCAGGATAGTTTACAGGTGTGAATAAAGACCCAGAACAAGGTAAAGAAGGATTATTCTGAACGGATTCATGCAAAGCAGTTATATGAAAGAGTCCAAGAACATGCAGATGGAGGTAGAAATGAGGAGTAGGGTGCTTAAATTACCTGTCGATGACGCGTGTGTCAGAGGATGAAAAGCTTGCCGTTGTCCCGCCCCCTGATCCACAGCCAATCGATGCAGAAGTGGTGATGTCACGTAAGTATAACTGTTAGAGTAAGTTGTTCGCTTCACCCGGGATCTTTGGTCTATTTGTGACACTGACCTCTGAAAGCTCCTCTCTTGTTTCTAAACTCACCTGCGTGAAACATGTGACCAGCTCTTTGTGACATTCACAGCAAATAATTCACCTGTGAACAGGTGACACAGGAGGCCACGCCTCATGGGGCCGTCACTCCTACACCCGTGACTCTTTAATGTGAGCCCAGCTTTATTGGAGGGTTTACGGTGTTTTCTGTTGACCTTCAGCAAAAGAAGGATGTTCAGAAACAGGCGTGGCGAGATATCGAGCAGCAATCGTTGGTACAGCAACACACGCACTTGCAGGCCAATGAGCTTAAAGCTACTGAGTCAGTTCATGCTGAAGGTTCAAGGACATCACCGCTTTAATATGAACACCCTGAGGATGACACACTCACACACACACAGACTACATGTGCAGTCTGAGAGTGGCGCTGATGCTGGAGATAAAGCTATAATTGGAAACCCTGCGAGGCTGCGAGTGTTTTATAAACACACACACTGCAGCAGGTCCTACTGTAGATCTGTCGTCCTCGGGGGGTGTTTGAGGGATGGGGGTACGGACAGGCTCTGCCCACAGCAGATTTGTGTTCTTTGTCTCCGTGTCTGAGCGACTGTGGGTTCAGACTGAAACTGTCCAGTTTTTAAAGAGACAGTACCCCTGAATAACATCTGAAATACGCCGGCCTGCTGAGGTGGGGCAAGCACATCCACGCCACGTTTGTTCTGGCGTGACGAGTCAATATGATGTTTTTGATGTTGTCAGCGGTCAGGATGTGTGCGATAAAGCGCTCATTCAAAGGTTTCACTCATCTGCTGGACTTTTACCAAGAAGAGCAAAGTTTGGGGATGAAACTCCTTTTTTAGACATTCTGCTTCCTGTTTCTGTCTGTATCAGTAATATCAATAAGTGATCAGTGTGTTCATCAATATGTCAGATTGTTTCATCATGCTCCTGGACTCTTACTGTCAGCATGAAGCTCATATTCCTGCAACAGACTTTTACGTAAGAAACATGCTTTTTTTTCTAAATAAGCTAAAGATGCTAAAGTCGTCCTCAGACACACACGGACCCACAAGCTGTTGCTTACTCACCGAGTTTTCATCTCACTGTCACACAGACAAATGCACACCAACACTGCGCACACGCACCATCAGTGCTATGTGATATTGCTGAGTCATTGTGGATCCAGCAGCGAGCAGCTGGGCCACGAGCCAGGAAGCACACACACCGTGATTTTATCACTTCACATTACAAGATATCAACTTGCATTAATTTCATGGAGACTTAAAGCAGGTCCTAGCATAAGATTTCATCATCTTCATTACGGGGGCACTGTCCCCACAGTGTCCCCGCAGTGTCCCCAGCAGACATGGGGCCCCACGTTGTATCTAAAACAAGAACAGTGAGAGAGGAAACCATTATGTAAGCATTTCAGCTCATCAAATGCCAGACAAACTCACATCAGAGTCACATGACACAGGACAGACCTGCAGCCGGTTACCATGGTGTCCACGCATGCACACACTGAGGTAACGTTTTCATTTTAAATCCTCACAGATCTCAGTCTGTCTGACCTTGCATTAGTTCATCTGCAGCTGCAGGTCCACAGTCTTTGCATCGCCCCCTTCAGGCTGACAAGCGTATTACAAAATCCACTTCAGGAGCGGCTCTCATGCTGTGGGGCAAAACGCCACTAAAGAGTGGGCAATAATCAGCAAATATAAAGAGAAACTCAGATGAATGACTAAATCAAATAAATCTAAAGTTTGTGCTGAACACAAACAAATGTTAACAGCAGACGAGGAGACGAGTGTCTGTTCCTGCAGCCAAAGGTTTGTTTTTGTTATTCCTGTGATGACGGTTTAACAGTGTTTGTGTTCACTGAGCAGTTGGTCGACCTCTGCTGTCACAGCTTCTGGATTGTAATAAAGGTTTTAATCTGTGAAATTGGACTTTTATAAACACAGTTCATGTTTGAGAATTAGAAAGTATCTCTAACAGCAGCTGTACGAATCATGGACGTCATTCATGGTCAGAGCAGGAAACAGATTTCAGCCTGAATATATGACAACAGAACTGATTTTGACACATCGACGTTGTTCCTGTGGAGCTTCGTTGGTGTTGCATTATTCAACTTCAGTCGAGCGCTGAGGCGATGAAGCAGGGTGAGGATGAGGAGGGCAGTGTTGGTGAACAGGCTGTTTAATGTCCCACAGTTTTCATTTGTCATATGGAAAAAAAACATTTTCAAAAATGTGTTTCTGCTCGACGTCCCCAAAGGCAGCGAGTTTCAGTTTCCTGCATTAATACTGAAAGAGGCAGAAACACATTTAGCAGAAACACAAACCGCCACGCTGGTGTTACTTTGAGTTTTGGTGGTTTCGGTAATTCAGTGTTGTTATTATATTGAATTTGTCACTTGCTTTCAGTCTGTGGTTGTAGTTCACTACGATAACCTTCATTTGAAGCTGTTTAACGGTTTTCTCAGTGCTGAACTCTGAGCGAGGCGTTCGGTCCTCGTTCGCCCTCGTTGTTTCCCGTTGGCGCGTCTGTTGCGTTGCCAGCTTTGCTTCAGCGTTGAACTCGCTCTGTTTGTTTTCCCGCAGCAATCGAGCAGAGCATCGAGCAGGAGGAGGGGC
Organism: Neolamprologus multifasciatus; assembly: GCF_963576455.1. NCBI lineage: Eukaryota > Metazoa > Chordata > Actinopteri > Cichliformes > Cichlidae > Neolamprologus > Neolamprologus multifasciatus. The sequence goes on from NC_140442.1 coordinate 794,449, forward strand.
TCAACAGATCATCAGCGGACCTCAGGATCCGTAAGACGCAGGTGAGCCGTGGAACATCTGACCTCTGAAACAAGCCACGTGTGCGAGGTCGTTTCAGCTGCATGACAATAAATTCATACCTTTGCTCATACGTTTGTTTTGACATCACAGTTTCAAACAGGCCAGAAAGCCCTCCCCATGACCCCTGACCCCTGACCTGCTGGATGTTAGGAGGCTATTTTGTGTCGTTTAACTGCCCTTCCAGCTGAATGTTAACAGCCCCTTCGTGCAAGCGGTGACCCTTGACCCCGTGCTGTCACCCCCTCAGGGATCCTCCCTTCCTGCTGTACCTTCCTTTCTTCTTTCTGCTCTAACGTCCTACTGAGCGTGTGCGCCTCCTCACAGGAACCATGTGACTCGGTGCTATTTGTGTTCTCCAGGCGCCCTCTCGCCTCCGCAGCTCGTCTCGTGATTTGTCTGTAATTTGACCCTGCAGTATTCTGCTTTGTCATTGGCTCCTGGCTCCCCCCACTCCTCTCCAGCAGCCTGCTCCCTGCTGCCTCCTGGTGGCAGAGAAAAAGAACTGCAACAGCACTGACAGCAGTGTGTGTGCTTTATATCTGAACAACATGATCTGATGAGACGAAGCTTTTGATGCATTTTTAAGCTTTTTAAAGCTGTTTTGTCATCTTATAGTTTTGTCTAAACGTGTGACACACGGGTGGAGATTTCAGGGCGGAGGCCGGGTGATGTTTTTTATGAATGCAGGCGTGGATGAATTTATGGCTCCGGGTAAAAGTGTTCTGTGTTCCTGCAGCACTCGACATTGTCACGCAAGTTCGTGGAGGTGATGACTGAGTACAACACCACGCAGTCCAAGTACCGCGACCGCTGCAAGGACCGCATCCAGAGACAGCTGGAGATCAGTGAGTACACAACACGCCAGCAACACGCAGTCTTACTACATGCTGACTGTATGCCAGCACCATGGTTGCTCAGAGGTCAGAGGTCATCTCTCAACCTGAAGGCTCGAAGGTCTTGATGACTCTGACTTTGAGTGGTCAGTGAGACTAGAAAGGCAAATACAGCACAAACCTGTGGAGGGAAGATAATCACAATCTAAACATCAGAGCTGCTGCTGTCTGTGTGGGGCTGGCTCACTGCTGCCTCTGCTGGACGTCACAGGAACTGCAGCTGTTGGTGTTTCAGTCAGTCAGTCAGTTTGATGTAAATAATAAATGAGGTCAACACAGTGTGTAGATAAACATCACAGGACACACACACACACACACACTGATGCAGACAGATAAACAGCACAGACTGCAGAATGCAGCTACTTTCCTCTCAGCAGCATCAGCTGACCTTCACACAGCTGCCAGACTTACCCTGTGTGGCCAAAAGTTTGTGGACACATGGCCACTGTGAAAACAGAACATATTAACGTTTTCATCATGAGCCAAAACTCTTGATTATTTTTTAAATTCGACATTTAGTCTCTCGGCTGTGGGTTTATACAAAGCACATGACCAAAGAGCTTGTATTGGTTATGTTCATACTAGGGATGCAACGATACCAATTTTTCAAACCGATACGATACCGATACTTGGATCTGAGTACTTGCCGATACAGAGTACAAAAAACAATACTACCACACACACACACACACACAAATACAATGAATTGGAAGACAGGTTTTATTATATTCCCTGTCGATAAAAAATAAAATCTTAATAAAAATGACCACAAAAAAATTTCAAGTGAAAAATAAGCACTTCTGTTAAATTATTGCAGAGTCTCCACATTGTAATTTTACAATATATCACTGAACTATTGGCACTGTCTCGAGCTTTCAGAATAATAAATAAACACTTCTGTTTGGAATAAAATAAATACAAATTAGGTTTGAGAATAAAATAAACTTTTAAATTATTGCAGAGTGTCCATATTGTAAACAAACAAACAAAAATAATTATTATTAAATAAATAATAAATAAAATAATAATTGGCCCCCTAGTGGCCAATCTAAAAAACTACAACAGAAATGACAAGCCACCCTCTGATTAATGAAATAAGTTGGTATCGGTTCATGGTATCGGTTAACTTTTACGAGTATGAGTACACACACATTTTACAGTATCGGCCCCGATACCCGAGACCAGTATCGGTATCGGTGCATCCCCAGTTCATACAGATTTCCTATTGGATCGTGTTCAGGTGTGTAAGATAACGTGTCCAAGAACAGCGTCCCCGCTTTACTGTTTAACATCGGGCTGGATTCAGTTTAAGTGCCATCTTCCATGAGTCCAGCTGCTCGATTATGTGTCTCTGTTGGTGTGTTTAGCAAAACCTCGTTTTCTTTCTCGCTGCGATGCTGTGCGACTCTAACGGTGTTGCTCTGTGCTCTCTCTGCAGCTGGAAGAACCACCACCAACGAGGAGCTCGAGGACATGTTGGAGAGTGGCAAGCTGGCCATCTTCACTGATGATGTAAGCAACGCACCTGAGCCCACCCGGCTTACGTTACCTGTGCCGTTCTGCGTCCCGGCAAGTGTCCGGGACGCAGAACGGCCACGAGGTGCGCTGAGACATCAAGCGAACACGGCCACTGTCACATGACAGAAAGGGGACGGAGGGGGAGGGGTAAGATGGGAGCTGCAGAAGTTTTTAATTTGAAGGAGTTGTGTCACGTTATTCCTGCTCCTTCAAATTAAAAGCTCCCATGTTTGCTGGTGACTGTAACTGAACACTGAGCTGCCAATCAGCACTGAGCTCGTCTGGTTGTGACGTCGCAGTATAGTGACTGGGACACCAGAGGAGCTCAGGAAGAAACAGACTGACAGCAGTTGTTCGGTTACAGCACACAGGTAAGTCATTCTGAAAGGACTCGAGGTCAGAGGTCACAGCTGTATCCATGTGCTGTTAGAAGGTTTAACTGCTAAAATCTTTCATTTAGTGTGAATTAAATCGAAAGATTTAAACTGCTTTCACCCTCCCAGGGTACTTCAGCTCTGCTTTCTATTTAACTGCAAGATAACATACTTCAGTACAATTTAATTTGAATCAAAGTTTAGTGTTTCCCTCAAAAAGAACCAAAAGAGAGCCTAAAAATATTTCACATAGTTTCACTTTTTCCACAATAAAACCATCTGACAGGAAGATCCTGTTAGTTTTACTTATCCATCGAAAAGCAACTGAAAAATACTTTATGCTCACTTTTGGTCAAATTGGTCACTTTTGACCAAAAGTCAAAATCTTATCACAACAGGTGATAAGATGTACCACAATGTAAGGAGTGCTCTGACACGTTGATAAATATGTTTTTTTCCTTTCTCGCAGTCGATTAGATGAGATGATAAGGCAGTATGAAAAAATGTTCCTATTAAGTTTTGAACTGGACTGTCGGTAGCTTGGTATACAATTCAAATGGTTGATATGATTTTAATTTGAAAGATTGATTTGAAATATTGTCAAGAAATTTTTAATTGTATTGAAATTATTATAAAATGTAATTTAATTTAATCTTTAAAAACATTTATGCATTTTTTTCTAAATAGTTTAATAACTTCTATAAATGAAAACATGAGAAAAGTAGAAGATCTTCGATTCTTGACTTCATTTGTACGACTGATATAAAAAATCTGATGACAATAAATATGGAGAGAAAATTAAAAAAAAAAAAATTAAATCGAAAGATTTAAACTGCTTTCACCCTCCCACGGTACTTCAGCTCTGCTTTCTATTTATCTGCAAGATAACATACTTCAGTACAGCTCAAAAATTTCAAATTAAAAGCCTTTCAGGAATTCAGCGGGCACAGACTTTAGCACTGAAAAGGTTTAATTTGAATCAAAGTTTAATGTTTCCCTCAAAAAGAACCAGAGAGCCTGAAAATATTTCACATAGTTTCACTTTTTCCACAATAAAACCATCAGAAAGGAAGATCCTGTTAGTTTTACTTATCCATCGAAAAGCAACTGAAAAATACTTTATGCTCACTTTTTGGTTGATGGTTGATATGATTTTAATTTGAAATATTGTCAAGAAATTTTTAGTTGTATTGAAATTAATATAAAATGTAATTTAATTTAATCTTTAAAAACATTTATGCATTTTTTCCTAAATAGAACCAGTTTAATAACTTCTATAAATGAAAACATGAGAAGAGTAGAAGATCTTCGATTCTTGACTTCATTTGTACGACTTCATTGATATAAAAAAATCTGATGACAATAAATATGGAGAGAAAATTAAAAACAAAACAAAAGAACAAGCAAATCAGAGTGGTGGAAAAAATCACTCAATCGCTGCTCTGAGTTGTGACCTGTGTGAACCTGCCCCGCAGATCAAAATGGACTCTCAGATGACGAAGCAGGCCCTGAACGAGATCGAGACCCGGCACACTGAGATCATCAAGCTGGAAAACAGCATCCGTGAGCTGCACGACATGTTCGTCGACATGGCCATGCTGGTCGAGAGCCAGGTGCGTCCCGTGATGCAACAGGAAATTAATGCAGCCCGTCAAAGGGCTGCCGTGGGGCGGGTCGAGTTAAATTCTGCCTGCCGTGTGTTTTTTAGGGCGAGATGATTGACAGAATCGAGTACAACGTGGAGCACTCCGTCGACTACGTGGAGCGAGCCGTCTCCGACACCAAGAAGGCCGTCAAATACCAGAGCCAGGCTCGCAAGGTAAGGAATCCCGGATGAGCCCCCATTATGAGCGAGATGATGTGTAGAGTTTGTACGCTCAGCGCTGCCCCCTGCTGGACGCTACATCCAGGTGTTAAGACCTTTGACATCTTTAACCACCGCTCTGTTTTCTGTCGCCCCGCAGAAGAAGATCATGATCATCATCTGCTGTGTCATCCTCGGCGTGGTCCTGGCGTCGTCCATCGGTGGCACGCTGGGCATGTAACGCGCTCCGCCACCTGCTGCCGTGACGACCGAACACCGACTGACCGACCGTCCGACCGACAGCCAGCAGAGAAAAGAAACACCAACGACGACACAAAAACTTGAAACACAAATGCAAGACAGATAACCAATCAGCTAGGAAGAGATAACGACCCAATCACAGATAAGAGGAAACACCACGGGTTCGGGTGGGGTTCAAAAAACAAGAAAAAACCACGAGAAAACACCATGACATCATAGCTGACTGACTACACCACATATACAAAAGAGGGTACAGATAAACCTATTTATTACAGATGTACATGTAAATGTATCGAACATGAAGCAACATGTGGGTTAGCTACCTGTAAAAACTGATGACCTATAATATGGCATTTACTTGTTTGTTTGCTTGTTTTGCCTCTTTTCTTATTTTTTAAAAGTTTCTTTCGTTTTTCCGGAGTCTCCGAGGACAGTGACGGCGACGGCTGCCGGGTGGGAGTTCTGCCCGTCGAGGCTCCGGAGCTTAGCGCCTTCGGGAACGAGCTCAGATAACGAAATAAAAGGCCAAAAAAGAGAGAGAACATGTTTCTATCACATTCTGGAACTCTGGAGCGTTCCCGAGCTGCGCCCTGGAATACTTCCTGTTCCAGAGCGCAGACGGGAAAAGCAGCCGAAGGTTCCGGAATGTCAGCCTGCAGAACGAGCACCCTCCGGCTTTGGCAGAACACGCTCCGCCCCCTTGTTGCTAGGAGGGGTTTCACCGCTGCCTCTTTAGACCACCTCTCATTGGTTGCTCACTCCTGGCGTTCACCTCAGTCAGCCAATGAAATTAGCTTAACCTGGCGAAGCCCGGCCTGCCACGCGTTATTTAGGACGCATCAAGGACGTTGACCGTGACACGCTTCCCTCTGAGTTCGGGGGAGGGAGGAGTGTCCGCGGAAAGAACCTCCCCTTTTCGTCACACCTATCCAACCAAAGAGGGGGAGGGCCTCTGGTTGTCAGGCTGAATTTGATTGGCCGGCGGCAGAAAAGACCGTGATGTTTGACTGACAGGTGAACGATGGGGAAGAAGGGGACAGGAGGGTTCGGACGAGCAAGAGGAATCTATGCAGTTTAGAAAACCACGCCTCCCCGCCACTGGGACAGCCAATGAGGATTGGGCATTTCGGTGATCTGATCAGGTCCGCGGTCGTCATCTCGAAGCTGTCGCAGCTGTTCTTCCGGAAGATCCTAAAAAATGAAGAGAACGCATTAAAAAGTAAAGAAGAAAAACAAATGTAACTACACTAAGAAGCGCTGGTTGCCCTGGTTACCTGAGTGTCGCGGTGATATCGTTGCTTTCCCGTTTCTTGATGGGGAACGTTTGTTGCTTCGTTGTTTCCGTGGTGCTGCTGTTTTGGTGCGTGTGACGCGTCCTGTGACGTATCGGCCTGACACGATTTAGCTGTTAATGTTTAGTCTGTACGTTTTGAAGCATTCGCCCAGATCCTACCTGCAGCCCCGAGTGTGCGTGCGTGTGTGTGTGCGGTTTTTCATCCACGCTGTGTGAGCGCATGAGTTGCACAGGTGCTACTGACCAGCAGAAGGTGGATGTTCTCTGTGGAAGGTGGAACATGTGACACATACATTCATATAAATTCCCAACATATGCTGCTTTTGATTGCAACCGGGAACTTGGACTTTCCAGTTTCATTAACCTGGGAAGTTTCTGATTAATATGACGTTGTTCATGAGTTCAAATCAGTTCTGAACGCCTTCGTCTGCTTTTGTGTTCTCTGTGGAAAAGCAGCAAAGCAAACCTGCGGGAACGTTGACGGCTCGGATGTCATTCCCAGTGCTGATTTCCAAATTCCGCGGTACATTAAATGCAGCAGTAGCTCATGCATGAATCCATGTTTATCTTTTCATGCAGACACACTGGACACTCGGCCCCTAACTCATGAATTCCCCGTGTTACATATCAAACCAGTGACTGCGTCGCTTATAGCATGCTGTAGCGTTAGCTCGTGTTTCGTGTAGATTATGTAGAAGCTGCTCGTTACAGATCGGTCATCAGTTTTCTTCCTTTTTTAAACATTAAAGACGTTTCTGTCCAGACTGGCGCAAAGCGGCTGAAGATTAGCGGTTAGCTGAACGTCTGCAGGACTCCTTACAGAGACTGCTGATTAAGAAATGTGACGCAGCAAACAGCCTCAGGACTGCGTGCTGTGTTGAAGATCGCACCACCGCCTGCGCTAACATGTAGGACCGCGGCGTTGAAGAGGAAGGGTCGTCTACGCTCAGGCTCTGTGATACGGAGGTTCATCTGCTTCTGTTGAGGCCTCGCTGGACGACCGAATACCACCTTAAAACCTCACGGTCCCCTCCTGCTCAGCGCTCACGGTTAGTTTTGTTTGATGGCGTCTTCTCTGGTTTCACCTGTTCTGCTCTGGATCTTTTAGACCCTGATCGGGCTGCCGACATCCCTGACTTACAGTTTTTGTTTCATGTTTCCTGAGAAATGTATTATTTGAAGCTTTTCAGAGCTTCACGCCGCCTTTCATAACGAGTCAAAGCTGTTTTTTGCTTCTCTGTAGAGACCTGCCGACAGGAAGCTGACGTTAGTTTGGCAGTCGTGCGTCCTCCTCAGCGAGCTTGAGCGTTGGAAACAAATGTTGTTTTGTGGAAAACGTGTTTTCTGACCCATCACAGTAGCTAGCATTAGCATTAGCATTAGCTTTAGATGTCTGTGGTGCCGTGTAGCCTGTTTTGTTTCATTCTTGGCTTCCCAAAACCAAAACGTAACGCGCGTTCACCAAAGCTCGCAGACGCCGCCCCCGCCCCGACTCCTCCAAAGACCCAGCAGATGTGTGGTCATGTGCCGTGTCTGTAGATTTAGGTCGATCTCGCACTTTTCTCTCCGCTCGTTCCTTCTGGTTTTCGGTGTTTTCACATGTAGAGCCGTCGACTCAGTATGAACCATGTGCTTGTTTTACCTGCGTTTACACGACGAGAACCTAAACCCAGGTCCCCATTGGCTGCTTCGTTCATCGTCCTTCGTTCGTTCAAGCGGTTGACGGTTGTCCAGGCGGCGTCGCGGTCGTCGCGGCAGTCTCGGGTTGGTGATTGTGGTGGATGCGAGGATGCCGTCATAGCACCAGCCAGCTTGTTGACACTGATTTTGCCATGTGTGAGTGTTTGTTTTCTGTGAAGTTCCCGCTCCTGCGTGGCGGTCGCTCGTCGGGTCCCGCCGCCATCCTCTCGAAAACATGGACAAAACCTCACGAAACCCACGCAGGCTACAGTTGGCGATTCGGCTACGTGAAGGTTCAAATGGTCGTCGGCACGTCTGCCCGCCCCGTCCTCTCGTCTCTTCCTGTCGTGCTGTAGATGTTTGGTTGTACAAAAAGATGGCGCAGAGGGTCGGAGTCTGCCCCCTCCCTTCGCCCTGCAGGCCCCGCCCATCCCACTGTGTGTACTACTTATAATAATGGTAATAAAAAAGGCATGCAAAAGCGTTGTGGAGTTTGCATGATGGTGTTTTTTGTACCCCACCTCCCCGCCTCGCCCTTCACGTCGTGCACTTTACCGCCAATCAGACCCCGTTTGGTTTCTATGGAAACACTTCACAGTTACTTTCGTTCGTGACGCGTCATTCTTACGATGTTTTCTTCAGAGACCGGTGTGATGTTTAAATAAACGTGAAAGGTTAAATTCCCATCCCGCGAACTCCAGCCCTCCCGCCGGGTTCGGACGCCTCCGTCGCCTCCCGATGTCTGCGTGTTCGCTTCCACTGTTGCATTTGTGTGTGTGCGTGTGCGTGTTGAAGCAGCACGAGTGTGTTTCAGTGTGCGAAGCGTCCAATCGCAGGTGGGCGGGTTGCAGCAGGTTTCAAAATTCCACTTTTTTTTTGTTTAGATTGCGACAGAAGCGAGGAGAGAAGCTTGCAGACGCCATGATCACTGTTACCGCCGTGGCGTTGATTCGATTCAGACCAAAGCATTTCCGCCCTCCCCTCCAAATGTTCGCCGCTAATCTCAAAGAGCACAACGCGAGTCGAGTTTACAAATAGAGAGTAAATATACAAACAGAAAAGATTAAACGCCAGCCCCGCCCCCTCCACCGCCATCAATCAGACCGACCCGCCTCTCTCCCTCCACCTTCAGAGTCCGAACTGAAAACATGACACATCCGTGAAGTGAGTCCCGGTTTGTTTGCGTCGTAATTTTCCACACAGTCTTCACGCTGCAGGATCAACGCTCCGCTGCAGGGTTACAGGCCACGCCCCCCACATGCCTCCGAACAGCCGGAGAGAGAAAGTTAAACATCAGCAGATGTGGTAAAGGTCAAAGGTTGATCTCAGATTCTCTTCAGAGCGCCCCTATAATCCTCCAGCGAGCGTTCTTCCTGTGCGAGAGTCGTGTGACATCACACGTGTACGCAACAAAAACACAAACAGATAAATCTGAGTCACATCCGGATGTTCGCCGCCGTTCAGCCTTTCTGTTCCATTTGTGACAGAGCGGGCGCACAACGCTGGAAAAAATCACGTGAAGAGAGTTTGAGCGCGAGACGCCATAGCCTGACTCGCCGTTAGCTGTTAGCCATTAGCCGTTAGCCCGTGTGGGAGTAATGGGTGTGGGCCGACTCGGGGGTCGCGTTCCAGCGCTCTGCGGTTATTTCTGCACGCTGACTCGTGAGCACAGCGGCGTCTGTCTTCGGCGCTTCGGCGATCCTCCGCTGTGACGCAGTTAAGCCGCCTCCACGCTGATTTTTGTCTTCCTGAAACCATTTTGAAAAACCAAAACGTGCTCGGCGCCCCGCTCTGCGTGATGACATCACAAACATGTTCAGTGTTCTTTATTTGGCGCTCACGCTCGTCCCGTTGCTCTCCGACAGTATTCACTCTAAACAGTGTTTATGTTCTCTAGTGGGAGGGGTGGGAGGGGTTAGGGGAGGGGCCATAGAGACAGACCACGCCCATAACCACCCCTGCCATAACAAGTAGGAAAGATAATAACATCGTTATCCTCATTATTACTGTTGTTATTACTATGATTATTACCAAACAGACAAATAAAGATGCAGTAAACATTTGCAAAAACCCGGAGGGAGACCGAACGGCTTCACACAACGTGATCGAATCAACTTTAAAGATGGAGGTGACGACTCTATAATAGCAATGATTTAAAGTACAAAGGAGTTATGTTATCATAATAATAGTAGTCATATTGAATATTGAATGCTCGCAATTTTGTCAAACTGAAACTGGATTCTTTGTGTTATGTAATTATTGTAAATAACTTCAAAGAGAGAAAAAATGACTTGCATGTCTATGTATAAATCTACTGAGATATCTATTCCCGTCAAAGTCTGCACGCAGGCCCGCCTCTGTCCTCTTTCGCCTCTTTCGCCCGCCCTCGCTGTGGCGCCCCCTCTGTTCGTGCAGCTGAGTTGCGACAGCAGAGACGAGGAGAAACTTGGCTTCCTATTGTCGCGTCTGCACACGCTCAGTTCCGAAGCTGTGTCTGCGCCCGCCTGTGGACGGAGAAGGCACGGCGGTGTTTTTAGTAGCAGGACGCCCGCTGAGCGGTGCCGCCGTCCCTTTGAGTGCCCGTGTCTCTTAGTTTCTTTCTGAAGGAGCGAATGAAAACACCACACAGGTTTTTGCGGCACAAATGCAGCCACGCCTCCATCTGTTACCCCAGGTCCAGAGGCTCCACCCACTGGCTCCTCTGATGAAAGTGCTTCCCTCCATATTAGGAAAATTAAGCCCGCCTTCAGGGCTGTCCAGGCCACACCTGCACGCCACTTTGGAAGCCAAGTCAGCCGTTTTAAACTCTCCCTCTCTCGCCGTCCTGTTCAATCTCAGCTGAAGCAAGCTCGCCAAACGACACACCGAAAGCTCCGCCTCTTTACCTGACTGCTTCCCCAGAGTTTAGCCTGAGCCTAGGTCTAAAAGACTCAACCTGCCAGCACTTAGCCATATCCAATATCATCCTGCTGCACTGTAAACAATCTGACTGACGAAAGCAGCGTGGTGTCACGGCGCCAGGTTGCTTCCGCCCGTCAGAACCGAGACTCGGTTAACGGAGTCGTCCATCCCAGTAGAAGAATCATCGTCTCCGATGGTTAGATGACCTTCGTCTGCCGCCGCAGTCTTCCTTCTGCGTGGCTTTTCCATCGTTTAGTCCTCACGAGTTCCTGGAGGAGGTCTGAGCTCCAGACGACACGCAGGTGACGCGGTCCACTTCCTGTGGTTTCACCTCCTGTGGCTCAGCGTCTCCTCCACGCCACGGCCACCAGCGCCACCACCTGGTTTCAGGCCCGCTCTCTAGCCTCACACAGGCCTAACCTGACGAAGCGTGCAATATTCAGAGAAACAAGGGCTTGTCTTTATCATGCAGAGGCGTCGGCCATGGCGCAGGAACTTCAGACGCCGTAATTGCGACAGCAGAAGCGTGAACCCCACCTGATTTTTAGGGCGTGGGATGAGCGAGGAACAAAGCTATCTCGGGGGAGGGGGGCGGCAGGTGGGAGGTGGAGCCCTGAGGTCAGAAAAAAGCAAAGCGCTGAATAAGAGGACGGGGGCGCCGCGCGCAACTTTGACCGGAAATGCAACTTGTGTCCCGTTTTTTTTGTGTGTGTATGTGTGCGTAGCGTAATGTAAAAGCGATCTGTCCCCCCCCCACTCCACCTCACCACCCCAACCCTCTCCCCCCTCCAGAAAGAAAACATTCCCCCCCGACCCTGCCCCCTCCAGCCCCCGCCTCCCCTCCTCCCCCCTCTCTTGTACTGCTGTTGGCTGTTCTGTTTAGTTCATGTGACGTGCCAGTATTCCCCCCACCTCCTCAACCCCTGCCCACCCCCTCCTCTCTCCCGCCCCCCTCCGCCCTCTCTCGCTCTCCCCTCCTCTCTCTCTCTCTCTCTCTCTCTCTCTCTTCATGGATCTTTAAGATGACAACTCTATGCAGATGCTGTCTTTTATAAGTGTGTCAAAATTTTAATTTAAAATAAAAACTTTAAAAAAAACAAACCCTGACAGACATATTGAAATGATAACAAAAAAGAATAAAGAAAAGGATTGTTCAGTGTACCCTCGCAGCGTCTCCGGATCTTTATTGCTTTGTCTCTGTTTAATCTCTCACACTCACCTGGCTGCAGGTGTGAGCATCTAAAGGCTTCGTTTACTGGGAAAGTACCTGCAGGGCGGCTGCACCTGTTCAGCTGCTCATCGACGTCCAATCCTCCAAACACAGGGCGGCAGCACGTGCATTCAGGCATGTGGACGTGATGAAGCTGAGCCTCAGAGTGAGGAAGAAACATGATTAAACGTGGCACGTGGTTGTTGACCACTTTCAGCTGATAGGTAGGCAACAGGCAGTCAACTCAATCAACGTGCAGAAGAGCATCTCTGAGCCTTCAAGCAGCAGAAGACCACACTGGTGTCACACTGTCATTAAGAACAGGACACTGAGGCTACAAGGGTCAGTACTACAGGTAGAAACATGGGGGCGCCATCACGAAGGCCCTGACGCTTCTTCTAGCACCACTAAAACCATCCCAAGGACGCTGATGGCGTGGACCCAAGAACAGATCTGAGCTCTATCGTTAGGTTCCTGTTTGTTTATCTGTGTCATTTCATTGGTTTAGGTTTAATTATTACCAGAAGCCTCATCGGGCCGATGGAAAATAATCTTTTATTTTAGTTTCTGCGACTTTATTTTATTGCAGAGCATTTTTCAGTTTTAGTTTGCAGCTCGTTTCAGTTTTTACTTTAGATCAGTGGAAGTGTAAAAAAAACCAAATGCACTGAAAACCCCCACAAATAACATTAATTTTTATATTATTTCCTGCTTTTCATTTATTCTTTAGTCTGAGATATGCCTGGTTTATCTTTGGCTTTGTTGGTTTGGGGGACAGCTGATCTCGAGGTCTCGTGTTTAGGTTTTATAACATCAGTTGTTCGTAAATAATTTAGTTTTATATAAAAGTCCGGCTTTAAACATGCAGCTCAATGTTTTACATTTTAGTTCACGTTTATATGCGTCTGCCAGGGCCGGATCTACAGGGGTGGCATGGGGTGGCATGTGCCCTTTGTGCTTTGCTTATCACAATTAAGTTTATTAACATAAGCTAGCATTAACACTTTGAGCTTAGCTACAATTAGCACTGAATATAAATTCAAACTGAATATATTACAACACCACTAAAAATGGTTCAGCCCATACCTTTATTTCTTGTTGTCAGTAGCAACCGATGCCTGTGATTGTCCCAGAGAACATTTTGAATCAACACTGTGGAAATGGAATGAAGGTGAGTGTTATTAACCCTCTGGGGTCAAACAACATGCCACCTTTTCTTACTAGTGGAAAAGTGTAAACATGTCGACCAATAAAAAGGATACTTGGTAATTATTTGGTAGAAACAGAGAAGCATTTTGGGAAAATGGCGCTGAGAGCGAGTTTTGTGATGTGTAGCGTGTTTGGAGGGTGTAGTTAGGGTGTAGTTTTTGTTTTGTTGTGTGTCAGAACAGCACTATCACAGTTGCTGCCAAAAAGCCACCAAAGGCAGATTGCAGCGTAAACGCTGAGTGATGCACCTCCTGCTGTCAGGCCTGTGGTGAGCATCATCTTAACTGTGACACCTGATTGTTCTCTCATTGTAGTTTAAAATGGTTATATAAACGACGCCTGATAGGGTGGCTGCAAATCAGGGTAAATAGTTTCGTATAACTTTATTGTTTACAACATGTGTGCATAAGTTAATAAAATCTACAGTTTATATTTGCATTTCAAGTTATGAAAGTGATTCACTAAACAGGTTTTTACAGTAAAAAATAGAACTTTTTCCCTACTTGGTTTTTATTTTTTTACGTGTCAATGAAAAAATAAATGTGAGGCAAAAATATTGTTAAAGGTAAAATCAAACTGCAGTAAATAATGAGCAGTTATACTCTGGAGCCCAGACGGTTAACCTGCTACATCAGCGGTCCCCAACCCCCGGGCCGCGAGAGTTGAGGCTTAGGTGTGTCAGGGTTTTTATCGGTTTTCAGCGTTATTTTATTATTGTTTTTATCGTTTACTCGGTTTTCCTGGGTCTTTTCACGTGTGTTATGAATAAATCTTCTTTTTTTCAGTACCGGTACTAGTTTTATTTTGTTGTATTTATCTGCGACACCGTGAAAATATTGTCGGGCATAAACCGGTCCGTGGCGCAAAAAAGGTTGGAGACCGCTGTGCTACATCATAACAAGATATGTTTACAGTTCTGGTGAAAAATGTTTCATGATGCTGTAGATTTCTGACATTTTGTGTAAATTTAAGCAACAATTTGACTGTTTCTAGTGTAGCTTTCTATATGTTCTGCATGCTTATTTATGATACAGGCTACATGTTTGTTCTCAGTCATCCATCCAGGTCCTTGTAGCCTAAGGAGCGTGGGAAGAAAAGTCTGGACGTCCCACCTCTCATTTGAGAAGCTTCTTCAGTCATGGACCCCCCATTGGGTAGAGGACCAATAGGGGATCCATGAGCCTCTTGCGGACACTCCCATAGGGCTTAAATTCTGGGACTCTCCACCGATTGCGCTTAAAACTGAAAAAGCTTCTTTAATGAAACGTCTTCAAGAAAACTTTAAAAAAGAAGTTCAGATGCTTTTTTTCTTTCCAAGCTCCTCAGACCATACAGGCTGTGCATACAATCAACATTCACATTTTATGTAACTGAAATGCTCAATTATGTGGGGTAAGAAAAAGTTATAGAGTAGATTTATACGAAACGTGTGTATATTTACTGCATTTGATGTATTATAACTGTGTATAATTCATATTAAAGGATGTAACACCTGCAAGTGTGTAAAATAACAGCTTTGATTTTGCCACCCTAAGAAATGTCTCTAGATCCACCCCTGACGTCTGGGACAACAGGGCATCCCCAAAACATACATATGACAGAGGTGCAGCCCCTCGGCAGGCTTCCGGACGCTGACCAACCCACTTTATCAAATGGGTGGAAGAAGTGGCAACAAACAGAAAAGTCTAAATCTAAACAAGTAATTAATCACACTAATACTTGAACCAACCTGATCTCGCAGCTCTCTGAGGTTACAGCAGCATTTCATGTCTCTCGAACATTAGAAAAGTTCCACAAGGTTCGGTTTTGGGTCCACTATGCTTTAATTAGACATGAACGAGTTACCAGACAGCTGTAAAGACGCAGAGGGTTAACTGTGAATGTAAAACTGTAAAAACCGTGACTAACACAGCGCTAACGGGAGGAAATAAACACAGAGATGAGCAGGAAGTCCCTAAAGAATCAGCTACAAACGCGTCACATCAGTACCGTCAGTGTTCTCCATCTGAGTTTGTGTCTCAGTCACAGGCTTGTGGTCCAAACTCCAGTTAGTCTGACTGATGAAGACGAGGGTGAACTGTTGTTTTTCACTGATTTTCCTCAGAGACAAAACTGCGTGGCTCCTGACACCAGCCTCGTCCACAGAGGAAACCCACAGTAGCGTCCAACCTCTGATGGAGGGAAACATTTCTGCGTTTCATCAGCTTCTCTCAGATTTATCACAGAAAAAACCTCAAAATCCAGACAACAAGGAGACAAATGAACCGATATAATCTCACAAATTACTCCCCAGATTATCACACAGTATGACTTGATGTTATAATTACAAAGAAAAAAATAGAAAACTTCACATCATTATAAGAAACAAATTATTATTATTACAAGATCAATTTTCTCCTGTGAAGTGACCGGGCCTCCATATTTAACTGGATTTTATTTTGGGGACCAGGTGAGGAGGAAGGTGAACAGAGGCCTCCAGGAAGTTCACAAACCACACGTCAGCCTCCTCTCGGGGGTACAGCAACAGCTGAGGAAGATGATGAGTTTTCATCCTTAGCAATAATCAGAAACACAAAACATCTTTTAAAAAGACCCACAATCCACCTGGTGTCTGCTGCCATCCATCAGAGAGGTCCGACTGAGGCGGGGTCAAAGACCTGAGCACCGTTAGTATCGCCGGGGAGGAAGTCGAGTTCCCACCAGGAGCAAAAGTCCGGAGAGGTCATCGTCACACAGCAAACCTGAACACCAGCTGTGAGGGTTTCAGTTTCCTCTGACTTGCATAAATCTGCTGCAGTTGGTGAACATGATGAAATTTTCTATCAAAGAAACGCTGGAAATGTTCAACATTTAGTTTTACACTTCCTGGGCGAAGCAGGCGACCTGCACTTCCTCTAACGTCCACTAGAGACAATAAAACAGCTGCATGGCTCCAGTTTTATGTGGCCTGCTATGTATGGGGGCGTGGCCTCTTTGACTGACAGATGGATGGTGACACAGGCGGCTGTGGCTGCTAGCTGTCTGTGAGGCTTCAGACCAATAATACGCTGATAAGAGACGGTCTGAGGAGGCGGGGCAAGAGTTTAGGTGCACAGTGAAATCTGAGATTGTTCATTGGATGTTACTGAGCACTGGTTAGCAGGTAACTCCGTCTGTGACAACAACCCAGCTGTTATTCAAACATGGCCACTTCAAACCCAACACGGCGCCAACACCGAGGTTTCAAATATTCAGAAACCAACGGACGACATCATTTATACGCTGGCTCATATGAAGATCATCAGGTTGCCTGGCAACTACACAAACTACAGGCCGCTGCTTAAACTCAGCCACTTCAAACGTCATCAGGTTGTTAAAAGATCATATAAGTCATCGTGTGTGGATGTGTGCGTGACTGAATGTGTAAAGCACTTTGAGGTCCTTAGGGACTAGTAAAGCGCTATACAAATACAGGCCATTTACCATGGTCACCACCATATTTACGGCTTGGCCGAGCCACGTCGTCCACAGGACATCTGTGTCTAGCTAATCTAAGCTGAACCTCAGCCTCATCAGGTTTTGGTGCCCTAATCTCACCAGACAGGAACTGAAGAAATCAAAACCAGATGTAAACCAAAAGTCTGACACGGTTAGTCCAGCCAATCAATGAGCACCAAGCTCTCCGTTAGTTTAATGTAAGGAAAACAGCCGAGGCAGCTAACAGGTACGTGAGGATCTCTGCTGATTCGCCCTCTGAACTGTGACATCACAAATGAAGCACTTTGGATTTGGGGAAACTTTCCTGAATGTGGATCTTAGTTCAGATTTCAGCCGGAAGGATTAAATTGAGGTTGAATTATACGGTCATATTGTTTGTTACGCCCCTAATCTCCTCAATGTGCTCAGACGGTGCTAATTGGCCACACCTAGTCCGGTGTGGTACTCGTCGCCTTTTTGATGTTGTGGCTTTTGAGCAGGGTCGTAACATGTTGGAGGAGACGATGCGGGTCTGTCAGACTGGATGAGCGACTGCGAGGCCGGATGGTCAGAAAGGTCTGGAGGACACGGCGAGGAAGGCCGAAGACCGGCTTCTGGACAGCAGCGGGCTCTTCCAGTGCACCTTCATGTGGTGCCTCAGGTTGGACTTGGAGGAGAAGCGCTTGTCGCACTGCTGGCAGGAGAACGGCTTCTCCTTGGTGTGGATGCGGCGGTGGCAGATAAGTGCTGTGGAAACCCTGAAGGACTTCCCGCAGTCGGGGCACTGGTAGCGTTTGGGCTCAGTGTGGATGCGCCGGTGGTTCTTCAGGGACATCAGGTTGGGGAACTCCTTCTGGCACGAGCTGCAGAAGTAGGTCCCGGTCTTGTGGCTGTTCTTGTGGTTGAGCAGGGAGCTGGCGTGGCGGTACGAGCGACCGCACTGGCCGCAGACGAAGCTCCTGGAGATGCTGCTCGAAACCACCGGCCTCAGATCTGGGAGGAGAGAAACACGAAGGTTTCAGTTCAGGGTAACCCACAAAGGGTCTGTCGGCTCTGAAGCTCACTGTCAGATCAGCCTATCACAGAGTCGGAATATTATGTTGTCACTCCAACTTTCCAACCAGGAAAAGCTGGAAAACACCCCCAAAGTCTCCAAACTTCTCTTTGGAATTTTGAAACGAGCGGCTCGAGCGTGCCATTTATCAAGTCAGTGCCGAGAACGACCGAAGGTTTATTTTAGGGAGTGTGCTGTGCAATCATCCCGAGCTTCCTTCAGGTAACACTGATGGGAAAAATCTGAACAGTAACACCTGTGTTACGCCTGTCACGCACTGCCTGCAGCTCCTGTGATTGGCTGCTTCCGTACCTCTTATCTCGTCTCCTCAGCTCCACTGTCAGCCCTGCACAGGTGTGACCGCCGACAGCAGCCACGTGAACACATACATGGGTTATACATGGATGCAGTGCAGGACCATAATGAACAGAATCGCGTTTCTGACACTCGTGATTTTTCTAAAAAGGGAATTAAAGTCACAGGATGTGAAGAGTTTCATTATAAACTGATAAACTACAAACGTGTCACACGTGTCCGATAAACGCTGAAACACTTTAATTACGTGATTATGTTTTTTAGTGTGAATTAAAGATCAGATTGTCATCATCAACATTAGACTGCAGAAAACAAACACATGAATTAAATCCTCAGATAAACAGAAAATTACAAAATCATTTCATTTAACAAACATCATAATTACTGGCGCCTTAAATCAGGGGTGTCCAACGCCAGGCCTCGAGGGTCGATGTGTTTTAAACGTGTCCTTGATCCACACATTTGATTTACACGTGTTCTCCAGAGGCCTGTTAATGAACTCATCTAATTCAGGGTGATATCTGAAACCTGCAGGACCCTGGAGTTCCCCACCCCTGCCTTAAAACAAAAAACCCATTCATACGTCAGCGACTCGATCGTCTTTTAACCGACAATTAAAGCTGCATGTTTGCTGTTATTATGAACTAATGATAACTTAATAACACCTTCGGCTGTTTCCTGGGGGAGAAAAGTGTCCAAAGATCCAAAATCATCAGTGATGACACAGAAAAACCTCACAAAGTTTCTGTCACACATTTCATAACTCTGCGCTGTCAGCTTTTACATTAACATAGTGATGCTGAATTATTATTGTGACTCAGTAACTTATAAATAGTAATTAAACACATCTTATGAGTAAACATCATTTATGGGATAAAAACTAGTTTTTCCTTCAGTGACTGAAACATGGATTTTTATTACCGTACTATCTGCACTATAAGTGCACTTAAAATCCTTTATTTTCTCAAAAATTGACAGAGCGCCTTATGTATGAATTCTGGTTGTGCTTACTGACCTTGAACCAATTTCATGTGCTACACGGTGCTCAAACATCTGTCAAAAATGTTTTAGTACAACTTTGGTAGCTACGAAGCTGCACCGCTTGATGGATTGTTGGAGCCTCACGGAGTGATCTGGGTCCTGGGTCCTTGGGCTAGCAGTTAGCAGGAAGCTAGCGGAAGTTAGCTCGCTAGTTTCGCTAGTTAGCTAAACATGATATAGCATGTTCTGACTGAGAGATTTATGAAAAAATGAAAACGTACAGCTCTGCTGTCACTTCCAACATAAATGAAGACAGGAAGATAAACAGCAGGGACGTTTGTAGGGTTACTGAAGTTGGGCTAGCTGGTATATAATGATGTGCTACATGATTGCTAGCGACACAGCTATGTTAGCATAACATTAGCACAGTGAAGCTGGAGGATGAACGCTAACTTTCTTCCACTCGATAATAGTTAACGTGAAGGTTCCTGATGGTTAGAGACAAATACAATCACATGGCAGGATGCTGTAAACGGACCAAACTTCAGTCAGGAGAACAACTGAGATAATCCATCCACAATACGAGGTTAGTCATTAATATACTACAACAACATGGGAATAGAGCAGCTGTGATAGAATACATCATTAATGAATCAATGGTACAGAAGTGGAGGAAGCAAGACGAATGAGTCTGACTGCGTTGTTTTGCTTAATGCACTTTAAGGTCCAAAAAAAATATAAAAATACGGTAATAGCAGATGTGTGCGTCACAAACATTAGACTCATAGTCGTGTGAAAACAACTTTACTTCACTGACGCTGTAAAAACCTTCAGACCGTCTGCACTCTGACACTAAAAGCTGCAGATGCATTCAACAGGTTCTGCACCGACTTCCTGCCGACACCAGTGAAGGCGCCGGGAGAGACGTCGATGTGGACGGAGTGAAAACACCGAGTGTCACTGTGTTTTTCAGCTATTTATTTTCAGTACTCAGCAGTAGGGTTATAGTTTATGGACAAGATCTTCTGTTACGAAATGAATTATCAAAACATAGTTTATAAAAGTGTATAGTAAGCATTACATATATATGCATGGAAACCAAAAGTTAGAACTCAAACAAAAGAAAAAAAAAGGGAGTGGGGGGCGGGGAGTAGTAGTTGTGCCAAACCAGTCCTCTTCTTCTTCTTCTCTACAAACTAGTTGAAATGCAGGCGGAAAGTGTGACACAGAGAAGAGCAGGCATGGCGAGGACAACCAGACGGAGGATGGACATTTATTACTTCTGTGTTCTAGATCACACGGACTCCTACAGCACTTGACGGTCACTGCACGGCTTCACTTTTAACTTTTCTTTTTTAAACTAGCACCAGTGCTGAAAACACGCACACGCACACACACACGCTTCCCAAACAATTAAATAAAAAGGAACAAAACACCAATAAATACAGGAGGTTACCATAAAGAGGAACAGAAAGGTCGGTGAGCACACCGAGGCGTCCCTTTCAGTCTGATTTGATGAAGAGGAGGAGGAGATAAATATGGAAGAAGAGAGGGATGAAGGAGCGTCACATCATCACTCGTGAAAGAAGGCAAGAAGAGCGTCTCCGGCGTGTTTCAGGTCCTCAGTGGAGTCCACAGAGAGGGGCATTGTGGGTAAAGGAGGGCGGGGGTGTTTACATCAACACAGCTCTAAACTCACATCCTAAACACTAGCGCTGTCCATTACAAGTGTTAATAATAATGATAATATAAATAAATGAATTACTACATGATCTGTCATCTTTTTTCCTTCTTGCAGAAACGTCGAGTTCGTACAGCCGCTCGCCTCCCGCCGCTCAGGCCACGCCTTTTTGTTTTATTATACTTACTGGGGCTGGAGAGAGGAGGGAGGGGAGGGGTCACTTCCTGTTCATACGTGTGGACGTAAAGCGCGAGAGCAGACAGTTCAAGGCGGAGCTGCTGGTTTCCTGAAAGCTTTTTACACTGCAGTTACACCTACTGAACACCGGGGGCAGGAGGGGTTGTTTTCACTGCAAACAGCGAAGAGGTCTGAGTGTTGTCATGGAGATCGATCACAGGGGTTTGTTGTGTTTTTTTAATGAAAGTTGAAGGATTTTTATTGGTTTTTGCTGAGATTTCCATTTCCTGTGACCCGCAGGAATAAAAGCTGCTCGTAGTTTAAAAAGGTTTAAAACTGCGCTCTACATAATGACCACCAGGAGGCGACACCTGCAGACACCAATAAAACGTTCTTCTTTCCTCATTAAACACCTTCAGATGGAGGCGTGGCAGCGAGAAAATGGGTGACATCACACCGGCTACGTTTGCTTCTGGCTCGTGGCGCTGTGACATCACACTCACAAAAATGTGTCTTTCTAAAAGAACTGTAAAAATGGAAGTGAATCTACCGTCTCGAGGATTTCTACCTAAAACCAGACGAGTGCTTTTCAGCTCCACAGTCTCATTTATTCTGGAAGAGCTCGAGAGCGCCCCCTGTGAGACAGGAAGTCCATGGGTTTGTTGCGTTAATGCCATCTGTTAAAAACAAATCCTTCTGGGGCTGAAGCAGAGTGGATCTCGTGAACACGATTATTTAACATCAACTCGACATGTTTCCAAACAGCTGGACTGGATTCTGCGTTTTTCTGTAGCTCAAGTGAACCTGAGCTTCGAGCAGCTGGATTTAACCCAAGACAAAACGAGAGTTCAGCACGCGGCGATCATCGCGCTTCCATAATCGAAATACTGATTTTATTCATTTGTGTTCACTGCACTGTTTTCTCAAGGCTGTGCGATTACGCCACCAAGCTCAGAGTCCAGCTGTGGGTCAAACAGCTGGATTCAGTTTCACTCTCTGACACGTTTATTTTAGCGTCCGACGTGAGGTCCAGGGCTGTTTGGAAGCTCCGAGTCTTTTACTCACTTTGAACCGTTTGACGCTTTTTTTCCCTGCACTGAAAACAAAACGACGCCTAAAAGGAGAAATAAGGGAAGCAGCCGTCATTCCTGCTGATGTTCCTGAGTGTTTCCTCCAACCTCCTCCTTCAGGAAGTCTCTGATCTATAAATCTGTAGGAGCTCGAGCAAAGGAAGCAAACGTTTTAAAATACTGACAGTTAATTAACCTTTAATATTTAACAGTGAAAGGATAATTAACGATGTGTAGTGATCGGCTGTGTGTAGACCGACGTTCTTACACAATGACACGGCACCGTTAACCTTTGTTATATGACGCTAACTTTTTAACGGTTCGTGAGGCTGACACGGAGGCAGACGAGACCCAAACTATAACCGAAACATAACGTATTACTCTCGACTTTGTGCAAATGTCTGAATACATTCAGTTCGTTTGGTGGACTCGGACTTCCTCCGTGTTGTTTTATACTTTGATCGGGTTGTTTCCTGTTAGTGTCATGCTGTCTGCTGATTGGTGAGGAAGCGTAATGAAAGGAGGCGATTCTCTCTTTTCTTTTTTGTTGCTTCAAAGAGGTGAAATTAAATCAGGACACTTCGCTGCATGTACAGTTTCCTAAATGAAAGCTCGGACCAACCCACGAACATCCCCGTTTAAATAAAGTTTAAATAATATAAAAAACTGGATATAAAATCAGACTGAGGTATGAACTCTGCTGGTGTGATAAGACGGAGGCCTGAGGAAAAATATTTAAACGCCAATCAGCTGATGATCAGATTAAAAGGAGTCGTCTTGTGATTCTTCATCGCACACAGACGCCCTGTCGCTGCCCGTCAGCGGGCGGTGAAATGATCCACGACCACTCCAACAGTCATTTTCACATGAGAACGTTTGGTTTGAACATATGACACGTGTTCTGCTCACAGCATTAGCGTGTTCACAAACAGGACGCGCTACAGGAAGTCTGAAAACCCTCTTTTTAAAAACTGATCACGTCTTTAATCAAACTTCAGGCGCTACGGGAGAAAGGCCATTTTAAACCGCACGCAAGCCGCAGCGGTCTCTCAGCTCCGGGTCCACACGTGTGAACAAGAAGTCAGGAAGTGGTCACCGCTGCAACACACAAGAAGACACGCACACATACACACACACGTTTAAAGCAGTCCCTCTGAGTCCAAATTGTCCATGTTCAGTCCTAAAAGTTCCCACAAGTCATTGCTGCCTCCAGGCCAAAAGGATAAAGGTACAAAACACAAATCTGGCCTGCACGCTGTTGATCAAAACAGTCCCTCCAGACCAGATTAAAACACTGTGACGAAGGCCACGGGAGGAAAACGTCCTGTAAGACTCCCGCGCTCCATCTGGGTGCAGCGTGACGGCTGCGGCCTCGTGGTGCGCCAGTCCGTGGCAGGGAAACATAACAAGGCAACATGCAGCAGGGCGTCAGTCCAGTCTGCCTGTCAGTCAGCGTGCGGGGCAGCATAGCGCTCTATGAGGGTGTGTGTGTCTGTGTGTGCGTGCGTGTGTGTGGGGCGTCACGTCATCAGTCTGTCCTCCACACACACCACAGCCACACATGGTCAATGAGGAAGGCTACGCTACATTTTTGGCACCTCCACAATCTTCGGCATGTGACCCCCCCCACCCCAGCCCCACTAAGACCATGATCATCATCAACACCACCTCCCCCCCCCTCACCCTGCAGCTTATATGAAGGGGCCGCCAGGCATACCCAGGAAGTTGGGCGCTCTCACGGACATGGGTGGAGGCGCCGACGAGCCGCTCCAGTGCACCTTCATGTGGTGCCTCAGGTTGGACTTGGAGGAGAAGCGCTTGTCGCACTGCTGGCAGGAGAACGGCTTCTCCTTGGTGTGGATGCGGCGGTGGCAGATGAGCTGAGTGGACACCCTGAAGGACTTCCCGCAGTCGGGGCACTGGTAGCGTTTGGGCTCAGTGTGGATGCGCCGGTGGTTCTTCAGGGACATCAGGTTGGGGAACTCCTTCTGGCACGAGCTGCAGAAGTAGGTCCCGGTCTTGTGGCTGTTCTTGTGGTTGAGCAGGGAGCTGGCGTGGCGGTACGAGCGACCGCACTGGTCACAGACATGGGACTTGACGACCTCGCTGTTGCTCCCTTGGCCGCGGACTTTGGCCACGTTGCTGGGATTGAGTCCTTGCTCTTGCATCAGGGTGAGGTCCAGGCCTGACCCCCAGCCCAGGTCCTGGGAGCCCCCTGGGCGGGGCTGCTGGGTTCTGGGCTGGCGGGGCTGCGGTGTCTGGCCATGAGTGATCTCCATGTGGAGCCTGAAGCTAGCCTGCGTGGGAAAGGCTCGCTGGCAGGACCGGCAGGTCAGCTCCCGCTGCTTCTGGTGGACACGCCGGTGGTTGTAGAGCTGGGAGGAAACTCGAAAGGCCTTTCCGCAGTCGTGGCATCGGTGGCGCCGCGTCTCAGAGTGGATACGGCGATGGTTCTTCAGGGCAAGCAGGTTGGAGTAGGTCTTGAGGCACACGGCGCAGTGGTAGATGCCGACAGTATGGGTGTTCTTGTGGTTGAGGAGGGAGCTGGCATGGCGGTAGGAACGGCCGCACTGATCACATCTGTGCAGGGACAAACAAAGAAGAAGAGGGGTGGAGGAGAGAGGAAGGAGATTAGCAACGGAACATGGATGTCCGATTTCAATGCTGTAGCCAAATTCATCTGGTTACCACTTTTTCTGGAGAAGTATTTCAAGTATTTTTACTAGTCATCATCTAGGATGTTGCACATACAGGTATATGATCTGAAATCCGGCTCAAAGCTTTCAAAGAAGTCTACAAAGTGGTGTACCATTAATGATTTCTACACAGGTCATAGGGGAGAGGACTGCTGGGTGGGTGGGTGAGGGAGGGAGGGACATGGGAGACAAGTGTAGGGAACTGGAAGGTATCTGCTGCTCCCTGCACTGCACAAATAAAACAACCTTCTGTCTCAGCCTTCTTTGGATACTGAGTGTAGTGATGAGAAACCATCAAACATGCCCAAAGAACCACTACCATGTATCAAGACTCCTGTAGGTGTTCAGACTGGTGACCTGTGGACATGTGCAGTGCAGCTAGCTCCAAATACTTCCTAATCTTCCCTTTCAGAACATCAAAATGCAACAGCCCCATCACATAACTGCAGTTTCTAATCTATTAGCTAACCAGTGTCAGAATAAACACAAAGACTGCAATCAAAATCAGAACAGAAGCAAGGAACACACAACATCAACACTTCAATATGCTGCACACAAAATACTACTTAAAGAGTTCGTAAAAAACAAAGCATGTAAACAGTACATCTGAACATGACATGTTTGACTGAGGCTAGCCTAAAAATGTCTGATATATGCTAACTGTAAGCAAACGGGGTTGACTTATCTGGTCTCTCCACTAATTCAATTTGTCCAAACTTCAGAAAAATCCGAATTCCGGCACGCGTATGGTCCCAAGGAAGCCGGATTGGAGATCATATACCTGTAATAGACATGTAGAGACCTAAATTTATCTTCACTATTTGTTTGTTTCAACTTCGAAGAATCACAAACAACTGACGAGAACTCACGTGTACCGACACTCTTCGCCCTCTCCCGTGGGTGCAGTGGCCTTCCTCCTGACTTCCATGCCTACCTGGTTGTCCCCGCAGCGGTGCCTGGCCAGACCGGACCTCCCCTGGAAACTCTTCCCACAGGTGGGGCAGCCAAACGGGGTGGCGCCTTCCTCGTGGACTTTCTGGTGGTTGCGGAGGAACCGGGCCAGTCGGAAGGCTTTCCCACATGTGTGGCAGATGTGCTTCTTCCGCTGCGTGTGGATGCGCATGTGGTTGCGTAGAGCCATGTAGTTGGTATAGGGCTTGTCGCAGAAGTTGCACCTGAAGTTTCCGGTCTTGTGGGTGTGCTTGTGGTTCAACAGGGAGCTGGCGTGTTTGTAGGCGCAGCTGCATAGGTCGCAGGCATAGGGCCTCTCGTCAGAGTCCATGTCTACCGAGTTCTTCTCGGTACTGATGGTTGTCGAGGTGTTGGTGGAGGACGATGAAGGCAAGTGCTGGGCTGGACAGTCATGAGCCGCGAGCTCGTCAGCTGTGGCAAAGCCTTCGCAGCAGCCGTCGCACTCGAAATCCATCTGAGCGCCAGGGCCTTGTGGGCCTTTGCACAGGCCGGCTGTAGTGTGGGTAGCGAGCTGCCTTTGGGTGCGGAAGCCCTTGCCACACTCTTGGCAGTTGTGCTTCTTTTGGGCAAAATGGAGACGAAGGTGGTTTTTCATTGCCAGCCTGTTCGGATATGTAGAGTTGCAAACATTGCAGTGGTACTCTCCAATTTTGTGAAGGTTCTTGTGATTGGCCAGGCTGCCCGCATGGCGGTAAGTCTTTCCACATTCTTCACAGGCAAACGGCCGCCGTGCACTTTCGGCAGGATCAAACTTCTGGGGTCTGGAAGTACCGGCTGACGAGTAGGGCTTTTTGAACCCTTGGTGGCTGTATTTGACCCCCATCACCTGCCCCTTCGATGGCTCCCCTCTCATAGTCTGCATTTGAGATGGGTCAGGCTGCTGGAAGCGGGAACCGTTTGGGCCGGTCCGAACAAGGCCTTTGGCTCGGTGTTCTTCATGGAGACGGAGATGGTTGATCAATTGCTTTTGGATCTTGAAGGCTTTGCCACATTCTTCACACTTGTGCCTGTAGCAAAAATAGGCAAAGGTAAAGAAAAAAAAACAAAAAACAGCAAAATCTCTTTCAGTACATTTCAAAAGCAAAATGACACTTTGTAGGGATTTCTAGGGTGGCCTAAGTCAGATTCTTAATAAGGTTAGCAGTTCTCAGTAGTTTTACTAGCCTCAGACCCCTACCTACTTTGCCAACAATTCTCCTGTACTTCAAAGTTTAGATGAAAACCAATGAAAATGTTATCCACAAATCTTGCCAACTAAACTCAAAAAACTCACTTTGACAGAATGAGATCTTTATTAGCCAAACAGTTTTAATTTGTCACATGCCTCAACTGTTATAGGTGCTCAGTACCTATAACAGTAAAATAGCTACAAAATTTACATAAAAATAAACAAAACTTTATTAACGTCTTTACTTTATTTACAAAACAAGAGTAACATGATAATTTTGGATTTGACCTCCAGTAGGCACTACCATTAACTGTTTCTAATGTTAACTTTTTAAAGAATTTGTTGAGAGACATTTGAAACTGGCAGAAGGCCTACCTCTTTAAGTCAAAGTGGGTCCTTTGGTGATTCTTGAGAGCCAGCAGGTTGTAGTAACGTTTTTGGCAGACAAGGCAACGGAAAACACCGGTCTTGTGGGACTTCTTGTGGTTAAGGAGAGAGCATGGGTGTCTGTATCCTCGCCCACATTGGTCACACTTGTGGGGCTTGTCACTCTGATCAACCATTGGCCTACGTCCATCTGCGCCAACGTCACAACTTCTTCCAGCGACACCACCGCCAACGCCCTCTCCTCCAGACATCCCTTTGGCTCCATTTAGGCCGGGCTTGTTCATCGAGTTACCTCGATTCTTCCCAGGGCACAGGTGGGTGATCAGATGGTGGCGATCGGCGAAAAACATGCCACAGTCAACACAAATGTGGCTCCGGCCATCCATCTTTTCGTTGCCGTTGGCTGAACTCCCTGCAATACCCTGTTGCTGACCATCTGGCCTTTGGGGCCCATGGATTAACTGATGATTCAGGAGATCCTGCTTTCTGGCAAAAGTCTGGCCACAGGTACAGCAGATCATCCTCCAGTCCTGCTGCAGGTTGGAGGGTCCTGGCCCTGTGGGGTTGTTGGCATGACTACGCAGGTGACTTCTGAGAGCTCTCAAACTAGCATAGTGGTTGCCACAAACTGAGCACTGATACACCTCTCCATCATCATCGTCCTCTTTGTCATTGCTTCCCATTCTCTTGCCTCCACTTTGAGGATACTGCCGTTGACTGCTGCCTTCTTTCAGGCTGCTGGAGCTTCCAGCAGGCAGCGAGGTTCCACTGGAGCTATGGTAGTTCATATTCCCCATAAAACCATTGGACATAGTGGCCTGCTGCTGCTGCTGGCCACGGCGGGGACACATGTGCGACTTGATGCCAGACACATCACCATACATCTCACCGCAGTCGGCACATACGTGTCTGTCGGCTTGCCGGTGAGCAGAGCTGCTCTGGGAGAGTGAGCTGCCATCAAAGCGATCATGGAACTCAAGAGAGTCTAGCCCACTGCTGTGGCCTCCGTCTGGTACAAAGTGGGCAGCTTCGCCGAGATTTCCTGGCAGGGAGATTGGAGTGGTGGCACCACTACCTTCCTGGACGTAGCTCTGCTGCGAGTCCAGAGTCAGGGGCTCTGGGGATAGCCAGTCGTTGCTGTCATTGTTAATAGGCTGATTGGAAGGACGACCCTTGTGGCTTCGTAGGTGGCTATGTAGTGCTGCCAGGTGAGGGTACTGCTTACAGCAGATGGTGCACTGGTAGTGGCCCGTTTGGTGGCAGCGTTTGTGGTTGACCAGGCTTCCTGCATGCCGGTAACTTTTGCCACACTCCCCACACTTAAAGCGCCGCTCTTCATCGTCTGGAGAATTAGCCTGGGGCACACGACCTCCTGACGGGGAGGCCACCGAGCTCTGGGATCCAGAACTTAGAGTCTCCGAGTTGAGGATGGAGCTGTCCTGACTATGGGAGGGAGGGTGGGGATCATGAGTTAGATAATGGACTTTCAGTGTCTCCAGATCTGGGTGTCCGGCGCCACAGTATGCACATGTATAGATGGGGTTGTTGACTGGAGGGCCCATAATGGGGTCATAGGGGCCCCTCTTCTCAGTCGGCACTGGTGGCAGAGGCAGAGGCAGAGGGTCCCCCAGCGCCGGCGTGTATGCCGGGGATCGGACAGCACTCAGATTATGAGGCATGATGCCTGGAAAACTCCGTGGCAGGCTGAGGGTAGGTGAAGCAGTGTTGTGCAGCAGAATGTGTTCTTGGAAATCTGCCTTATTTGGCAGCGCTACCTGGCAGAGGTGGCAGAAACAGGCGGTGGTGTCTTCACTTTGAGACGACTGAGTGCCAGTGCTGCGCTCCGAGTCGTGGAGGCTGCTGCTGCTACTGCTGCTGCTCACCATTGAGGCCCCAGGGGTCTTGAACTTCGAGTGAGTTCTCTCGTGGCTGTTTAAGGCAGCCAGGTTGCCAAATTGTTTGAAACACACAGAGCACTTAAACGTTCCTTGTTGGTGACACTTCTTGTGGTTCACCAGGCTACCGTGGTGCCGGTAAGTTCTGTCACACTGATCACACTTGAAAGGTCTGTCCCAAGCGTCGTCGGATTCAGGGGAGCCTTTTTTTCCGTGTTCGTCTGTCTCGTGGCTTTGCAGGACACTATGTCCCATACCACTATTGTTCAAATGGGAGCGCCCAAACCCGTCCGAGAGGTCCTGGGTGAGACCGTAGTCCCTCTCGTCGTGGCCGGCGTCTTCGGGCACTTCCTCGCTTTCTTCCTCTGTGTGTGCACTACTAGGGGATAAAGTATGGATCCGTAAGTGATTTTTCAAAGCTACTGCGTTGGGCAGCGTACGTGTACAAACAGGACACTGGAATGATCCAACTTCGTGAGATTTTTTATGATTGGCTAGACTAGCTGCGTGTTTATAAATTCGTCCACACTGTTCACACTCAAAACGACCGGTCTCTTCTTGCTGATAATGTGCTTTCATATGTTCTAGAAGACTTGGAGTACTCGGGCAAACCATATCACATTCTTTACAGGGGAAACCCTTGGCACGACTCATATCATGCATTGCCATAGTACTCTAAAGCAAATCGTTTGGAGGGAATCACGGTTCACAACAGAGCAATGAACAGTGATGTTGAGGAGGTGGGGGAGGAAACGGTAGGGCTTAGCTCTTTAGCTGAGGGCAGCAGTGGAGCCCATTTTCTCCCTGGGAGCCGTCAGCGCAGGTCAATCAGGACCCACCCCGGGAGGTGGCGGGCCTGCAGGGGTCACACCGGCCAATGAGGTATCACTATGGAGAAACAAAAGAAGAAGAAAAAGAAAACGGGTTACTCAAAGACCTACTTATCTTTTTTTTTTTTAAATCTCGAAGTTCAGTCCAGGTCCCTCAGTTTAAGTTTCAGCTATTGGCTATTGATTATAACAGAATCTCAAAATGACTGGGATGTTCAGGAAAGCCCTACAAAGATCATTTAATATAAATAGTTTGGTCCTAGGTTCTGTTATCATTTTAATATTCTTTATTATGCTTTTGCATCACAAATTATATAGATGGATATAGAAATTGTGGATGGTAATCTTAAGGATCAGCAATAGTCCGAGTGATCACTAGCAGCTTGCTAACCACAACAATTAAGTAGCACAGTTGCACAAGCATCAGCTGTAGCTTTAATAAAGTGTCAGGCCAAACATTTCAAATTAGTTTAACTGGACGACTCTAGAAACAAAATATCATTTTTTATTATACCAATAAATGTCAGAAAAAAATAAGGCAGTGGGTAAGTGCTTTAAATCTTCATGTTATCTGAAGGCCATCAGACAGCGATACCTGTGGTTGCAAAAACATTTCCCATCTTATAGAAACTAATTTCTTAGCTGATCTCTAAAAATGTTTTGTAGTTCATGGTCTCAGTTGTTTTGGGTCATACTCAGGGCTCGCAAAATCGCTAGCCCGACATCCCGCAGCTAGCGATATCTCCGGTTGGGTGACCAAAATCTATCTCAGCACCGCCCGTTGGGCTATAAGATAACCGATGGGCGGGGCTGAGATAGATTTTGGTCGCCCGACCGGAGATATCGCTAGCTGCGGGACGTCGGGCTAGCGATTTTGCGAACCCTGATACTGTTCAAAATTGACTTTTGGACAGGACGATCCGACTTGTGAATGGATCGGCCCTACTGGTCTCTGGCCATACGGCATACCGCTGAGCTAAACCGGCGCCCAGAACTGAAAGACTTTAAACCAGTTCAGTCGTCTTATTATACCGATTCCCTTGTTCCTAGCACATGCTGCTCAATAACAAAACAAAATGAAAGTTTATTAAAATTAAAAACAAAATCAGTGATCACCACAACTGACCACCGAAAACCCCCAAAACCTGACAGAAAATAGTCACAACGGATTAGAGCGGCCCGAGAAACGCCTCAAATTATCCTTGAACCAAAGAACAGGGTTCAGTTTAAGACTCCACACATGGGCACACCTTTGTTTACCGTTTAAATAGCCTCACTCTCTCACCCTCCCCCGTCCACGGTCAGGTAAACCTGATCCAGTCCTAGTCGCCACAGCAGGGTGAGAGCAGAAAACCACCTGATCTGCACGATGATAACGGAGCAGCAGGCCAAACTTTAGGAAACACGTCAGGTGTAATTCAACCTCCTGATTTATTTGAATGTGACAACTTGTTAAAACTTGTGTATCCCCTCCAATGTGTGAGGCCACGCAACTCCGTTTATATTTTAAGAGAAATATTTAAAACATCAATTTCCAGTTTGAAAAATGTCCTGCTTTTCCGTGTCAGTAACGGTTGGATCACTTTTATGTTCTGAGAAGGGAAAAAGTGTAAAAGATTATTTTTCACTCATTAGACACAACAGTTTGATTAAAATCTGCCTCGATCAAATAGTTTGCGTTGCAATAGGACCCCGGTGGGATGCAGTCTAACCGATCAGAGACCGAACCTCTAAAGTCCAGATTAGTTGGACTTTACATGTATGACTGAAAAACCAGAATATCAGTGATGCAGGACCTGATCCGCCTCACTGTGCATTGCACTGCCTATGAAACTACAAACGGGACCCCTGCATTGAGCACAACGTGAGTAAATACCCACAAATAATCACTGTTGTTTGGATTAAATTCAGACCCATCATGCAGGAGGAGTGAATTTTGTGAAATATGGATGGATGGCAGCATTGCACTCACTCAATGCTTCTTTGGCCAAGTGTGAGAAGAAAATGAGACACTTAAAGAGGACAAGCTCAGCCGGTTAACCCTTTAAAGCCGGTCAGAGGGGGCATGCTCCGTTTTGCGCAACTACTTTTAAATCCCTGTAGAACCGGAACCACGTAAGCTTGCGCAATAATTGTTTTTGCATATGAAACCGGAGAAGTTGTACTTACATCTTATGCCATCAGCTTGTCCTCGGTCACAGTTAACTTTGCATATAACTTTGCAAAAACTGCATAAAAAGCACTTGCAGCAACAAAAACATAATATTCCAGAAACACGCTTTGCCGATCCGATCAGCTGTTGATAACACTTCTTACGTTGGAATAGACGTCAGCGCAAACTATCGCATGTCCGCCATGACCTGCCCGAAACCGGAAGTGACGTCATTTTCGCGGAAATGGAGTTTTTTTTGCCATCAGGGGCTCAATGAGCCTATACTGGTGTTTTTAAAAGTTACGTTTGACTTTATGACTTTCTGTGTGGTTTCTGGGATGCTTAGGACTCATATTGCACTGCTGGAAATAGTTTATTTTGATGCATATGCTGCTTTTTTGCAAATTTGCATCATAATATTTATTTTCGTTTTTCCTGCAGTGTATAAAAATTGGTGTATTTCAAAAATAAAACTATGAAGACACTCAAAATAAATTTCCTGTGGTGGGAAACTATTTTGTGCAACTTTTTTGTATTTACAGTTTTGAGGGATAAGCCTCTTAAATTTCTCTAACTAGAAATATATGTTAAAAAAACAAAAACGATTTTCAATTTTTTTTGTAGTTTATTGCACTTTCTTGCAATTTATGTAATTACTATGCACTTAATGCAGACATATTATTAAAATCTAGGCTGTAATGGTTGTATTGATGTATAGCAACTTGAAATGCTCCCAAAAATGGCTCCACAGCATGTAAACATATAATATAAGCTCTGGCGGACTTGGTTCTATGGTAGGTCTTAAAGGGTTAAAGACAAGAAAGCAGTCCAAGTGGACGCGCTGATGCTGCTGATGAATCGGTCCTGTTTGGGTTTGCTGGGACTGAAAATGCTCCGAAGCCGGTTTCTTTTATGATTCCAGGAGCAGTTGCTGTGTTTCTGCTGGTTGTGGAGGCGTGAGATTCAGGTTTGTCCAGACATCGCGTGACAGCGAGCGCTGCACATGTCAGCGAGTTTCACTGGGAAATAGAGAATTCCTTTATTTTCCAGATTAAAGAAGCACAAGTGGAGGAAATGTCGGTCAGCTTGGCCTTCAGGTGTCGCGTTTTGTTCCACCGACAGCTCAAACATCCTCACTCTACAAAAGCCACAGCTCCACTTCAGAAACGGCTGAAATGCAACTACAGCTCGTTACAATGTGCTCTCCACAACCACAACTCGCAGAATTATACAAAAGTATATCTTAAAAAACAGTTTAAAATGCTTGTGATTATTTTTCTGAGTGAGACATTTGGTGGAAGTCTGACACAAACTGATCACGAATCAGTTCAACAGATCCTTCAGTGGGATTAAAGTGCCTGCGTCCTTTTTAACAGGCTCATGTGTAATCTGTAATCTGTGGCAGATTACAGCAGCCGTTCGTGTTCATCTCATTACACACAGCTGGGTTCAAACACTGGCCCGAGGCCCGCTCAAAGACTTTCCAGGTTTCTCCTGATAACACAGATGCCTATAAAACTCCAACACGAGCTCATCTCTGCAGGTTCAAGCCTCGGCCGGTGTTTGGCTTAAACACCGTTCATAACGTCGGTGACGTCAATAACCGAGCATATGAACAAATCTGAAGATCATGAATCACAGCAGAGATGCACAGATTTAGATTTTCAACAACTGACGCCTCAGAGAATTATTATTTTTTTGTGAAAATGTAAAATATTGTTACTTACGTTTCTGAGGGAGTTAAAGAACTGTCACTGCACTGTCACTTAAGATCTATGGGCTCAAATTGTGGTCAAAATTCGTACTTTTAACTTGAAACATGAGTGCAAAGTTTCACACGTATTTTTTGGCCACACACACAAATCTTTTTTTTACACACACAAATCCTGATTTACAAGCACAAAATATTTATGACCACAATTTGAGCCCATAAAAATCATTTAAAATGAAGTCCTCCAAAGCCACAGTCCAAACATCGTCTCCGTGTGCAGGACTTTATGAAAAGGAGATATAAACACAAACCTACACAGTTTGTGTTTCAGGCTGTCAACATGGGGGTCAATGGGTACGGACTCTCTGCTGCCTCTGCTGGATGTTAGAGGAACTGAAGCGTTTAGAACACAAAGGGTCTCATGGGCAGATTTTCTGATGGCGTCACAACTGAACCAGCCTTTGCTTACGATGGTTTTATAGAACAGCCGACGTCTATAACGACTGATCTGAGATTTCAGCTTAATTTAAATGTGAGCAAACCGACAGGCTGAAACCTCCTGTTAGACATAGTAATGGACTGCCGAGCTGGGTCCTACGTAAACATCAGCACCTCAGCTTCAAACTGCCGACTGTGATGCAGCAGCAGACAGTATAAGTCTTAAAGCTTAACTTTATGGACCACAGCTCAGGTGTTTCGTGAAGGAAACACCCAGATTTGTGTTAACATATCACAGTTATGTGTGTCGTCTCCACTGGAGAATCTCTATGAGCAGGAAAAGGAATACAGATGTTGGCTAACGGGAAAAGACCGTTGACAGGAAGGAGGATCAAATGGTTTACAAGCCGTCACGGGCGATAGTGTCAGCACTACGAGGACAACCTGGTCATTAGGGGTGGGGGGAAAAATGGATACTGTGTAGCATGGTGATATTTTGTTTGCTAATAATGTACGGATACAGGGACAGCAGAAATCGATACTTTGTTACAAAAAGGTTTTTGTGCTCTGACTTCAGAGCATGTTGATCCTTTTTCTGAGCAACAATCCTGACATTCCTTCACTGTCCAAATGTGTTTAATAAACATGACAGTTTACTTATTTTAATTTAAGACATGTTTTATTTTAATTAAGTTTAAAACTTTTTTATTTAATGTAAAATTATATTTTGTTTTAATTTACTTTCAAATTCTTCAGTTGCTGAAGGGGCTGCATAGTTTTCATAAACTGCATAGTTCAGAATAGCTATAATTGTACCAGATGGTTGATTCAGTTAAGTTGGACTAGACTGTAATACAAACCGTTCAGTTTGTCAACAATCAAACTGAAATGAGAGAAAGACTGAGTGTGAGACTTTGATATTAGAGAAAATGAATATTGATAAAGTTTACCTTTATGTAAAGAATCTGAATATCGCAAAATATTTTTAAAAATTGCAATAATATCGTATCGTGGGATGTATGGCGATTCCCACCTCTACTGGTCATCAGGTGGCATTTAAGGTCTCGGGTTTGTGTTTATGTTCTCTTTGGCTGAACAGAGAGAGGAATTATGGGAATTCAGCTAAACAAACTTGCTCTAAAACCCAACAGCACCCAGTCAGCAGCGAATATATCAGCGGTGAGGCTAAACTACAGGACTGATCAGACACAAATATACCCAATCAACCACGGATGTTTGATCAGTGCATGTCTCATTAAAGGTGAGCTACCTGTGAGAGGACAGAGGTCACCCGGGTCTCAAATGTGGCGCTGCAGGTTGGAGCTTTACGTGCGATTTAGTCGACATGTTGTTGGATGTTTGTTGAATATAAAACATGAGCATGAAAACCTGAGCTGAGCAGCACAAATCGGTCCAGGAACTCAAAACGATTCAAGAGGAAGCAGAGACGGATTGTCTGCGCAACAGATCACGCCAATCTCCACACAAAATATTTACCGTCGTACCGTAAACACCACAGTCGTTTCATTAATGAGCAATTAACAGATTCACCGGTAATGAGCGAGAAACAGAAGAACAAAGAAAGAAAGGAAGGAAGCAGGAAACGAGGTGAGACACGAGGGGAGGCGTGGGGGAGGGGAAGGAATGAAGGAAGGGGAAAACAGAAAGGGGGGGGGAGGAGGGGTTGGGGTGGGGGGCTGCAGTGGAAAATAAAGGTGTGGAGGAGGGTTTGATTGGCAGGAGAGGTAACCTGAGGAGGAGGAGGGGAGGTGCTGACGAGCTGCAGTCTGACAGGCAGCGAGGAAAATAAACAGCAGCAGGAGCGAGTGAAGGATGTGAGGGGAAACTTCCTCTACATCTCCCTGCAGAGCTTTACCTGCAGAGCCCCCCACCTCAGCCCACAGGCTGGTGCCTTCACCAGCGGGGACACAAAAACCAGATCGGTGCCTTTTCCTGCACATAACCCACCATCATCGCCTCAGAGCAGGCGAGTGCTGTTTATCAGAGCTGCGGCGCATCAACATGTTCAACTTTGTTATCTTTATCATCCTTTATCATTATGAAGCTTTTCGTTTGTGAACTCGGCACTTTTCTGTTTTTTGCTTCTTGTTTTTTCTCCTTGCAGTTCCTCTGGGGTCCAGCAGAGGCAGCAGTGACTCCGTCCCCATAGACTCCCCATAGAAGTTAAAACTGTACAGCAGAACATGTTTACTGCAGGATAAAGACGACAGCAGTAGCTGCTAATAAAGTTTGGCACATCTGTAAGGACCATTTACTGATGAGTCATTACTCGAGAAAAACAACTGCTGAAAAAAACTTTTTCAACGTGTTTTTCAGACTCTCAGCAGGAAACGGAGCATCTGACACGGCATCGCTGATGACTTACTGTCCACTCTGCACGTGTGAGGAAGTAAAACACATGACCGACACGTAAAGGAGAGATGGACTTGTTACAGCCACGTGTTTAAAACCAGCCTGCCCATTACTTCCTGTCATGTGTCTCCTGCTCCACTGATGGATGTCCATTTTAAACACAGCCAAGTTAATAATGAGCCCACTGTATGTACAGTAATCCCTGAGAGCCCCAAGTTCAGGCTGCAGACTGATCGACTCTCAGTTTATCAGATTTTTCATGCCATTGCATCTCTGCGAGGTCACAGAGCTAACAGCCAAACAGAAGACGTGGACGCATTTCTATTATTTATTTATTTTTTTAAACCTAATGAGGCAAAAATTTGCTTTCTAGAAATCGCTGAAAATTTCCCATTAAGACTTTTCTCTTACAAATTTAATAAAATCTTTTATTCTAATATGGCAGCGAGACATTTTCTCTGCCTGAATATGTGCTGGTTAGGATGAACGCAGACACCTGAGCGTGTTCTGTTACTTTCATGTAAAGGAAACGATCGAGGAGATAAAACATGAAAGTGTGAAGCCTCGCAGCGTGTTAAACAGGGACTCTGTGAATCGCGCTGCTGTAGCAGAGTCCAGGAATAAACGGAAACGAGCAGGTCGCCCTTAAATGCCAAGGTTACGTTCAGACCGCCACTGCGACGAGTTTTAATGATGGAGAGGAGGAGCGGGGTGAGTAAACAGGGAGGAGGTGCTGCATTCGGCCAGATGTTTGATGTGAGGACAAAGAAAGCCAATGGCAGTAGCAGAGGCGACAGGAGACGCCACCGGCGAGGGAAACAGGCCAGTCGTGATTTCATTACACAGTAATCTGGCGTTTATTTCCTCGCTGTTCAGTCACACAGACCAAAGATTAAAGTGATGCGAATTTATTTCTCCTTTACAAACAAGAACAAATCACACACTCCATTTAAATATCAGTGACTCTCAAACGCTCAGAGTGCTCATGTTTTATTGGCTGAGCGTCGAGGTGAATCTGAAACACGAAGAGGGACCTGAAATGTAAACCGTCTTGTTAGCGCTCTGCCATCAGCCACAGGTAGGCGCGCAGCTCTACCTGTGGCTGAATCAAACAGCTGAAGCGTGTGCGGTCGACGGTGGATCTCAGATCCTCACTGAGCTTCAGTTTCTCTGACTTAAAGGAGACGCTGGAATATTTCTGTAACACACTCAGATTACTTCAAACTGCGTATGATCGAGAATAAATTATTTCAGAATATCTGCATTTTATTTTTAATGCATTCTGCACATTTACCTCCGAGTACTTCACAGAATAATCAGAGGACAAATTTACAGAGACTACACT
This sequence comes from Neolamprologus multifasciatus, assembly GCF_963576455.1. Taxonomy (NCBI): domain Eukaryota; kingdom Metazoa; phylum Chordata; class Actinopteri; order Cichliformes; family Cichlidae; genus Neolamprologus; species Neolamprologus multifasciatus. Next base: position 832,354 of record NC_140442.1, read on the forward strand.
GAAAATAATTTAATCAAATTCCTGTAGAAAAAGCCAAATTCCCACTCTGCTGCTTTTCCGTCTCACACATGATCAATAAAGTGAATATTTGGAGGCAAAGAAATTGATTTGAACACTTTCAGCTTTGAGGTTTTTTTTAATGAAGTAACAAAGAACAACCTACCTAATGAGAATAACGGCTAATACAGCCTCATGTTTGACCATGTGGCTCATCTTACAGTATTCAGATTTGCATATTATTAAATAACAGTTAAACACTGATTAGAGCTCAATTACTCAAATAAAAGTAAAATCAGCAAGTATTTTTACAATGCATCACTTCCTTTTTCAGACAAAAAGGCTGTTTTTCTCTCGTATACGATCAATAAAGTGAATTTATGCAGGACCAAGTCAAGCAATCGGCTTCAAACCCTTTCAGTTCAACAAAATCCAATTAAAAGGAAGAAACTAAATAACTAAACTGTATAACAAAGAGAGTTATTTGAGATTTTAGTGTTCACATTTAATTTCCCTGCTTTTCCTTTGCGTCTCTGAACTTTTAGTTCAGATTTCACCTCCGTCCCACGAGCATCACAGCTTTAGAAACTTGTGTTTTCATGTTACAGCAAATCAAAAATATCTGATATCGTCAGGAAAACGAAACCTTTTCCCGGCCCGAGTGACTCTCAACATTTCAGATCCTATTCAGTTTTTTCCCCTGTGTGAAAACTCATTTTCTTCATGTTAAAACAGAAAATATCTGAACACAAACGAAAGTTTAAAAATATACCTGACACTCAGGCTCATACAGTTTTTCTACACATGGATTCATATGATGTCACACAGAGTGGACAGAAGCTCCACCCAACTTTGTATCATATCTAAATGTTTGTGTAGTTACACACTTTTCCACTAAAAGTAAAATAAACAACTGAATTTTTGTGGGCCACCCCCCTCTCACCCAGTTTGTACCAATAAATAAATAAATAGATAAACTCAACGCCCATCTGGTGTTTCACCCTTTAAGGATTACTCTGAACTGCAACACATTGTTAACACTTAACAGAGCCGCTTTGTGGCTGGGAGCCCACGTACGGACCCGAGGCTGCTCACAGAGACGTCCACGGCGATAATGTGGGTCAGGTTTTCCACACGAAGCGTCTCATTCACACTGGGATGTGATCGGGCCCGGGAGCGGCAGCCAATCAGCAGCCTGTCACTTTTTCCTTCCATCATGTAAACAAACCGCCCTGCTTCGTTAAACTACCGCAGGATCAAAAGAGCCGCTGCGCTCGCTCCCGCCGCGGCGTTCCCCGCTCCTCTCTGCCCGGCGAAGGCAGGTCTGCCTCCAATGTGCGCAGCGGGGCTCCCTGACCTTGGCTTGTCTCCTCTCGGTCGGGATTTGCTGGGACAAAGCGGGGCATCTCCTCCTCGACACCCGGCCGACATTTCCTCCTCCAGACCCCAGCTTTCCGCCGCTGGAGGAGGACGGGGTGAGCGATGGGGGAGACGCCTGTGGCTGTTTTCCTATGTGATGCTCCCAGCAGAGCTGGTAGATCACCGGCAGCCATCAGCCCACTTTCACTGAGACCCCATCTCACTCGGAAAATGGCTTTCGAGCAGCGAGCCATTTTCCCCCAGCTAGCGGGGCTTAGCTCGCGTTTTAGCCCCGTAAACGGAGCCCGCTGGTGGTCTCCAGCTACGGGCCGAGCGGGGCTCACTGAGCGAAACACGACGCAGATTGACGGCGGAGTGAGTCCCGACCGTCTCCGTCTTTGTATAAGACGCATTTTGTGGAGAAGAGGCGCTGAAAGCACGCGCACGCACACACGCACACACGGCCGAGCTAACGCTAGCGTTAGCACGCAGCTAGCCCGTTAGCAACCCCCCGCTATGACAGAAAGGGGGTATAACGGAAGTTCAACACAAGAAAGCACAAACAGACAGACAAAAACACCGTGGCCGGGCCGCACACGCCACCGAGAGCCCGCGCTTTACTCACAAGCGAGGAGAAGCTGCAGGAACTCGCAGGGGTTAGCGTCCCAGCTAGCCTTAGCAACCCCAGGCTAGTCCGGAGCGACACAAAGATCTCGACAAACACACCGCGGCCCCCTTTGATGGAAAACCGCGTTTTCGAGGCGTTTCGCAGCGCACACTTACCCCTCAAATGGCCTCTGCGCCCGCAGGGTGAACGATGCACGGCGCGGAGATGCAAAATGAGCCACTTTCACGGATTAGGCATGATTATTTTTCCTCCCCTGCTCATCACCGACTTTTGGTTGTTGGCTCGGTCCCCCTGCCGCCGCTTCAGCAGCGTACTTCCTGCCGCTGCCGCTGCTAGCCGAGCGCAGCGCCGCTCGGTCGCACGCGCGTCATCACACGCACAGTGAAGTCCTCGCGCCGCTGTAGCGGCACGGCGCGCTGGCGGCGCCGGGCTCTCAGGGCTCGGACTCAGCGGTGTCCATTTTGGCGCAGACACACCGACCGCAGCTCTGCCCGTCGGGGAAAAACAGAACCGAGCCGAGGGACTCGCTGACAGCCGCCTCTGTGTCGGTCCCTGTGCCCACTAATCAGCCGCCAATTATTATCCCACTCAGTGCGTGCACCGATCACACAGGTGAAGGTGAGGCCGGTCTGCATGACGCACAGACTCGTGCTCAGGACTGGGAAGTCTGCAGTGTGACCATTAAACACTCACCTGTGCTGTTCTGTCCCCGCAGCAGGTTCACACACACCTGAAACATGCTACACTCCGCTTCTTCCTTCCTGCATCATAACGGTAACTTTGGGACTTTTACACAGTGTAGTAAACCTTGCTCAACAAACCCAGGTGATATGATGTTATATATGGTGTATAATATGTGATACAGGTGTCACAGGTGTAATAGTTTCTGGAGATGTTGCTGCAGCACGTTCCTGCATTGCTGATTGTCTCCCACAACAGGGATGGACAAAGAAGTAAACCAGCCTTCTCGGTACAGCACATCATTTTCAATCATTCATACATCGTAGCTCAGATGTTGTGTCTCTGGGGTATACAGATGGTTCTGAATCTCTGAGTCCACCCAGGAGCTGACTCCCTTCAGTAAGACCACGCTCACATTTCACACAAACTGTGTTCGTCCTGCAGATCCTTCATAAAAACACAACATCAGACAGCACCGATGCTTTGGTGTCAAAGTTCTAATAAACCAGTGTCGAGTTGTCATTTTAAGATGGAGCATTAATGCGATCCCGAGCCTGCTGTGAATGAAGTGGGCCAGCAGCTCTCTCCTCACAGACTCTGAGGAGGTCCTTCATTAAAGTAACAGCTCCATGAAGCACCAATAAAACGTCATGAAATCAATAAACATATTGATCTGCAGAGCACGAGGATCAGACGAGTCCCTGCAGGAACAATCAGTGTGAATGCAAACCTCAGCTGGTCCATTCATCAGTCAGCTGACTGTCAGAAAAAACAAACTTATACCAAAATAAAAGAATATAAAGTAATACTTCACAATAAAAGTCTAATCAGATCTAATCGACATGTTTCAGCTGCGCTGGTGAGATGCTGGAAAAACCAAAAAGTTTTAAACTGAAACATTTTATCAGCACTTTTTCACTTTTTTGTACAAAATTTCCTGCATTATGAAGACTGAATACTGTTTATCTCCCTTTTGTTGTCTTATATTTATTATTTTCATAATATCACAAAGTCTCTTAACCCAGCCACATGGGGACCACGAGCCAGTGTCGTCCTGGTTCAGATAAACTGGGAGGGTTTTATCAGGAAGTCCATCTGATGTCAGAGCAAACGTGCACATCGTGAAGATGAGATGGTCAGGTTAACGAGAGCCTGTGCTCTGTGTGGAGCTGATGGATGAAGTGAGGTCAGCCGAGGTTATCACAGCTAACTGAAGCCTTTTAATCAACTCAAGTAAAAATTGAATTATTTTTGTAAACTTGCAAAACAAAATAAAACAAAATAAAATAATAATAGAGAGGAAAGTTCGGTAAATATTGCAATGGTTTCCCTCTACATCCAAAGTTGTAAAATCCTGTTTTATTTTAATAGCTGCACTGACTCATGCCAATAATAATACTTAGAAAGACTAAAAGTAAGAAAAACTTGAACAGAATTGAAAGCCTTTATTGTCATTATACATAGTATAATGAGATGCACTTAATATAAATACACAGTACAGTACTTGATGACAGAGACAGACAGGCAGAGAATTGATGATATTTCAGTGCAGATTACTTGTGTGAAAGCGAGGGTATAGATTTGGTTTGGCGTTGGTGGGACGGATGATTCAACCACCGAGCCCTGCCCCGATTCTTTTTTTTCCCTTTTTGTCTTTGCTTCTTGATAAAAAAGAAAGAGGAGAAATATACTTGCCTACATATGCTATTCTACATGCTTTTAGACCATTTAAAATTACAATTCATAGTTTTATATGTGAATTATATAATGTTAAATTACCATTAAACAAATGACTGACTAAGTATTTTAGGCTTTAGTTTACTTCAGCCATATTCCATATAAATCAGGTATCATACAAACATAAAAATACAGTCATGACAATAAAAGACTTTAAGGACTTAACAGCATTACTTCAGTTACACCAACATCTCTGACACATTAGCACTAAGGGAACACTGAATGATCTGGTGGGTTACAAAGTAAAAGATCTCTCAGCAAAATTATGCAACATTTTAGGCTCTATTGCCCCGATCAACTCAGTGAGCTGGGAGTTTCTATTCTAAACATGAGCTACTGTTACAGCAACAGACATGGACTACATGTCCCACACTACAACTCAACGTCCACTATGTGAAGCAGCCAAACACATGCCTGCTCCTCTCGTTAACTGAGATAAACTGCTGGCATATTGGTTTTACATCCATACTGTCCAGTCTCTGCTGGTGGACAGAACAACAGTGAGACATCCACATACATGCAGTCACACATGTGCTTCAAACACAGTCACAAACCAACATCATCCAGTTTCACCTGTGATCTTGTGTCACCATCACTCTCTGAGCTCTGTGTTGGTTCTTCTGTCACCTGACAAACATGACAATAAGAATAAAATGTGGAGCTGCTTCAGTGTTTCTGTCACTTTGTGCAGATCTTGACTCATCAGTAATGTTTGTAGGCTGAGTGCATTTTTAAAGCAATTTGTGCAAACTGCACAACAAGGTGGAATATTTGCAAAATCGTGACTACCTCATGATATTTTGTCTCAAAAATGAACCCTATGAATATGTCAGTGTCATTAGGATGAAATTATTGTGTCACCAATATTTTAACGTTAGACATATAATTCTAACAGCCTCTGTAAACTAATATCCTGGCTGCTCGAGGCTCCGTTTTCTCTGACAGTTTCAATCAAAATGAGAAATGCTGCTCTGAGACTGAGAGAACTAATAGTGCTGCTGTGCAGTTAGTTTATAAAATACGTTATTCATGGTTACAGTTTTAGACTGATGTGGGCCAAAGCCTAGCACTTGGCTTTAAGTGACTTACAGGTTTCTTTGAAAAACACTTTCTTATATCCAGGTTCTTCCTCTTTGCTGCCGTCCTCCTCTCCTCCTCGCAGCAGGTTTGCCGCTGCTGAAACTAAACAGAGCTCCCTGAAAGGCTCAGCCAATCACATTGGCCATATTTGTCACATTACGTAGGACTCCAGTAGAGAACGTAATTTCACTCTTTCTGCACCGCTGGGTGAATGAGATGCTGACAGATCTTTTTTTTTTCTTTCTATCAGGTTTGATTTCTTTACTCGAAGAGATCAAATTATTGGTGGGGACACGTCCCTTCTGTCCAGGCCAAATCTACGCCCTTGTGTACAAGTTTGAGTTGTATGGTGATAGCTTTGGGGAAGAAGCCTTCCCCGAGTCTGTTTGTTCTGGCCTGAATGGATTTGAAGCGCCTGCTAGAGGGCAGTAGGTTGAAAAGATGGTAGGCGGTGTGGGTAGTGTCCTTTGAGATGTTTCTGGCCCTGCTGAGACAACGGGAGTTGTAGACAGCAGACAGGAGGGCAGGGGGCAGCCGATGATGCTTTGTGCTGTGGACTGAACCAAACCGAAACAAGAAAATGTGCTCTGGAAACTAAAGCGAATTAAAAACTCAAAATAAAATAAAAATAAAAAAATCATTTGCGAGTATAAAACTATGATAACTTTGAGAGCAGCTAAGACGAGGGTGGAGAGGCGACTGGTCCAGATAAGATCCACCGTTCTGCCATGAACTCCAGTGAATATGATGTTGGCCCACCGTGTGCTGCTGTACGTCTCCTGCAGGGATCTCCTCAGGTTCAGGAGTGTTTATGGGAGTGTTGATCCTTCTTCCAGAAGCACATGTGTGAGGTCACACTGATGTTGGAGGAGAAGGCCTGGCTCACAGCCTCCGCTCTGATTGGTCCCAAAGGTGTTGGATCAGGCTGAGGTCAGGACACACAAACCGGCTCGTCCGTGTCCTTACGGACTCTTCTTTGTGCACTGGTGTGCAGTCATGTGGGAACAGGAAGCAGCCATCCCCACACTGGTCCACATACTGGGAACATGAAGGTGTCCACAGGTCTGCTGAAGCACGAAGACTCCTGAAGAACACCCCACACCATAACCCCCTCTACCAAACTTTACACAGCGCAGTCAGACAAGTACCGTTGTCCTGGCAACCGCCAAACCCAGACTCATCCATCAGATCGCCAGACGGAGAAGCGTGATTGGTCAGTCCGGCGAACATGCCGCAATTGTTCTACAGTCCAGTAGTGGCGTGGTTTACACCACTGCATTAAACACTTGATGATGTAATGCTTGTATGCAGCTGGTCGCCATGGAAACCCATTCCAAAAAGCTCTCTACGCACTGTCGTTGAGCTGAGCTGAAGGCCACGTGGTCTGTAGTAACGTACTCCGCAGAGTCAGCGACCTCTGTGCACTCTGCGCCTCGCACCACGGTCGACCACTTCATAGCTGAGCTGCTGGCGTTCCCATTTCCCAGTTGTTTCCACTTTGTTATAATTCCACTAACAGCTGACTGTGGAATGTTCAGTTGTGAAGAAATTCCACAGCTGGACCTGTTGCACAGGAGGCATCCTATGATAGCGCCACGAGGGAGTTCCCTGAGCTCCTGAGAGCGAGCCATGCTTCCACACATTCTTCCTGCATGCCTAGCTGCTGACTTTAAACACCTGCGGTCATGGAGGTCATGGAGGTGACTGGGACACCTGAATTCAATGATTGGGATGGGCGAGTGAATACTTTTGGCAGTACAGTGTACCTCTGTGGGTGTGGAGAAGTCTAGGAGAGAGGACGACGCTGGTGAGCCACACCACCAACACGTGCAACACAGACGTTGAAGCTAGGTGAAGAAGACAGCTGATGATCGTCGAGCAGCAGTGTGGCTTCATGCTGAGGAAGAGCTGTGACGTTAGACCTGATGGAGACATGTACATGAGAAGGAGCTTCTAGATGATTGACGGTACTGCACGAGGAACCATGAAGGAGTACGTGAGGGTGGTGCAGCATACGTGTGAGGACAGCGCTGAGGTGGTTGAAGGTGGAGGTGGGAGTACATCAGGGATGTGCTCTGAGCCCCTGCTTTTTTGCAGTACTGATCGACGGGATGGCTGATGAGGCGACTCTGATCTGCAGGAGGAAGGAGGGAGGATGATGATTAAGCTGATGGCAGGAAGAGAAGAGGAAGAGCTCAGAGAAACTTCGTGGATGCAGTGGAGGAGGACGTGCAGAGGAGGACGAGCCGCTGAGGAAAAGAAGCGTCTTGTCGCTTCTACACTACATCTCCCAGAATCCTCGGGGCTGGTGTTGGTGACGTCACATTCCCTCGCCCCGGTGCGCTCTTTCCCTCCTCTGTTTAAGTTTTGGGTCCTTTGCTTCTGTTTGTCCCGTGTTCGTTTAAAGGAGCTCGGTGTGTTTGCGGCATGGGTCCCGTGGAGGTGAGGCTTACTCCGTTTACTCACCGGAAACAGGAAATAGAGAAACCGGCTGATGTTTGAGAGTAAAGCGAGCTTCGTGCTGAACGATAGAAACAAAGAAGTGAACGAGCTTCCAGTTCCAGGTTTTCTCTGATTTACCGGAAAACAAACTCCGTTAAAAATTCCACTGAATTTAAATTCGAGTCTTTAAAAAGTTTCACGCTGAGGTGAAGGTGATGTGCGATAGATTTACTGACCGGAAGTGATCAGTATTAATAACAACCTTTGTTCCGAGTCATCTGTTCATAGAGACATGCACGTTCATTCACAAACTGTTTATTCAAAGCTGATTGGATTGTTTACACTCAGGTGACTAAAGGTGACGTCACATGACTGAATGTCCTACAGCACGTGGTAACTTTAAGTGTCCCAGATGTCCCTGCACAGGTGTGGCTGTTCACCTGTGTTGTAACGCACCTGTCTGTGTCTGCAGCTGCTGCACATGTCCGTGTTCTCGCAGAGTTTCTCTCCCTGCGGCCGCTTCCTGGCAGCTGGAAACAACTACGGCGAGATCGCAGTGTTCAGGTGAGTCAAACGCACCTGGTTTGTCTCGGCTGCGCTCACTCGCGCTGAAGGGCCTCCTCTCATTTGTCTCTGCTGTTTTTTCAGTTTGTCTGCAGCTCTGAGTCCAGACGCCACCGTGCTCAACCAGAAACCTGTTCTGACCTTCACAGGTGAGTGTTCGGGCCAAAGGTCACCCTAAACCCACCAAGCCTCTGCAGTATGGCGAGGGCGTCACAGGCGTACCTGCTGGTGTTTTACACCTGCAGACTGAACAGTGGCATAAAAATAACAACGTGATCAGAACCAGGAAGTCTGAGCTCACTCACATGAAAACACACTCACCTTTCCAGCCTTTTGTTTGTCGATAGATCCAAACATTTGTCTGCTTCCTGCACACGGGCGCTAAACGTCCCGTCACACTGGACGCTCTTGTGAGGCGCTAAAGCGTCAGTGTGTTTGGTGACAAACATCTGCGTCATGCTGAAAGCACGCTGGAAATAAAGAATCAGTGAAAACGTGACGGTTCCAGCTGATTTTAAACCAAAACTCTGGATTTAGCTCCGCCTGAGCAGGTGATGCTTCAGCATCGGTTACCATGGTGATTTGGACAGGTAGAAAGAGAAATCTGTCCTCACAGATTCCTTTTTGGTCTTTTTGTCCTGCAGCTCATGAGGGACCGGTCTTTTCCCTTCTGTCCACTGACTGCCACCTGCTGAGCGCGGGAAATGGCGAGATCAGCGCCTGGAGCTGGAGCGAGCTCACCAAGAAGGTAACCTGGAACGTCTTCAGGGACACATAGATGGAGAGGAAAAACGAGTTTGCCTGATTTTTGTGTCTCTGCTTCCTCAGAACGTCAAAGCTCTGTGGACCCGAAGACCGAACTACAAGTGAGAACCAGTCTTCCACCCCTGCTTCCCGTCTGCTTCACGTCTGCCTCCCATCTGCCTCCTGTCTGCTTCCCTTCTGCTTCCCGTCTGCCTCCCGTCTGCTTCCCGTCTGCCTCCCGTCTGCCTCCTGTCTGCTTCCCGTCTGCCTCCTGTCTGCTTCCCGTTTGCTTCCCGTCTGCTTCCCTTCTGCCTCCCGTCTGCCTCCCGTCTGCCTCCTGTCTGCCTCCCGTCTGCTTCCCGTCTGCTTCCCGTTTGCTTCCCGTCTGCTTCCCTTCTGCCTCCCGTCTGCCTCCCGTCTGCTTCCCGTCTGCCCCCTGTCCGCTTCCCGTTTGCTTCCCGTCTGCTTCCCTTCTGCCTCCCGTCTGCCTCCTGTCTGCCTCCCGTCTGCCTCCTGTCTGCTTCCCGTCTGCCTCCTGTCTGCTTCCCGTCTGCCTCCTGTCTGCTTCCCGTCTGCCTCCTGTCTGCTTCCCGTTTGCTTCCCGTCTGCTTCCCTTCTGCCTCCCGTCTGCCTCCTGTCTGCTTCCCGTTTGCTTCCCTTCTGCCTCCCGTCTGCCTCCTGTCTGCTTCCCGTTTGCTTCCCGTTTGCTTCCCGTCTGCTTCCCTTCTGCCTCCCGTCTGCCTCCCGTCTGCCTCCTGTCTGCTTCCCGTCTGCCTCCTGTCTGCCTCCCGTCTGCCTCCTGTCTGCTTCCCGTCTGCCTCCTGTCTGCTTCCCGTCTGCTTCCCGTCTGCCTCCTGTTTGCTTCCTGTCTGCTTCCTCACTCACGCATCTGCTGTCTCCTTACAGATCCAGCCTGGAGATCCCAGAGATCAACTCCATGACCATCAACCCCAGAGTGAGTACAGCTCCACCTGTCTGCTCTGCTTCTCTTCATTAAAGCTGGCCCACCTCTACGAACAGGAAACACTCAAACCTGTGACAGTATGAAGAATATCCTCCTCATCATCCTCGTCGTCAGAGCCACCCATTTACTAAACCTTTATTTGTTTTTGTATGTTTTATTGAGGTCCTTTTATTATTCTGACTTCTTTTTTCTTTTCACTCTTTTTTGAACGTTATTAAATTTTTTGTTTTTTAGAAGCGATGCAGCGTGTCGGCCTTTTCTCCGATGATAATGAGGATAGTTGTGTTTCTGTCCGACGTGTCACTGCGACGTGTAATGAGTTGTGTTTGTGTGTCAGGATAACAGCCTGGTGGTTGGAGGAGGCGATAACAACATCCATGTCATGGACCTGGAAAACGGTGTGTTCAAGGTGAGTGGGGAACAAAGTTGACTCCATGTTTTGTGTGTGTGTGATGACTGCTGCTGTTAACGTGTGAGTCTGTGGGGAACGACTCACTGCTGGAGCCTCTGCTGGATGTCAGAGGAACTGCAGTTTTCATACCTGGACGTCCGTGTGCGCGCTGAACTGCTTCAATCTGATTTTCATGGCAGCGTCTGTTGGGGGAGTTCTGTGTTTCCATGGTGACAGGTTTGTTTTTGTCTTCAGACGGTCCTTCAGGGTCACTCGGACTACGTCCATTGCGTGACTGTAAGAGAGAGGGAGGCGGAGATCCTGTCGGGGGGAGAGGACGGAGCAGTGAGGGTGTGGGGTGAGTTCACAGGACACATGGGGCCGTCAGGAGGATGATGATGGTGAAGATGGTGGTGAGGAGTAGGGGTGGGCGGTAGAAATTATATGAATTTGGCCAACGTGGGGTTTTGACTACACCGCTCCAACGATATATAGGCGCATGTTGATGATGTCATCAACATGCGCCTATATATCGTTACCGCACATGCTTCAAATTATACCGCAATATGGATTTTAGGCCATGTCGCCCAGCCCTAGTGAGGATGATGATGATGATATTAGTGACGATGAGGATTATGGTGATGATGAAGGTGATGTGTTGCTGTTGCAGACAGCAGGACGGGTCAGTGTGTTCACTGCATCGAGGTCTACAAGTACGAGGTGAGTGCCAGAAAGCGTCGCAGACTTCCTGTGATGATGTCATTTCCTCTTTATCTGAGGATAAACAGAGGTGTGTGTGTTTCAGGTGTGTGCGCGTCCTCAGTACGGTAAATGGATCAGCTGCGTGACCACCGACTCCGACTGGATGGTGAGAAAACGTTTCCTCGCATCGCTGTGACTCCTCCCCCTCCTTCCATCAAATTAATCATTGATTAAAATGATGTCATCTTTGATCTTTGATCACAGCTTTAACCGTTAAGTCTTATTTTTGAGTCAGACTCTGAGCAGTCGTGTTGCTGCTGTTAGAAACAGGTGATGGGCTCCAGGTGAGTTCAGGTGACGTTAGACTGCGAGATGAAACGTTCTCCTTCGTTCTTGTTCTGAGGTTTGTTTTTACAGATGTTTCCTTAGATTCCAGATGTGCAGGATCCTGAACATGTCTGACTTCCTGTTCCCACAGCTGTGCGGCGGCGGACCATCTCTGTCTCTGTGGCACCTCCGCTCGCTGTCGCCGACCTCCATCTTTAACCTGAGCGGGTGCCAACGACAGTCCACCTTCCACCAGGACTTGGTGAGGAAGACGCTTGAGTCAGTGTTTGTCCATCTGTGCTGCTGCTCGCTCTGGTTCACTTCCTGTGATGCATTTCCTGTAGATCCTAACGGTGGGTGACGGTGCGTTCGTGTCGCACTGCCTGCTGGGCGGCGAGGTCAAAACTCAGATTCCCTGCACGCCACAGAGCCTGAACACGCTGCAGCTCAACAACAACAGCACCGAGCACCGGGTGAGACCCTGAATGCAGCACGCACATCCTCACGCAAACACGGAGGTCACATGACACGACAGGTTCACGAGTGAACGCGTTTCACACATCGCTCGTTCAAAATCCGATTTCAAAAGTCCACGTCAGACCTGAGCCGTGATGAACTGAGCGTGTGCAAACACGGCGGGACAGCACAATGTGGCTGATGATTGGTTAAAGCTGGAGAAGAACCAGAACATCCTACACATTAAAAGTCAGCAAGGGGCGTGGCCAGAAGACAGAGCAACGTCAGGTTTTTCAGTGTGTTAGTGAACGTGTCGTGTGTGTTTCAGGTGCTGACGGTCGGCGGCAGCAGCGACCGTATCGACGTGTTCACCAACCTGTCCTACAGAGCGTTCTCCCTCCGATTCTGACCTCCGACCTTCATGAGACCCCACGCACGCACACGATAAACTGTCTGTTCATGTTTTTATTCATTTTTTGTATCAGTTGTCTGAGCTTCTTTAAAGAATAAACGTATGAAAATAAAAGCACGCCACGCTTCACTGTTCTTCACCAGCTGAGCTCTGATTGGTTAAACCAACCAGCGAGGAGCCCACCCTGTGATGAACAATTGAACTGTGTTCTGATCGCAGGTGTGCGCTCATGAAAGTTCCCAACTGAAACTGAAACCTGCTGATTTTGTGACGCTCCTACGAAAGCTTTTAAATAAACTTTATTAACACCGCACACACGCACACTCTGCTGTCAGTTCACCGGTTTGTGTTTCTGATTAGTCACATGCTGGAAACTCCGCCTCTTTCACTGACACAGACGTCCTGAACAGGAAGTAAACGGCTGATTGACAGGTGTGTGTTCACACCTGCAGCAGGTAAACAGAAAACAGCTGATTGGACTGAAGTAAACACATTTTATTTAATACAAAAAGACGTCATACAAAACAGGGACTATAACTTTATTTAAACTAACAGAAACAGACTCGTGACGCATTCAAGGAGCAGCAGAGAAATCGGTAATGGGTTTCGGCTCTGACGATGCCCATCTGCAGGTCTTACCCAGCATGCACAGGGAGGACAGTCCCACATGTCTGAAAGGGGAGCAGTGGGCGGGGTCTCAGGCTGCAGACAGGCAGGCCTGCTGGACGCTGCGAGCCCAGGTGTTGAGCAGCTCGGTCACCGAGTGTTTGTCGGGCAGCTGCAGCAGTTTGGACGTCATGTTCCTGTGAACCGTCTGCAGGAAGCTGTTCGCACCTGAAACACAGTCGATGATGTCATCACCAGACGACCCAACTGATAGAAACGTGTCTACTCTGACTCTATCCTCCCTCTCCGAGGCCACGCCTCTGTGTGGCATCCTGATTGGCTGCCCTCACAGACGGTCTTATTTTCTGCTCTAATTTAGACTTTAATGAATTTATGCTTTTAAGTGTTTTCACCTGTTTATCTGCATTTTGTTTATTAATGTTTTTATTGAGCCTGTGGACGTCTCCGTGGATACGCGGCTCTATTGGGTGATGAAAGACGGCGGCGGTGGGCGTGTCTTACCGTATTGCTCTCCGTCGTCGGCCCAGTGCGGACTCTGGTCGGGATAATCGGCGGGAACGCTGAGCTGCAGCGGAGGAACGCTGGGAAGGTTTTTATCGTCTGAAAGAGAAAACACCAATAAAGTTTCCCTGTGTGATCTGAAGTGGGCGGAGCAGTGGGTGGAGCAGTGGGCGGAGCAGCGGGCGGCGGCGTTCTCACCCAGCTTGCAGATGAGGTGCACGGTGCCGTTGTTGCTGCAGTACGAGGGGTCGAGGTTGACGAGGAACTTGACGTCGAGGCGCGCCACCTCGCCCTGCAGGATGTTGGGGATCGTCTGCCGCTCGTCGTCCTCGTGCTTCCTCTTGCGCCCGGAGATGTTCGGGCCCCTGAGGAGGACGTGACGCTGTGAATATGACCTCTGACCTGTAAAGTGTAGCGCGACGCGTGTGCGGTACCTACATGATGGGTGGTCCGTGGATGGCACTCATGGCGGGGGCGAAGGATCGGTAGAGGGAGTGGTTGAAGACGGGCGAGCGGATGTTGGCCATGACGGCGTCCAGCAGCGGCTGACACAGGTACTGTTTGTTGGTGGCCACGGGCGGGGGAGGGGGCGTCGGCTGAAAGGACAGGAAACACAGAGGCTCAGACCGGCGTCCTCTGAAGATTAGAAACGAGAGCAGCAGGAGGAGACGCTCGCCTTACCACCGCCATGTCGTTCTTCAGCTTCTCCAAAGCGATCTCACATTTCTGCAGCGTCTTCAGGGGACACCTAAAGGTCAAAGGTCAGGAAAAGGAGGTCAGGAAGTGTAGCGAGGAGCTTCAGCTGTGAGCTCGGAGGCGTGCATCATGCCGATGTGGCTGACATCACTTCCTGTATCTACAGTGTTTGTTTTCCAGCTGTGATCACGTGACCACAGCTGGAAAACGCCGGACTCCTAGTGTCTGCTGTGAAGGCGTGGAGACGCTCCGGGTGGAGGTGGCTAACCACGTCAGCTGAGTTTGGATTGTTTCACCTGAGAGGCTTAAACGACTCTCACCTGGTGTTGGGGTCGGTCAGGATGTTCAGCAAGCTCTTCATCTTGCTCAGGTCCTTCTTCCTGTCTGAAAACACAGAAGAAAGCAGCTGAACTTTAACCACGCCGCGATGCGTTCAGGAGCAGGGACGGGCATTGGGTAAAACCTAAACGCTACGCATCATTCAGGAGCAGAAGTTTCATTCTTTTGAGCGATTCTGGACTCGTGTTTGAACATCTCAACATGAACGACTTGATCACGTGTTTCTTCTCCTCACTTCGTGTCACATGACTGCCCTGAGCTCATTGCTTCCCCTCCACTTCTCACCTCGACATCGTCTTCCTGTTTGTTTCCTATCAGAACATTTTCACGATTTTCAGTTTTTTTGTAAGTTTATTGCACTTTTTTACAATTTATGTAATTACTATGCACTTAATGCAGACATATTATTAAAATTTGGGCTGTAATGGTTGTATTGATGTATATCAACTTGAAATGCTCCCAAAAATGGCTCCACAGCATGTAAACATATAATATAAGCTCTGGTGGACTTGGTTCTATGGTCGGTCTTAAAGGGTTAAATCTCCAATCGTACCATTATCAACGACCAAAGATGAACTCCACGAACCTCAGTTTGGGAACCCGTGCATGTGTGTGCTGTGGCGTCTCGGAAGGAGGTTGTGATGTCAGCGAGCGGCTCACCTTCGTTTTTGTCGATCTTGTTGATCATGCGGCGCAGCGGCTCGATGTACTTGGAGAGCTGTTTGAGCTTCTCCATGTACTGCTGGTCCTCCAGAGACGTGGGCCCTGCCGGACTCATCACCGAGCTCGGGTTCACTGAAAGTTTCACAATAAAAGCCGGTGAAACTCTGAGGAGGGAAAACAGACGTGTTTCACCTTCTGTGACCTCAGTGTGTGTCTGTGATCGAGGTGCACACGCCTGCGCCGCTCAGCGGTGGAGTCAGCGAGTGTTCACGTTATTCTGAGCTCTTCCTTTCAGATGTTTGTGGGGTTACCTGGAGTGCTGAGTGGCCCGGGGGAGGGCACGCCGTAGTTCTGGGGGGTTCTGGAGTTGGCGGGGCTCGGCGACGGCTGAGGAGACGGGCTGGGCTGGAAACCCCCCGGAGACGGAGTGGGACCGGAGCTGTGGGAGGAGCCAGAAGGAGTTAGACTCGCTCACAGACATGTAAACCGAGCGGGTCAGAGACCAGACGCAGACGTGAATCTGGCTGACGATTGGCTGACGACTGGCTGACCCACTGCTGTCCTGAAAGGTCAGCGGTGCGGTCTATTTACTGGACGTACCTGGCTGAGTTGGGCTGTGAGGTCGGGGGTTGGGGTGACGGCTGCGGAGGAGGCGGCATCGACTGAGGAGTCGGGACCTGCACCGGTGAGGGCGATGACATCTGCTGGAGGTGATTGGACAGACAAGGCAAACTAGCCAATCAGAGCACAGAGGGGAAGGTTTGTGTGCGTGAAGCAGCTCCACGAGGTCGTTAGAAACCGTCTCCACCTCACGAAGCTGCTTCAGACTGAAGAAACAGGAGGACGAGCAGGTGGAGGTCAGAGGTCACACTGGGGATAAATACCTGCGGTGTCATGGCCTGCACTCCCACCACGCCAGCTGTAGCGGTGGCGGCGTTTTGAGGAGGGATGGGGTTCAGAGGTGCTCGAGGCAGCCGGGCTGGAATCTGCATCCCAGGACGAACCAGCTTCAGAAGAGACAAAGCACAGGTGACACGAGGACAGGTGAGACCTGCGTCTCTCTACACCTGTGACCAGGTCAGAGGTTCCTGCAGGTTCACATTTGTGACTTGAGCAGTGAGAATATCAGGTGTGGACAGTTTAACCCACAGTTAGTATTCTGACCCGTTTCCACACAGACGGTGGAAGCGGTCGAACCTGTCACTTTGAGTTTCCTGTTTCACCTGCTCTACAATCTCCTGCCGTTTGTCTGAATAAGTCAGAGCTGATGAACCTGAGTTCGTGGCGGCGTCCTCACCTGTCCAGGCACGGCGGCTGCAGCGGCGGCTGCGTTGAGCTGTGCTTGCGCTGCGGCCTGCTGAGCTTGCTGCGCTGCCTGCTGCTGCTGCTGCTGCTGCTGCTGCAAGGCTGCACGGGCCTGTTCTCACACACACACGCACACACACACACACACGCACACGCACACACACACACACGCACACACACATAGCAAAGCATGCAAGCAGAGGAAGGGAGCACTGAGCTGTGACATCTCAGACCACTGGAGCAGGAACTGCAGACTGATCACAGCCTCTGGTCGGATTTTCATTGCAGACTTCCTGTTTTACTTTGAAAATCTGATTCGCTGCTTTTTCAGACGTGCAGTTCTTTAAATGACAGCACTGAGTGAAACTGTGCTAACTTATGTTATGAATTAGAATCTTAAAAACAATTTCTCTGACTGGATTTGGACACACGACTGTCTGGCTGTGACTCAGTCGGAGTTACAGAAGCAAACCTGCGGTTGTGTCTCACCTGGAAGGCCTGCAGCCTCTGCTGCTGCTGGTTCAGAGAGACGTGCTGGGAGGGGATCTGTCCGGCCAGAGACTGAGGCACCATGCCCGACTGCTGCTGCTGCTGCTGCTGCTGCTGCTGCTGCTGCTGGGAGTGCGGAGGCATCTGAACCGGCTGAGTCTGAGCCTGGACCTGCTGCTGCTGCACCATCTGCTGGATGGACTGGGCCTGGGCCTGAGCCTGGGCCTGAGCCTGGGCTTGGGCTTGAGCCTGGGCTTGAGCCTGGGCCTGAGCGTGCTGCTGGAGCTGCATAAGCTGCAGCCTGGACTGGTGCATCTGTAATCAGACAAACACAGCTGATGAGTAATGAGAGGAAAGTCGCTCGTCTCCCCTCACAGCCAGGAGCGATCAGAGCGGTGGACACATCGCAGCTGTGAGCTCGGGGCATTAAACTTATCCTCTGTAAGGCAACTTAAGGCACCGCTGGAAGGTTAGCTTTAACCCTTTAAGACCTACCATAGAACCGCCAGAGCTTACTTTATATGTTTACATGCTGTGGAGCCATTTTTGGGAGCATTTCAAGTTGGTATACATCAATACAACCATTACAGCCCAGATTTTAATAATATGTCTGCATTAAGTGCATAGTAATTACATAAATTGCAAAAAAGTGCAATAAACTACAAAAAAATGTAAAATCGTTTTTGTTTTTTTAACATATATTTCTAGTTAGAGAAATTTAAGAGGCTTATCCCTCAAAACTGTAAATACAAAAAAGTTGCACAAAATAGTTTCCCACCACAGGAAATTTATTTTGAGTGTCTTCATAGTTTTATTTTTGAAATACACCAATTTTTATACACTGCAGGAAAAACGAAAAACAATCCTATGATGCAAATTTGCAAAAAAACAGCATATGCATCAAAATAAAGAGTTCTAAGCATCCCAGCAACTATTCAGAAAAGCATAAAGTCAAACATGACTTATAAAAACACCAGTATAGGCTTTTAAGGCCTACAAGTAAAAAAAAACTACATTTTCCGCAAAAATGACGATAGTTCGCGTTGACGTCTTTTTCAACGTAGGAAGTGTTACAAACAGCTGATCGGATCGGCAAAGCGTGTTTCTGGAATATTATGTTTTTGTTGCTGCAAGTGCTTTTTATGCAGTTTTTGCAAAGCTATATGTGGAAGGAAACTGTGACCGAGGACAAGCTGATGGCATAAGATGTAAGTACAACTCCTCCGGTTTCATATGCAAAAAAAATTATTGTGCTGGCTTACGTGGTTGCAGAGCTACCGGGATTTAAAAATAGTTACGCAAAACGGAGCGTGCTGCTCCGACCAGCTTTAAAGGGTTAAGTCGATTTTGCAGAAACTGTTGATCACTGAAAGTCAGATTATTTCATTTGTCTTTAAGACATTCCTGCAGTTTAACTCATTGGTGTGTGTTATCTGGCTCAGAACAGGTGCTGCTGCTGAATTACTGCAGAGAGGATCAGACTTTAATCCCGCCCTGACCTGGTCTCACCTGGTTCTGCTGCTGCTGGTTCTGGGCCTGCTGCTGTTGCTGCTGCTGCTGCTGTTGGAGCTGCTGCTGCATCTGTTGCTGCTGCGCCCTCAGCTGTTGCTGCACCTGGAACTGCTGCTGCTGGATGGCGTTCTGCTGCTGCTGCTGCTGCTGTTGGATGGCGTTCTGCTGCTGCTGCATGGCGTTCTGCTGCTGTTGTTGGAACTGCTGGAACTGCATGGCGTTCTGCTGCTGCTGTTGCTGCTGCTGCACCAACTGCTGCATGGGCATAGGTCCCGGTCCGCCGACTGCAGGGGGAGAGAGGGGGGCAGATGAAGCAGCGGGCCGGCGTCCGAGGCCAGCTCTGGACTCTCAGACACACACCGTGCTAAAGCAGAGACTGAAAATCAGGCCGGCTCTGACGCCGAAACGTGGCATGTAGACGCAGCCAGCCTCCACCCAACACGCGGAAGATGTGCATTTACAGCAAACACCACATGGAGGAAACACTCACTGGCTTGTGGGTTTCCAGCCACCCCTGCCATGGCATGCTGGCCTATCTGCATCGGCCCCATGGCCCCCATGCCACCCACTGGAGCACCGGCAGGGCGAGGCCCCATGCCAATGGCGCCAGGACCCCCTCCAACCCCTGTCAGGGTATTCAGGGCATTCATGGGATCTAGCAGAAGGGTAGACAACAGACCATATTAAGCAGCTCCAACATGCACAGCAGAAATCATGAACGCCATGAGTCCGGTACAGACCGGTCCAGCAGAGGACAGAACACAGCAAAGAAAACAAACGGGGAGGGGGGGGGAGACCAGAGAGACACGAAGCCCACCTACCTGAACCTCCGAGAGCCTTCTTATCTGCAGAGAGGACACAGTCGTCAATACCTCTGATCAATGATCCACAACAGGGCTGAGCAGCAGATCCACTCAGCAAAAACAACTCATTTACATGAATGTGGAGACAAGCTCCGCCCCCTCTCTGAATAAAAAGCTGACATTTACAGGCTGCAGTATGAGTGATGTCACGCAAAGTCACGTTTGCTGATTTGAAAAAGCGTTTGTACCACAGGAACGAGACTTCCTGCTCACTCTGTTTTTGTAAAGACTCACTTCCTGTCTGCCGGCAGGTAAATCAGCGAGCGTGTGTTCTGCTCTCAGACCGACTGCTGAGCACGTTTTCTTTCTAACATCAAATATAAAATTGTGTTTCTTGTTTTTCCTCAATTTGATGCTCAAATGAATCAAAAGCACCAAACGACCAGATTAGTGCGTGACTGTGACCCGCAGTCCAACGCCAGGTCATTGATCTGAGATCAATAAGGCACGATGTGCTCCTCGGATACTCACGGATGTCTCTGAAGTGAATGATCAGCCGGGCCACCAGAGATAAATACTCCTCCTGAGGAAAAACCAGACACATGGTGCAGAAGTTACACTCTCTGAACGACGTTCGAGGACGTTTCAGGAGAACGGCGACATTCACGGCTTCATTTAAATACGTCTGCATTAAACCTGCTTCTGTTATTCTGCATTTTATCGTGATATAAAAATGCAGCTCTGTAGCTTCAAACAACCTCTAAAACCAGTAGAGGTGGGAATCACCACACATCTCACGATACGATATTATTGCAATTTTTTTAAATATTTTGCGATATTCAGATTCTGTACATAAAGGTAAACTTTATCAATCATCATTTTCTCTAATATCAAAGTCTCACACTCAGTCTTTCTCTCATTTCAGTTTGATTGTTGACAAACTGAACGGTTTGTATTACAGTCTAGTCCAACTTAACTGAATCAACCATCTGGTACAATTATAGCTATTCTGAACTATGCAGTTTATGAAAACTATGCAGCCCCTTCAGCAACTGAAGAATTTGAAAGTAAATTAAAACAAAATATAATTTTACATTAAATAAAAAAGTTTTAAACTTAATTAAAATAAAACATGTCTTAAATTAAAATAAGTAAACTGTCATGTTTATTAAACACATTTGGACAGTGAAGGAATGTCAGGATTCTTGCTCAGAAAAAGGATCAACATGCTCTGAAGTCAGAGCACAAAAACCTTTTTTGTAACAAAGTATCGATTTCTGCTGTCCCTGTATCCATACATTATTAGAAACAAAATATCACCATGCTACACAGTATCCATTTTTACCCCACCCCTAAAAACCAGTGATCTGCTTCCACAAATAACTGATCAAATAACTCATAAACGGTCCCAGTTTGTAGTTTAATAACAGTCTGCTGGTGCGATCTGGCTCTCCTGTGTTTGTTTTGTCCCCAGCAGGTGGCGCTAACACTGATTAACAACAACTTTCACTTCTTTTGTAAGCCAGTCATTTTCAGAAAGCAGCGTCAGAAGTAACTAGTCCAGACGCGGCGGCGGTGGGCGGGACTCACCCTGGATTTGGCTTTGACGTAGACGTGGTTCTCCATGTCCGTGCCCGACTTGTGCGTGGTGTTCGAGGTTCCTGCCTTCCTTATGGCCTCTTCGCTGCAGGAATCACACTCATCGTCACAAACACACCTTGATATCTTCATCGGTCATTCACCCCCACCTCCCCAGTTACACTCATCGCCGTGAGCATCACATACATAATTTAAAACCACGACGCTGCACATGAACCGGACCTCTGGGAAGACACCACAGAAACGACTCGAAGCAGCGAACACGTTAAGTTAACACGGCTCAAATCTAATGTTTTAACCGCTGAACCAATCCTGGAACACCACAGTCTGCATGTGGATGAGGATCATGACGGATAAAGGCTGTACGGGGACCGTCAGGATCGCTGAGCCGGGGGAACGTAGCTGAACAGGAAAGGTGTTTTACAGTAAGTTATTAACGTATTAAAATGTGTTTATTTTGTTACAGCTGTGAGGTCAGGTTTTATAACTTCTTTATTTAAATAAAAGCACTTGTTATCCAAACAGCGATCTTCTTCTACAAACTAGTCACACGTGTCAGCTGTTTGCTGTAATCGTTGTATATTACAGGATTCTAACCTAATAATGAAAAAAAATCTAACGACGTAGCTTCTATAAATGACCTGTTTGCTGCTGCTGCTGCTGTGGGACAGAGGGGAGGTTCCCATGCTCGTATATTTTGGTGCTACGTTACTTGTTCGGATGCTTTCAGACCTCACTAACTTTTTGATTATTGGCAGAAAGGACATGTCACGTCTTTCCTAAATGCAACAAAAGCTTTTGGATCTTTCCCACCGTCAACAACAATGTTCCCTGTTCTGCATAAAGGAAAAACGGCACAGGTGGAAAACAGCAGTGGACCTAAAGCGGAGCCTTGTGGTACACCGCGAGGAGCTGTTGTTTACATCGACATACAGATTTCTTTCCACTAGAAATGACACGAACGACCTCACAGCCCTGAGTTTGGATGAAGACTATGATGTGATCTTACTTACAGAGCTGCTCTGCTGAGCTCTATTGCTTCTGTGTTTACTTGGACATCAATGCACTGTATCAGAAGCCTTTGGAGGACAGTTCAAACAGCACGCCCACTTTAAACCTAATCTGAACCCAGGATCAACAGAGCATCCTGACTCAAACTGATCATAACACCTTTCAGATTATTTAGATTCAGGTTTGCCTTTTTTCAGCGTCCCTTATGGGAGTGAATGGAAACTTGTGACAGTGGATTTGAACCCATTCAGGCTGATGAGCAGCATTTCTCTCTATAAAGATGGGGACAGTTTAATCTTTATTTAAAAGACCTCACTGCTGTAATCCGCTCTTTTCAGGAATTAATCCGCACATGTTCACGACCCCCTGAGGAAACCTTTCCCGTGTTAAACCAAAGCAGCACTGAGCTGCTTTTTAAAAAAAGATATAAACCGTTTACTTTCCTGACTGTGCACGAGCAGAAGAGCGGGAGCGTCACGTGATCTCACGCTGACTGGAGCCGCTTATTCACGCTACGCAGCCTGACTTTCAGTCATGCAGGTGAACGTTCTCACAGCGCAGATAACTGTAACTCATTAGCTTCAGCAGCTAATGGTGCTAACAATGAAAGTTGACAGAAATTATCTGTTAGCGTCATTTTGTCCATTTTCTCTTCGCCGAATAGAAGCCATCATCCGGACCTTTCGTCCTCTGTGTCCCGTCGTGTCATCAGATCCGAGCTCGCTTTGCTTTTTTACCGGTTTTTCTTAATTTAACGTTTTTTAAACGCCTGCTCAGACATGACGCATTTTCTAACAGCGCCGCCTTTAGCTTAGCCTGAGCGGCTAACACAAACCAAAACAGTGACAATAAACAGAAAAACAGAGACTTTCTCACATCTGAGCCACGACTTTCTGTCGGAACTGTGGGCTCCTCCAGTCGCTGTCCGCTCCCGACATTTCCATGGCGCAGAGGAGGTTTTTCAGGAGAACTGTGGCAGAATTCCTGGATGCTTCCCCTCTGTTCTTCCTCCTTCTACTACGGGATAATGGCGGCTTGAGTCAATACGCGCTGCCGCCGCCTGCTGGACGGAATAGTTACTGCACCGAGGAAAACTGGGGCGGCCACGAGGACACAAAGGGCCCAACGAGACCCCCCAAACTCCCACTGAGGAGCCTGAACCCCAGACTGCAGAGGGACTGCTGTGATGTCCATTTTGATCTTTTTTCACATTCATTTGCTTCTGTCTGAGCTGTTTACCTCTTTACAGGTGCTGATTGACACCTGACTCACTGCATTGCTCCCATCATCGTTGTTATTCATGGAAAACTAAAATCTAAATAAATGAAACAAAATCTGTGAATGCTGGCTGCAGCAAACAAAAGACAAACACTGAGGCTTCAGAATAATTAGTCAAAAACTGACAGCACGCTGACTACGCTTTATATAGTCTGTGATTTTATGATTCTGACTGCCTCATTGTGGCTCTGCATCAGCCACTCAGTGTCCTGATCACCTCAGTGACACCTGATGACACCAGAGTGGACCGACAGGATGTGAGCAGACTGTTCTGGATCCACGAGCTCGCCCAGGAGGCGTCCTGCTCAGATGCTGGATGATTGATTTCAACACATCTGAAGAGCTGTTGGTGCTGAACCCAAACCCCTCCTGAAGCTTCTGCTTGATTTAAAATTATTAAAAAATAAATAAATCTAAACAGTGAGCAGAAACATGTTTTAGGTTCTTTAATTCGTCTGCGTGGACGGCAGCCTTTAGCATTAATATTACTCTTATTATTCTTTCTGGGTCACAAAATAAACTTTTAACACATTTTCTGGTGAGAAAGTAGCTGTGTGAACATCAAATATCTGCTCAGTTTATCAAGATATCACATATTTGCAAAAGTGCTCCGATGTTTTCGGAGACGTCCAGACCACCAGCAAAATCGCTGACCCGGAGGTCGAAGGTCACTCGAGCCGCTGAGACTCCCGGCACATCGCTTTCAAACCCCTTGGCTACTCAGGTTAAACGTGATATATAAGTCACTTAAACAACCTAAAAATGTTATTGTTTGTTTTTTCAGTGTTTGATTTGTTCGTGAGTAAATCGGTTCATCTGAGATCAAAGTTCTAGTTTTTCACAGCTGAATAAACGTCAAACAGAAAACTGATTAAACAGAAGTGTGAGCCTATGAATTGGGACATAGCTACAGTGAGCAGTGTGGGCGGCTCGGGTCAAAGGTCACAGCAGTCAGCCCAACTCCAGCTCTGCAGGATTTATTTGAGAGAAGAAAACAAAGAGGAAGACCCAGAGAACAGGAGACGTCTCTAAACTTTATTGAAACATCGTTGGACATTAACGGTTGGAGCTGAAGCTACCGTCACAGCCGAAGGCCTCCTCTTCCTCCTCCGATGAAGGTGAACGAAGATCAGAGCGGTGTCGTTTCTGATGCAAGCACCAAAACCCCGACTTCCTCCCACTGAATCCGAGCCCCACCATCAGAGGAAACATCAGGAACGATTCAAGTTCCTGTTAAATTTAACCGGTTTTCTCCTGACGATCCTGCTAACGGGCTGAACGGCAGGCGTTTCTAACGGCAACTCGCTTCTGTCCTCACCCATCAGTCAAACAACTCCCCGAGTTTAACGA
Organism: Neolamprologus multifasciatus; assembly: GCF_963576455.1. Taxonomy (NCBI): domain Eukaryota; kingdom Metazoa; phylum Chordata; class Actinopteri; order Cichliformes; family Cichlidae; genus Neolamprologus; species Neolamprologus multifasciatus. The sequence goes on from NC_140442.1 coordinate 857,011, forward strand.
GAGGAGGAACGCTAACGTCCGACCACGAGCTCCCAGAACACGGAGCAAACAAACAGAAACATGACAGCCTGGTGTTCTTCATCAAGTTTTAGTTCGAGCTTCCTGCGTGCAGAAAACAAAGAGACGAGGCGGCACGCACCCCCAACAACAACAACAACGATAATAAACCCAAAGAAACAGACGTGAGAACAGAGGAAACCAAACCCACACGCCGCTCTCCATCCATCGATTCGCTCGAGGTCCCTGCCGAAGCTCCTCTATGCTATTAGAATATGTTTCTACTCTCAGCTTCTATTTACACGTACGCACGAACCGCCTCCACCTGCCCCAACTCCCCATCGCAACAGGAAGTGACACGTGTACGCTCAGGAGGGCAGACAGCCGCACGTTAAAGGGACGCGGCGCCGTTACAGGACTCGAGGCTTTTCATAAAGGATGAAGTTCAGCTTAATTCAACTTAAACTATCTGACGTTTAATCTGCTAATTATTCTCTTCATTTATCACAAAATACATAACTCTTCTTTTAATGCTGGACCCTAAACCCCGCCCCCGTCACAGGCCTGCAGTTTGAATCTTTACGATAAGGGAAAATTATTTTCCTGAAGTTGCTCAAAAACACTCAGAAATGTCAAAACAATCTTTTTAAACAGAAACACGTCGTTAAACTCGGTTTATTCACGAGTCTCACACGCCTGTGTCGCGCACGCCTGTGTCGCGCACGCCTGTGTCGCGCACGCCTGTGTCGCACGTGTGAGACGGCTCTAATGAAACACAGCAAAATATTCCGGATTCTAAACATTCAGGAATGTTTGAGTGCGTTTAGCTGCAGCGATGCTGTCAGAAGTTCTCGCTCTGGATTTGATTCGAGTTGTTTTCGTTTCCTCCAGGTTTGACGTCTCGTTTCATCTTTAAAGTTTGAGCTGCAGTTTCACTGAACGCTGAAACAAACGTCTCGCTAAACTACGGCCGTCCGAACACGGAGGAAGCGATTTTTGCTCCACCTGCACCTCTGACGCCCACATGAGTTACTGCACCTTTATAAAGTGTTATTAACCGTTTATTACATGTTTATCTGCTGATTACAGGTTTAAAGTTAGAGGAATGAGCACTGAAGCCAAAACAAGCCGAGCCGTCTTCGATCTGTAACTGCGACGGATGGATGACGACGCGTCCTCCTGCAGGAGGAGCGCCTGACGCAGGAAACCGTTTCCAAGATTCAACAGAAAACAAATAAAAACACCGACGGCGCCGAGGTCGACTCCTCGTAAACTCGTCATCAGTCCCGTTTTGCTCAAAGATACAGCATCAAACCGCCCGACTGCTACACGGGCTAAACAAAAAAAAAAGAAAAAAAAGAAGGGGGAGAAAGTCTGAATCCACCAGTGATGCTGTGGGCGGAGCCTGTCTCCATCCCGCCCTCCGTCCTTTACCATGGTGGATGTTTTTGGACCGCAGCTCCTCACCGACCCGCCCACCCCGCTCCTGTGGACAGAGAGACACACGGACCATCAAAGAACAGCGAGTCGAGTTTATGAGAAACAAAAATCATGTTTGTTTGTTTTTGTTTAACCCTTTAAGACCGACCACAGAACCAAGTCCACCAGAGCTTATATTATATGTTTACATGCTGTGGAGCCATTTTTGGGAGCATTTCAAGTTGCTATACATCAATACAACCATTACAGCCTAGATTTTAATAATATGTCTGCATTAAGTGCATAGTAATTACATAAATTGCAAGAAAGTGCAATAAACTACAAAAACATTGAAAATCGTTTTTGTTTTTTTAACATATATTTCTAGTTAGAGAAATTTAAGAGGCTTATCCCTCAAAACTGTAAATACAAAAAAGTTGCACAAAATAGTTTCCCACCACAGGAAATTTATTTTGAGTGTCTTCATAGTTTTATTTTTGAAATACACCAATTTTTATACACTGCAGGAAAAATGAAAATAAATATTATAATGCAAATTTGCAAAAAAGCAGCATATGCATCAAAATAAACTATTTCCAGCAGTGCAATATGAGTCCTAAGCATCCCAGAAACCACACAGAAAGTCAGAAAGTCAAAGATAACTTTTAAAAACACCAGTATAGGCTCATGAGGCCCTGATGGTAAAAAACTACATTTCCGCGAAAATGACGTCACTTCCGGTTTCGGGCAGGTCATGGCGGACATGCGATAGTTCGCGCTGATGGACGTAGGAAGTGTTATGAACAGCTGATCGGATCAGCAAAGCGTGTTTCTGGAATATTATGTTTTTGTTGCTGCAAGCGCTTTTTATGCAGTTTTTACAAAGTTATATGTGGAAGGAAACTGTGACCGAGGACAAGCTGATGGCATAAGATGTAAGTACAACTCCTCCGGTTTCATATGCAAAAACAATTATTGCGCTAGCTCACGTGGTTGCAGAGCTACCGGGATTTAAAAATAGTTACGCAAAACGGAGCGTGCTGCTCTGACCGGCTTTAAAGGGTTAAACGACTTGATTAGTTTAATGAAACTTTGATAACGAGTCCTGGATCAGTTCTGCGCCTGCCGATCGTTTCGCTCGTTTCTTACTGAGGCTACGTCCACACGTACATCTAAACACAAAAAACGAAGTCAAACGCCGTGAAGAACACGCCACAGCAACAGGTGGCGACATAATGCAAACCGTGTCAACACGTTGGCCAATCAGAAGTCTGTAAATTTGATCTGAATCAGTGGCGCACGTTTGATGATGTGCGGCTAAATCTACGTTTTCCTCGTCAACACGTAAACACGGAGGTTTGGAAAGTCTCCACGCTGGCAGCAGTTTGAAGAACACAAAACGCTGTTTACGTGTGGACGCAGCCTGAGCCTGCAAAGAACGACCTGTGCACTTCCTGCGCCCACCTGTAGGGGGCGGCGTTCCTCGTTCGCATCAGCCTCCTAAAAACACTACAATCACCTCAGGTGTTACTCACCTACAGTTTTTGGACCAGAGTGAGGCTGAGATGGAGGCAGGGAGGGGCGAGGGGCAGAGTCACTCTGAGGCAAAGGGCACCTCTGGAGGGGGGGGCTTGACGGTGACGGGCTGGGATGTGCGGCGGGGGGGCGAAGGCTTGGGCTGGGCCTGCTGCTGCACCGTGTCGTAGTACGTCACACCTCCGTAGGTCACCTGGGTCTGACCCTGCAACCAATCAGAAAGCTCCTGGATCACACACTTTCACTCACTCAGGACACGACACCGTCCACAAACTGAGGCTCACACACAGGAAAACAACCAATCAGAGTGAGTTTCACGCCACCTTTCAGACTGACATCAGTACCTGTGGGTTTGGGTACATGGTGGGGTAGGGGAAGGTCATGACCCCCGGTGGAGGGTAGAAAGGCGGTGGCAGCAGTTGCTGTGGTTGCCCTGGTGACAGAGACACTGGTGGGCCTCCGTATAGGGCGGGGTTAGCAATGGGGCCTCCTGATTGGTGGGGATGGAGACCTTAACAGAGACGAAGACATGAGGTCACTGCGTGAAAACATCCATCGACCTCCTAAAACCCGAACACGTTTCATTTCTCTTCGGGCTGATTGGACGTCAGGTCCTCGCAGGTTAAATTCCCAAATGAAAACCAAACTCCACCTACCAGGATGCGGGATGTGCATCTCAGGCTGCACCAGCATGCCCTGTGGCGGCATGGGGGCGGGGCTATCCCCGTGGGCATAGATTGGTCCCTGGTACGACACTGAGACAGAAGATGACAGCAGGTTAATCACAGCGAGGCGACGCTGCTGTTGCAGAACAGCTGGACGCCGCGTCTAACTGATGTGACGCAGCCGTGCTGGTCATGTGATCTGAGGCTTACTGGGCTCATAGTAGTGTCCCTCCATCACTCCCAGGTGCATGGGCGGCGCCGGCTCGGGCACGGCTCTCTGTCGCTGGGAGGAGTAGCGTTTGGCCCGGTTGTTGCCGACGCCCATCTCCTCGATGCTGGAGAACTGCGGCGGGCCGCCGGGCATGTGCAGGGGGTTGGGAAGGCCTGCGGTCAGAGAGACGGGATTAACCACACGTGGAGCCAAATAACGTTTATCAACAACATTCAAACGTCAGGTTTAGTCTGCGTGAGAAAAAGCCGAACATCCACAGACGTGACATCAGCGGAGCAGCTGTAGACGCCACCTGTGAGGCGGCGGCGTGAGAGCCTCACCTCTCATCTCCGAGCGCATGTACGAGGTCGGGCTCCAGCTCTGCCTCGCCAGATTGAGCCGCGCCACGTCCTGGTCCAGCTCCGTCACGCCTCCTCCCGCCTGGCTCGGTGCGTCGCCTCCGCCCGACCAGCTCTTTCCCCCCACGTTGCTGGGAGAAGAGGTGTTGCCGCCGGCAACGGACTCCTCCACAGACGCCTGTTTGCTGCCCAGGTCTGCGGGGCGCGAGCGAGTCCTGCGAGCCAGCGAGTAAGACTTGCGCTCCACTGGCCGCTCGGCGGGAGGCGAAGCTTCCCGATTGGTCGCCGCTGCCGACTGAAGGGAGGGGTCGGAGCCGGAAGAGGAAGCGGCCAATCCTGATGCAGATCTGTCCGTGCCGCCTCGCTGCTCCTGCTGGCGTCTCGGCGAAGCGGATTGGTAACCGCCCGGCTGTGGCGACGCTGCCGGCGTTACGGCGCCAACGTCCTGCTCCGTGGCCCCTCCCTGACTGACTGTAATGTCCTCAATGACCACAGAGGGCGCCCTTCCTCCTCGCCCTCCTCTGACGCCTCCCTTTTCCCCTGCAGGCTCCGCCTGCGCCCGAGGACCCGCCCGCTCGCGGTGGTGCAGCAGGGGTGCGTTTGATTCATTGTTCCTGTAGTGAGACGAAGGCGGGGGGTGCAGGTTACTCTGGGGGGGTCTGCTACGGGAGGGAGGCGGTCTGGAGGGGACGCCGCTTCGCTGCGCAGAGGATGGCGACGAAGAGGAGGGGTGGACAGATGAAGGGGGAGGAGCTCCTCCTCGGTTCAGAGCTCCGCCCCTGTTCTGCCAGGACCGGACGGGCCGCTCTGCTCCATCTCGCCACCGCTTGTCTCTGCTGGGAGACGACGTCGGTCTGCGGACAGAGACGAAGGCGAAACATCAAACCAACAGCGCTCGTTACAGGAAGTGCGATGACCTCGCTCAGAGTGACTTTATTTAGCGAGGCGTCCCAAAGCTCGCAGGAAACGTTCAGCCGACACGCCGCTCACCTGGGCCTCCGCTGTCTGTACCCTCGGTCTCCGGGGCCGCCGCCGTTTCGGATGTCGTAGCCATAGATTGCGATCAGCTCCTCGCGGCTCTTGGGCGCCTGCTCCTCCTCCCTGAACTTGTCGTGCTCCCAGCGGCCCTCGTCTTTCCACAACTTCCTGTTTCTGCCTTTCGGCCTGAAGACACAGACGGAGACATCGTTGTCATAACGACAGACGCGTCACATCGATGAGGTGAAAGCAGAGCGGCGTTAAAAACGAGCCCTAACCTCGTTAGCAAGCAGTGACGCAGATCTGTGGGCGGAGCCTTCCAGCCCGTCTAACTCCTCCCTAAACTGTTAGCGTTGCACGTAGCAGACGCGCTGCTTCACTTTACTTTGTCTGTTTAAACGCCTCAGATCTGGAGGCGGAGCTATGATGTTACCTCTCCTCCTCCTGAGCGTGCCCTCTGACGTCGTGTTCGAAGAACAGACCCTTCCTCGGGATGTACGCCGGGTTCTTCCTGTCCTCGTCGTCGTCCAGCTGCTGCCCCGGTTTGCCCCCCGCCTTCGTCTCCGGGTCGTCCGTCGACTCCTGTGTGAAAGTTCAGATCAGACCAATCAGACGGCAGCAGGTACCATCTTTAATCCCTCCCCTCGCTCTTGTTACCCTGAGCAGAGGCTCACTGTGGCGACTCACTTCCTGTTCCTGTCTCACCTGTCCGTCGCCGCTCTGTCGCTCTCCTGCGAGGTTTCCCTTCTCCTCTGCTTTGCTCTCCTCTTTGCTCCGCCCTCCGGCCTCTTCTTCCTCCTCAGCTTCTCCGCCCTCCTCCTCCTCTCCCTGCGCTCCCTCCACAGGCCCGTCTGTAGTGGGGGGGCGGGGCTCGCCGGCTGCTGCTGGAGCTTCCTCGTCGCTGTACTGCTCTGCTTCCTCTTCCTCCTCCACTCCCTGAGGAGGACACAGTTTTAGAGAAACACCTAAAGAGGCTAAAACGTCACAGCAGCGAGTCGGCGCTCGTACCTCTGAGTGCGAGCCGTTGTCCTCGGGGTCGGCGCTGTCGTAATCTGAGAGGACGGCTGAAAAACAAAGAGGAGTGACATCACCCGACAGCGGCGATTTGACTTCAGGTGGTGCAAAGAAGCAGCTTACCTTCTCCCACGCCGTCTTCACTCTCCTGCAACAACAAAGAAAACCAACGTTAAGCTCCTGCAGCGCCAACGCGGCGAGGATCAGACGCGTCTTTGAGCTGCTGCGACTACGTCACATTATTCAGCTCCACCTTTAACTGTACAGACCAGCAACAGCTCGATTACTTCAGCAGAGTCTGAACGCAGCTCAAACACCATCAAACGTCTCAGAGTCTCTTTAAACCGGCGCTACAGCTCCGTCTGAGCTCACGCCAACACCGGATTCACTGTGTCTGCATCCGGATAAAAAACAGGATTTACAAGAAAATGAAGGTTCACGAGGAGGTCGTGAGACCTGCTGTGATGTTTGATTTGTAGAAGACAACTGAGCGTCAGCTGTGAGTCAGAGAGCGTCTGAGCACGTGCAGAGGAGGGAGGGCGGATGATGAAAATGGAGCTGCCAGGCAGGAGGAGACGAGGAGGACCTCAGAGGAGGTTCATGGATGTAGTTAAGGAGGACATGCAGAGGGAGTGACAGAGGAGGATGCTGGGAAAGGAGGAGGTGGAGGCAGAGCTGCAACCCAAAGGAGAGCAGAGATGAAGCAGAAGCCTGGAAACTGGGGACCAAAGTAGCTTAAACACAGCAAAGGCCTGAAATCACAGCACTCATCAACAAGCCTGCTGCTGATTGGTTCTTACTAATCTGCTGTTTCACGTTTGTTGTCATGTAAACATCCAGTAAACCCGCCTCAGCCTGAATCGGTCATGTTTCCCTCGCTGCGGGGACCAAAAACGGCAGCTAAACACCACCACAGGGTCTCAGACAGACCCACGGCCACAAAATGGAGGCTCAGCCCAGAGCCTGCCTCAGACCTCGGGTCACGCGGAGGTGCGTGATGCAGCCAGCCCGGGGGTCCCGGACATCACTCTCACAGCTTGGTGTTGTGTCACGTTTGGTGTCCGTGTTAGTTTGAGCCTTTCCAGTTCGGACACACGCGCTAAAGCGAGCTACTCGGTCTGTTCCGGCTCGAACCGCCAGGCTGACCGGGGTCACGGACCAGAATCGTCAGACGGAGCCGTTACCCGTTTCTTTCGAGCTAACGCCGAACAAACACCGAGCTGTCTGTGGGACTCGAACACGTCACCTGCTGTTTTATCCAGGGTTCATTTCCGACAGTGACCCGGGCCCGGAGCGGGTCTCTGGCCCGGAATAAATGCTCTAACGCCGGAAAGCTCGGCTCTGATCTCCCGCCCGGGACCGGGCGAGCTCTGGGAGCTAACGTTAGCCGCTAGCTGGTACTCACACACTCGGACTCCACGTCGCTCTTCGCCGGGACCCGGCTCGCGGCCGGCTCCGCCGGGTCGGGCTCCCGTACCCGGGGCTTCGAGGACGGGGACCCGGACCTCCCGCTGTCCGAACCCGACCCGGACTCGTCATCATCCTCGCTGTCCTGGGACGCGCGCCTCCTCCTTCGCCGCCGGTCCGCCATCTTAGGACTCGACTGGTTGGAAACGGAAGAAGCAGAGAATTATGGGTATCCGAGTTCTTCTTCAGTGAGACGATTAAGAGCTTCTTTTTCTCTCTACCGCCATCTGCTGTTTGTAAACTTTTACTAACACGCTTGAAAATGCGACGAATAAATAAATAGAAAATAAAACGTAACTTGTACAACAGAGACGAAACAAAGCAGGTAATAAAAATCCAAAGAAAAACAACAAACAGAGTTCTGCGGGTCTGACTTTAGTAAAGTAAATATATTCAGGTAAAAGCACTCAAAGTATTTAAAGTATCTGGATGTGCAGCTGATGGATGATGCACCAAATGCATTTTTCTACAGGCAGGTGGGTCTGAAACGTGAGCGTCTCCCTTTTATTTTATTTTATTTTATTTTATTTTATTTTATTTTATTTTAACGTTTTGGTCACACTTATATCATGTTTGGATTAATGCTGAGCTCTGAGTTTCAGTGTTGTTGTACTGCAGTAAAATCTACATGTTTGTAGTTTGACACAGCAACAGGTGATATTTTACAGGTATGTACCTGAACCCGAGGAACAGGTAAGACGTCAGAGTAGCGCATTTCCGTCGGTCACCACTAGACGGCGCTGCTGGCTCTGAGCAGAATCACCTCTCCACAGTAAGTCCGAGGCCTCAGGTGAGCCCAGCACTGCATCCGTGCTTTTTAAGGGCGTACCTGTTCCAGACAGCAGGTTTAACTTTTAGTTTGACTTCCTGTGTGTCCGACTGTCTTCACCTGCTGTTCCCTGTCTATTTCCTGTCCCCAGTTAGTTCCCACTGTTTACACACACCTGAGTTCCCTTCGTCCCTGTCAGTGTGTGCTGGCCTCACTCCTCGTTGTACTCTGTGATGCACATTTGTCCACATGTAGGACACTCCTGCTGTCTCTACAGTTGAGTTTATTAGGAGAGTAAACACATTGATCATCATGCTAATGAGCTGAAGGCAGACAACAGTTTCACAGCTTTAGATCATCGATAACATCAACAGATAATCGATTGTTTTTCAAAAGTGTAATGTTAAAGGATCCTGACCATTTCCTTTAGTTACCTTTTCCCCTGTAACAGAACCTTTACTTTGAAAATTAGGAATTTCCTGATAATTGACCTTTCAGTGACCCCAGAATACGTGTTGGTGTTTGTCAGCTGGAGTGACAGAAACACTGACAGACTCGTGGCTTTAAATGCGAGCGGGTTAGCTTCAGTCTTATTATCATAATTAACCACAAATATATATTTTAACACAAAAGGAGTGAAATCACGAATCAGGTGAACTCCTGCACACTCAGGTGATCCTCTGACCGACCAGCTGTTTGCTGAAGTGCTGCTTAATCTGCTTCCTCTGGCTGTCGTACTTTTCCTCATAATGAATCTTTAACCTTTCAGAAAGTGGAAAACAGCAGCAGCTTGAACCGTCTTCTGAAGTAAATTTGTTAAAACGTTGGTCGTATTTATTCTCCATCAGATCGCGTTCATACGCAGAGATGAGCGTCTCCGCAGGTCCGTAGCCCTCCCAGTCTCACCAGGTGGATCCTGGGTGGGGGAGGCGACCCTCGGAGCTCGTGACGACATCTGTTCCTCATCATGGAGTTCTTCAGCTTGGCGAGCGCGGCGCTCAGCTGGTACTCGATCCGTCTGATGTTGTTTATGAGCTCTGCGTCATCATTCGTGAGCATCGCGCATTCAGACACTCGTCAATCTGATCCCACACCTCAGACGCCCCGCAGAGCCTCTGTGCTCTCTGAGCTTGATGTCGATGAAGATGGCGAAGGCCAGCGCTCCGAGCCCCGCCAGCTTGACGCTACCGCCAGCTTCTCAGCGAGATCCGTGAGCCAACCATCAACGGCTCTGCTCTTTGGTCTTGCTGCTCGAGGGCGTCTGATGAAGACGTGCTGCAGAACGTCACTATGGCTTCATCCACCATCAAATCTGGACGTTTCACGGACGTCTTCATCATCTTTCTCAGAGCCTCCTCTGTGTTCTTCTTCTTCATCTCTACACATTCTCCATCCTGCTGCTTCGCTCTGAAACAAACAGAAAGTGAGATGAAACATCTGTGACACGTCTGACCCTGGAGGCAGGATTCACCTCTAACAGCAAACAGGAGCTCACGTGCTGTTTGAGATCCATCTTTTGGCTCATCAGGACAGGGTGTGCTGCCCTGTCCTGATGAGCTGCCTGATCCATGAATCCACATCACATCACTGTTACACCTGAAGGTCTGATTGTTGATTCATTTGACTGATTTCACAGTTTCCTGACTCGACAGTCCAAACTGTACGAACAGACTCGTGTGTGTGAATATTGTGGCGTCACATTTCTGGCCTGTTCAGTATCAAAAAGGCTCTTTGAAACATCGAGTCAGGTCCTGTTAGCCCAACAGCCTCAGCAGCTGGCAGCAGAACCAGAGCTGGTTAGCTTATGTGCTCATGTTAAATATGAATGCGTCTCTTAAATGGACAGACTGCTGCTTGCTGTACTGTTTGGGTTACACTCATGTGTCCTCCTGTAATCGCCTCCTTGTGTTTGCTCTCAGCAGAGACTTTAACCACACTTCTAATTTTCTTTGTCTTGGTTTAACTTAACATCCAGTCAGGTTATTATTTTGGTCTGTGCTGAAGTCATGCTAATTAATGGCCTCACTGCTGCTGAACAAGACTTTATTTTAAATAACTTGTGCTGTTGTGAGAAACTGGATTTCATGCTTATCTCTGAAACTTATTTTTGTGCATGATCTTCAGTGACCATGAGTCTTTTTCTCAACTTTGTATTTGTCATTTTCTTCTCAATTATTTTCAGTTTTCCTCTGACGTCCATGCTGAGCTCTGTGTTTCTTCTTCTAATCAGTACTGGACTGTAATAAGGGAGTGGACATTACTAATCCATCCATCTTCATTCGCTTTATCCGGGGCCGGGTCGCGGGGGCAGCAGCCTGAGCAGAGAGGCCCAGACCTCCCTCTCCCCAGCCACCTCCTCCAGCTCATCCAGGGGAACACCAAGGCGTTCCCAGGCCAGCCGAGAGATATAATCTCTGCAGCATGTCCTGGGTCTGCCCCGGGGCCTCCTCCCGGTGGGACATGTCCCAAAAACCTCACCCAGGAGGCGCCCAGGAGGCATCCTTGATGCCTGAACCACCTCAGCTGGCTCCTTTCGATGTGGAGCAGCAGCAGCTCTACTCTGAGCCCCTCCCGGATGGCCGAACTTCTCACCCTATCTCTAAGGGAGAGGCCAGCCACCCTTCGGAGGAAGCTCATTTCTGCCGCTTGTATCCGCGATCTCGTTCTTTCGGTCACTACCCACAGCTCGTGGCCATAGGTGAGGGTAGGGACGTAGATCGACCGGTAAATTGAGAGCTTCGCTTTTACACTCAGCTCCCTCTTCACCACGACGGACCGGTGCAGCGTCTGCATCACTGCAGCTGCAGCCCCAATCCGTCTGTCGATCTCCGGCTCCCTTCTCCCATCACTCGCGAACAAGACCCCGAGATACTTGAACTCCTCCTCTTGGGGCAGGAACTCATCCCCAACCCGGAGTGGGCACTCCACCCTTTTCCGGCTAATATTATATACTCTCCTAAATATATATTCATGTAAACATTCTCATGCTTATGTAGCACTACATGGATCACAGTGTAACAATCTACAATCAAACACATCAGCTTTGTGCTTCTCACTTCTCACAAAGCTGAAGGTTGTGATTCAGCAGTGATCAGTAAGCTGTGACTGACGTGGTCACAGGGCGTGCAGCTGATGCGCTGTCCGTGGTGCTGAAACGATAACAGTTTATTCTGAATGAAACTTTCTGTTTTATGAAAATGTATTGAGACGAATGATGAGAAGCAGCACAGTTAGAGCAGAATATAAATGTGGCTGACGTCCACGCCTGCATTTACACGGCCGGTGGGCTTCAGAGTGTTTCAGGCACCAAAGCTGTGGACTTGAAAATGTTTCTGTTTAACGAGGCTTCCTGTTATAACTTTCTTTCTTTTCACCATCTGGTCTTTCATTGTTGTCTTGTGTGTTTAAACTCAGTTTGTATTGCTGTCAATCGCATTTTCATATTCTATGATCTTTACTGTGATTATTCTGAGCTTTTATTTCCTTGCACAGTGCTTTGTTATGTAAAATACTTTATAAAAACTTTACTTAGTAAATGTGCTGAAATTGTTCTAAATATAATATCAACAAACTTCTGTCGCGGACTCGCTGAAGCTCATCTTTGGAAACGCTGTGATGAAGTGCAGCAAAAACTGTGATAAATATCAACCATGAAGATGAAAAAAACAGGACTTTTACAGGTTTGATCCCCTGAACCTGAAGAACAGCAAAGACGTGACACTTAAATTTGGTCAAACCACCACTAGATGGTGCTGTGGCGGCGCTGCTGCTGTTTCAGACTGAATAAATCCAGAGAAGCTGCAGACTCAGACAAACATTTCAGAGTTTTGCACTTTAGTGTAAAAGTCAGTTTGACATTTAACTGATGTTTTCTTGTAACGACTGATCAATTATTCTTTGTTCATTGCTCATTAAATCACCTGCTGAATGGAAAAGTGCAGCTCAACCACAGATATTAAACAAAAACTGTTTAACACTGAAATTATCCAATAATTTTTGCAACATAAACGAACATTATGGTGCAACAGAGTCTCCTAACAACATCCTCAATATTCAGGAAAATGAAGAAGTGCTTTAAACTGTGGGGCTCAGGAGGTGGAGCAGGTCACCTGACAACAGAAAGGTCGCTGGTTTGATCCCTGCTGCTCCAGTCTGCATGCCGAAGCATCTGTGCTGGTCATGTTACTATGGTAACCCAGAGGAGTATTAATTTATTCATTAAATGAGACAATCAGTCAAAAGTCAATCAGCCTTTTTTAATCAGCAGAGTTTTTGGAATCATCAGATAAATTTAAAACTAAAAATGCTGAACAAGTTTGTAAAGTTTTCCACTTTTCCTCTCTCACTTCTTCTTCTTCTTCTTCTTCTTCTTCTTGGTCTCCTCTCTGCGCAGACATGCTTCACTTCCAGCAGCTGAAACATGAAACATGAGTTACACTTTGCATGTTCACAGTGATGCACACGTTTGTAATTTTACAAGATTATAGCTGATGATGCTGTGACAACATGTTCTGTTGAAATAACGTCACAGCTGATGCAGAACAAACACGTACGTGCGTCACTTCCTTCTATAGAGTCATATTACTTCATCCTGTTTCCTCTGACTCTCTCCTGTGTTTCCTCCTTTCCACAGTCCAGTCGTGACTGTTTACTCTGTGACGTGTGTCGGGTTTTACTCTTTGTGTCCTGCTGCTTCCTGTTTTACTTTGGTGAGCTTGTGCTCCTTGTGTAGTGTCTTAAATGTTACTTCCTTTGTCTCTTCATCAGTTCAGCTGTTTTTCTCTGTCCCTCGTCAGAGCATTGGTGCAGCTGTCCTTGTGTCTCAGTGTTTTTTCTTCAGTATTTTGCGTTTTTGCACTTTTGTATCCATCTAAATAAATCACTCGTTTTCTGTTTTCCTGCTGTTGTCTGCATCACTCTGCGCATCCCTGAGTCTGCACATCACTCGTGACACAGTGCAGCTTTATTCTGTTTGTTTTTTTACATTAGCGTTAATCATTTTAAACCAAATTAATTTTTCACCATAGAGCGTATAAAGATGGACACGGTGCTGTCTGTATTGTAAAGACCCTACAGTGATACAACATATGACTGTTAGCCACCTTAAGCTAGCCTGTTACCTTGGTAACATCTGTCTTGTCTTCAGTCATTCGCTTTAAACATGATAAATTAAAGTTTGATGGCACCTTTCAGACTTTTAGTCAAACATTTCTCTATGAAGAAAAGTTTCAGACGATCTCATTGGAACATAATCCGTAGTTTTCAGTAGTAAAAGTCGTAGTCGTAACCTCAGGGACGGGTTATCCTCTGAGGAGCATGAATATAAAATCCCATCGTTGGTTCTTCAGTCTGGACCAAAGCGACGCGCCAACAAACACCAACAAACACCAACAAACACCAACAAACTACAAGAAGCACAAAACACATGAAGTGTAACAGAGTCGGGTTCAGACGTGTTGTAGTGCACCTGTGACGCTGTGATGTGGTCCACTTTCTAAAGCAGCAGAAGATCAGAAGAAGAAGAATGAAAGGCAGACTCCTCAGGACGAAGATGACCGTCGATGATGAAGGAGCTGAAATTCACACAAAACAAAGCTCAGCTCTTCATTCGTTCTTTATCATCACCGTAGTTTCACTACAACAAAAGCTTTTTTAGTAGATTCACATTTTTCTAAGCCCGTCGTCACAAACGTCTGTAAGTTTGAAGGTTTTCAGCTGACAGACATTCAGGTAGTTTCATCGCTCTGGTTTGGATGATTCAATGTTTATTAATCGACCCTTCAGACGACCAAAGATGCCACATGTACGGTAACAGCACAGACACGTGGCAGACTAAACTTTTATGTGACAGCGTTTAATCTGTAAAAGACGACATGTTCACATATTTTGGAGGCGCGTTGGTCACCAAACTGAACCTGTTCACTTACTGGAGTCTGTGTGGTTGTTGTTGTTCATCGTCTTCTCTCTGACTGTGATGAAGGTCCCATTTCCTTCAGCCTCAGTTAAAGATGGAATCTCCACAGTCACTTTACAGATGTATGTTCCTGAATCCTCTGTTCTGATGTTTGACATGTTCAAAGATGAGCAGGTCTTTGCCTCCAGTTTCAGAGACCCGTGAGATTGATTTAATTTGACCTCTCTCTCAATGACTGTTTGATTTTTCAGCCAGTTCACTCTGAATCTTTCAAACGTTCCTGCCCAGCAGCAGGTGATGTTCACTGTCTCTCCCTCCATGACAGAAACATCTGGACTCTGGGTCACAACAAACATGCCAGACGAAACAGCTGCAAGAGACACAAAACTGTGAGTTATTATGATAAATAAAGACGCCGTGGTCGGGTTCTCTTTTACACTGATCATTTCACAACATGAAAAACATCATACCCAGACTTACAGACATTAATTCATCACTCACGACCAAAGACATTGATGAGAAAGAAATTTCAGAAACAACTTAGCTTTGGAGTTTAATAAGATAAATACGATATTAAATCAATAAGCTGTGTTTCTACTCACGCCAACATGAGGTGCAGACAGAGGTGAAAAGCAGGCTTCTTAGTAAGAGCTTAATGTTCTCACACCTTTTCATCACCGTTGCTTCATCTCTCACAGCTGTGGAGACCCACAGCTTCTGTTCCTCCCACAGACAGCACTCAGCTGTAGAGAAGTTGTGGTTTAGACACCTCTGTCTTCTCACGGCTGATGAAGGCGATTCAAAAACCCACTTATATATATATATATATAAATATATATATATAAGTATATAAGTGTTATACTTATACTTATATACTTATATAAGTATAAGTATATAAGTATAAGTATAACACTTATATACTTATATATATATATATATATAAGTATATAAGTGTTATACTTATACTTATATAAGTATAAGTATATAAGTATAAATATAACATCAGAAAAGAATGAGCACAAATTTATTTATGCTAAAAAAGCCTGATAAAAGCTGACTGTGAGTTGGCCTTTGCATCATACAGATGTGGTTTCCAGTCTGACACAGCGAGCTCCACAGCGGCACCTGCTGGCCACTTTTAATGCAGCGACACAAACAAGCACTGCAGCGTTCTGAACAAGACTCCTCGTTATCCCAGATTATCAATCATTGTGATCAACAATGGAACAATCCCAAAGAAAGAAAGCGCTGAGATGGGGATCAGCGATGGCCTGATGAAGCCTTGAAGCTTTCAACTGCTTCCAAATAAAAAAGGTGTTTGTTCTGGAGATGTGCACACATCGCCCCCTGCTGGCCAAAACATTTACTGTCATTTGAACCATTTGTGATGGACTCCTGGTTCTGTTGTAACAGTGTGAGCACAGGAATGGTTGCTGCCTTAAAACCAGCTTAAAACCAGTATAGGAAGAAGGAAAGCCAGTGGAGGCTTTGGGGAATGTCCTCGAGCGGTTCAGATTTTATTTGTGAAGAAGTTCATGAAGTCATGCCTAACTCCACAGAGCTCTGACTGTTTGTCGGCCTGGCTACAGAGCTGAAGACAAACCTGGGATAATTATTTTTTTGTGATCAGTGATTTATAATAAGATGTTGTAGTTTTATGGAGAGCTTTTTTATAGAGCAGCAAACTCTTCCTGTTACCTGCTGCTCTATAAAAGCAACAGAAAACAGAATTTTGATAAATTAAAGTCAACAGAAAGAACTTTGTATGAAAATGGAAAATTGTTTGAATTTACGTCAGTTGTCACCACAACCCAGCAGAGTTTGTTTAGTTCTCTTTTGGTACTTCTGCATATTTGATGAAGCTGAAATCTGTGGTTAGTTTTCATAAAGGGACATTTGTGTAAACGTCTCCCACACAGGCCTTTTTCAAACAGATAACTTTGACAGTGGACAGAAATGTCATCTCACTAATTTAGATTTTGTTCATTCAGCCTAGAAAAGAAATTTGCTGCTTTATTCATAAAAAAATAGTAAAAAAAGTTGGGAATCCAAATCTATAAATGTAAATAAACAGCTAACAGATCATCTGCAGAGGAATGGTTTATTTGAAGAGTTTCAGTCAGGTTTCAGAGTTCATCACAGCACAGAAACAGCTTTAGTGAAGGTTACAAATGATCTTCTTATGGCCTCTGACAGTGGACTCATCTCTGTGCTTGTCCTGCTAGACCTCAGTGCAGCATTCGATACTGTCGACCATAATATCCTATTAGAGCGATTAGAACATGCTGTAGGTATTACAGGTACTGTGCTGCAGTGGTTTGTATCATATCTATCTAATAGACTCCAGTTTGTGCATGTAAATGGAGAGTCCTCTTCACACACTGAGGTTAATTATGGAGTTCCACAGGGTTCAGTGCTAGGACCAATTCTGTTTACATTATACATGCTTCCCTTAGAACAGGGGTGGGCAACTCCAGGCCTCGAGGGCCGGTGTCCTGCAGGTTTAGATGTGTCCTTGATCCAACACAGCTGATTTAAACGGCTAAATTACCTCCTCAGTTCTGCAGAGGCTGGTAATGAACTAATCATTTGATTCATGTGTGTTGACCCAGGATGAGATCTAAAACCTGCAGGTCACTGGGAACAGATCAGCTATGACTTCACAGTCAGCGCTATCACTACTCACCCTTACACTGCCGTCTGTCACACTTCATCCAGGGAGGTGATCCTGGAGGTTGGTAGACGAAAGCCAGTATCCCTGTCATAGTCTGTGTGCAGGCAGGAAAAGGACCCAAGTGCAGGACTCTTGGAGGCCAAAATACCAAACTGAAATAACAAAGGAACGGAGCACATGGGCAGAAATGGTGGTGACATGACCACTGAAGGACACACAGTACAAATACAGACAGGAACACAAGGGAACGAGGAGCAGGTGAGGAAACACAAGGCACAGACCTTCAAAGTAAAACAGGAAGTCCATAGACAAAACTGAACTAAACTTATATTACACACTAGAGATAACAAATTAAAATAATAATACAGAAAACATTGAGTCACTGACCCAGGCCTGTGACAATCCAAGAATGGGATGGAATAATCTGGCCCCCCATGGTGGATCTGTACTAGTCTGACAGCAGACAGATGTTTGCCAATCGTACACCAGCAGAGACTTCACATTTTGCCTGCCACACAGAAACAACAACGAAACGCAAAGTGGAGAGAGGAAGCCACGGTAGAAAGCACGTGTTACACGTGATGTCATCTTTACTGCAGTTGTTCAGGTCAGAGAATTTATGTAATTCTGTGGTGATACAGCCCGAAGAGCTTTGAACAGGGGCGTCGAACTCCAGGCCTCGAGGGCCGGCGTCCTGCAGGGTTTAGATCTCACCCTGGGCCAACACACCTGAATCACATGATCAGTTCATTACCAGGCTGGAGAACTTCAAGACATGCTGAGGAGGTCATTTAGCCATTTAAATCAGCTGTGTTGGAGCTGATCCTCTAAACCCTGCAGGACACCGGCCCTCGAGGCCTGGAGTTGGACACCTTCTGTTCCAGAGTGTAAAAACTGTGTTTAGCCGACTTTCTGCACTCACAGGACACTTCAGCTGATGAAACTGTTAACAGATGGTGTGTAACTACGATGTCTTCATGCAGGGATGTAACTGTGAGGTTGGGGTGAGGAACCAGACATGTGGAAATACACTTGACGTTTTTTCACCCCTCAGACTGGTTCCTCGGCTGAAGTGTTGCGAGGAGGAAACAAATAACTGATTGTGATTAGAGGTGAGACAGAAACGCCAGCAGTCAGAAGAAGACATGAACTACACTAAGCCATCGACGAGCTCCAGGATACCGATTTATGATGAACATCCAGAAAACATGGGTAAGTGAAGTTATCCTACTCAGGATGGATCACTGGGTGGAGTTTAGTCTGATATTTGGGATAGTAATTAATTCCTGAAACAAACCAGCAGCAGCACATCTGGACAGATGTTTGGTATTTTTAAGTTCTGAGATGTTAGATTGTTCCTTTATGGTCAGTTTGAAGCCTGATTAGTACCGAGCAGCATTTAGAGACGTTCTCACTGGAGACGAATGCAGTGACTGAGCTGCTGGAGATAAGAAATTATAGGTTACAGCAGGCAGCACGCTAATGGTGCATGCACACTTACAAAGGAACCTCTGAACAAACAAACACAAACATCAGATTGGGAGACGTCAGAGAGGAAGGCTGAGAGGAAAAAACAACGAAAATACATCACATGAGGTGAGAGGAGGAGAAAAACACTCAGACTAAGCTCCTGGTGGGAGAACAGAAAAAACACCCCAGAAACACAAGACAGGAACAGGGCGGGTAAAGGTGAGAGAGCCGGTGTAGACGGCGCATCCTGCAGCATGGCTGCGCTGGTCCAGTGGACCGCCATCTGCCCCGGGAGGAGACAGCATCGAAGGCGTTTGGAAAGGGAGGATGAGTGTGTATCAGTGTGTGTGTCCATAATTCAGCTGAGACGTGTCCGTCGCCCTGCCAAGCTAAGTAGTCTTCCAGCCGACCCAGGTGGGCTTGCGTCGGGGGGGAACAGACTAAACAGACTAAACAGTCGTTATCAGGGTGAATTTGTTTTGTTCGGCCTTGAGAGCGATGTGGCTGTATGACAGCACGGTGACTAAATGCCTCATCAGCCTGTTTAGTTTCAGATCTGTGCCATTAATGATCTCATATATATTTGGACAGAAGCCATTTAATGATTCCTTTAAATTCAACATTCTGATGATAACATCACATTTAAGTTCACATCGATCCACATGAGGACTCGACCGGCTCTTTAAACTCTGTCAGCATGCTTAACTAACCAGAACTCTCTGATGTTTGGGACCAATACAAACAGCACTGCAGTAATTATAAGAAACAAAAGCATAAATCAGCTTCTCAATATCTCGCCGAGGTACAAAATCTGTCAGTTAATTTATATTTCTGTGATGTCAAAACTTCAGTGCCCTAAATTCAAAATGTCAAACTAAATATAACAACAGAATTTGTGATTGATAAGACTGAACCTACGGAAACATTGATTAAAGGAGTTCATCTCTCCAAGTGAGACCTTTAAACAGAGCTGCATTGACCTTTATCAGATGTAGACAAGAAGTTAAGAAGTTAGACTTTTGTGGGATCGACTCTGGAGTTTCTGTTCTCAGTTAGAAATAAACCGACAGTTAAGAGAAGTAAACTGAACCGTGTATTGTGTGTTCAGCCCTGTGTTTGGAGCAGCTCTCATTTCTACAAATCTGCTGAAATGTATTAAACTTCCCAAAAACACGACTCTCCAGAGTTGGCACCAGGAAGCAGAGTTGCAGTCGCCTCTCTGCAGCTTCTCTCCTCCTCCCCCAAACCCCGTCCCCTCAGTGCAGGGGTGTCCAGCTCGAGTCCTGCAGAGGCACCGTCCTGCAGCTTTAGACACATTCTTGTTCTGACACCTGAATCAAATGAACAGCTTGTTGCAGGTCTTTGCCAAACATGAGGTAATCCAACCATTTGATTCAGCTGTGTTATAGCGATGCATCAAAAAGCAGCAGGACCGTAGCCTGAGGACTGAGTCAGCTCCACACCTAAAAAACTAAACCAAAAAACTACAACAACATTAAAAAATACCAAAAAAATCACAAAGAAAGAAAAATGTAACATCCCGCAGCAAGTGATAAACCAGTGAAATATGGATCATTGCATCAGGCCTCTCTCTCTAAATCGTGTTGGCTCTTTCTGTGGTAGTGGATCACTTCCTGTTCCTGTTACAGCACACAGTGGTGTTTGTGCAGCCATTCCAATGAAAAACATACTGATTACTTCTTATTTCACAGTCTCTGTTGATTCGCTCTGTTTGAGGGATTCATATGTTAGTTTATCTTGTAGCCGACTTGCTAGCAGCTTGGCCTCTTCATCGGTCTCTTCATCGGATGAGGAGGAGGAGGAATGGCAACAATCCTAAGACCGGTGTTTCCCAATCTATATTTCACTCCAGAGAAATCACACCACCAAACAAACGCACATAAAGCACATTGATCATTCCCCCTGTACACCAGTGTAGCAGAATGGGCTCAGTTTGTCCCCAGTTTGCCTTTTTTCCTTTCTTCTGACCACTACTCATGCTGGGCCTTCATCCAGGTCACACTGACTTTTTCTTTTCAAATATTCATCTATTGTCATTACGTGCTGCGCTCTCTCACAGCACGACTATTATTTCATTTCTCCTTCGTCTTCTTCTGTTTTACTGGCAGTTTGCAACCCATTTAATTAGAGCAGGTGGTTGTACTGCCCTCTAGTGGAAGAGAGATTAAGTTCAGAGGCGGATTTATTGGCTCAATGGCCCGAGAACAGGGATTGGGCTCAAGCGCAGAACCAAAACCGGAGGCTGATCGACTTTTAACAGTTTTATTTTACAGGTGTCAAACAGAGGAACAAAAGCCAAATGTAACAGCGAGCGATGACAAGGCTTTGTGAGCCAGAGCAGAAGCTGCATCAGGTCACAGGAATAGCAGGAACAGGGCAGTGAAATAGAAGAGATAATAATCAGAGTGGTCCGCGGAGCAGTGAAGGTATCCAAGACTTCAAAGTTGAGAGGTCTTACATGGTTGCAGGTGGAGATTAGCTGGAGGAGGTGAACTGGATCCAGGTGAGTGCAGCGAGGCAGGTATGAGCTTCACCAGCAGACCAGAATCCTGAGGCGTGATTATGGGGAGAGTTGGAAAGATGTATCCAGGCGCCGACTGGAGAACAGGAGAAGATAGTTAAGCACAACACGCTGAGGAACGTGAGGCAGTGAACTGACTATGGTAGGAAGACAATCTGGCGAAGGTTCATTGTGAGCGTCATAAATGCTGCTGGAGGAATCGCCAACAGGTGAGGAGCAGGGAGGAGCGAGGAAGGCTCCACCCAGCTGAGGAGAGCTGATGCTGTGAAATTATTCAGACTCACCCGGATCACAACATTTATTCAAATATTCTAAATAAACTATAAAACCTTAGAACTGAAGAAGCTTCTCGGATGAAGGTGAAACGTCTTCAAGTAACTTAAAGAAGTCCAGACGCTTTTCTTTGCAAACTCCTTTGACTACGATGACCTGGATGACTGAGAACCTTCACAGACTTAAACTGGACATTATAAAATGACCAGTTTTAATTATTTTTTTTTTTACATGTGTTTAGTTTTTAGATAAATTACTTAAAGCAACATTTTTAATGTAAAACAATATCCAAGTCTGACCAATGCAGTGTCACCCTGCAGGGTGTTTGGAGGACCCAGGTAGAGACACAGACAAAGGAGGCAAAAATGTTTACGGAACTTAAAGTGAGCCTTTATCAGGGCCAGTAAACAGTAAAGCAAAAAGAACCAAACAAACTATGGCAATGACCTAAACAAAGGGCCTAAACTGGGAAACAACTAAAGACTAAGAAAAACTAAGACTCTGACTTGGACTGTAACTAAGAGCTATGCACACGACATGAAAAAGCAAAGGACAGTCTTCTGGACTGGTACATGAAAGGCTAGGAGAACATGACCAGAACAGAGAAACTATGACTCATGACGTGTAGCTAGAATGACAGGAACATTAACAGACGACGCGACACTGACACAAAGACACACTGGGCTTAAATACACTGAGGAAGTCATCAAGGAATTAGAGACAGAAGGGGAACACAGCTGGGAGGAATAAGACCTAATGAGACAGCAAAGCTAGAAACACTGACATAAGACAGGAACATGAACCTTCAGAGTAAAACAGGAAACAAGACGCCACTAAACAAAGACGCAGACACGACACTGAACTAAACCTGCAATAAACATGAGAACAAAACCTACGAACTGATCCCTAAACAAGAATAACTGAAACATAGAGTCATAATCATCATAATAAGAAAAGAATCCAAAATGCAAAAACACACCAAAACATAACTCAAAACACTCAAACTGACCCAGAACCGTGACATGCAGCATCTGCTTTAAAGGGTTTTACAGCTTTTCGATTAAACATTTTGGGTTCAAAGATGAGAAGTGACCCACATCAGGGTTGAGACTGATAGATCGATGAATTTGAAGTAATAACTGAAATGAGCGATCATGACTGGCTAATTCTCACTGACATCCTTCCAACAGGCGAGCTGAGGATGGTCCTGTATGGACAGAGTGGACAGGGTAAAAGTACTCTAGGAGGCATCATCCTGGGCAACAGAGAGATATTCACTTCTGATAAGGACTCAAAGAAGTGCCATAAGGGAAGAAAGACCATCACGGGTCGAGAAGTGGTTGTTGTTGACACTCCAGGTCTGTTTAAAGTGGACGATGATGGAGAGGAAGTGGTGGAAGAGATCAAGCGGTCCATCAAACATGCTGAACCTGGTCCTCACGTCTTCCTGTTTGTGGAGAGGTTTAAAGAGATCTCACAAGAGAAATTAGACGCACTGAAGACTTTTCAGGACACGTTTGGTAAACAGGCCGTGGACTACACTATAGCGGTGTTCACCACTAAAAGGAAGAAGATCGACGACGCCATCATGCAGAAAACACTGAAATCCCTCAGAAGATTAACCGATCAGTTCCAGCAAAGATACTTTGTTTTTAACATTAAAGACGAACAACAAGAGTCTCAACTCGCCGAGCTGCTGGAGATGATAAAAGAGATGACGGGAGAAAAATGTCAACCTTTCTACACGTGTAAGATGCTCCAGGAGGCCGAGGAAGCTCTGGAAACACGAAAGGAAACAAGACCAAAGCGAGAAGAAGAGTGGCGCTCTTTCTATGACCGGTGTGGTTTGATTGGAGCGGCGGTCGGCTGTGCAGCAGGCTATTTTATTTGTGGTGGTGAGCTGACGCCTACAACAGGAGCTGGGGTTGGAGCTGTAGTTGGTATGATGCTGTTCGTGGGAATAGCGTTTTTAGGCGCACTTGCTAAAATTAAAGTTCAGGCACGATGCAGATAGATTTCAAACAGTGTCAGTGATGTTGTTGCAAATCTAGTCTAGAAACCATGAAGAGGAAATCATGGTGGATGTATGTTTAGGTATTTTACTTTATTTTTGAGTTTTTTATTCTAAAAGTTATTTGTTCAGTCGGCTGCTGATTGGTTGAGCAGTTAAATTTTATATCCCAGGAACAGTTCATGAGACAGAACCAGCGATTTGCAGCATAAATATTTTCTAGTTGCTGCTGTTGCTTCAGTACAGGGAGAAGGTTCAGGGTTCAGCCTGAGACACACGTCAATAAATAAGCAACAAGATGCTTCAAATAATATTTCTCAAATTTAGCTTTCACAGTCTTTCCTTTTGGGAGTCTGAAGCAGTTAAAATAGGATAAAAAGAGGTGGACGTGACCCAAAGCCCTTTTACGGGACTTTGACGGCATACTGAGGGAGGCTGGGAGTCCGAACACACGGTTGGTGCCTATTGTGTTAATCCCCAAACCAGATGGTGTGCACCGAAGGTGAAGGGAGCCATCAAGCTGTTGGGCTTGGGGACTTGGGAATTCCTTCCCACTTCGGAGGCAGCTGGCAGGCCAAGCAGAACAAGGCTCGGTCAGTGGCTGAACCAAAAACTGGATGCTGGAAGATTTCAGGCCACAGAACAAGACTTTCGACTTTCTTTGCGTGTCTTGAAGCATTTATAGCAAACTGTCAGTCGACTAAAAAGGGGAAAGCAGTGCTCTGCTCACACAGTGAGCAGGATAGGAGGGTGTTAACCTCAACTGGGGGTAAAGTCGGGCAGTTGAAGGAATGCTTTGAGGACCTCCTTAATCCCACTGACACGTCTTCTGTAGAGGAAGCAGTCTGGGGGATAACTCGTCACTGAGATAGTCAAACATCTCCACTGAGGTGACCAAGACTCAGGTCCTGAAGGCTCTGGATGTTATAGGACTCTCGGTTGATACGCCTTCGCAACATTGCGTGGAGATCTGAGGGGGTGTCTCTGCAACCACAGGGAGATCGCACACCTCAGCCTCCCTGAGATCTAAGACTGGGAACTGGAAAACAGAGTTTGTTCATTAATCAAAGCTACATACAGAACACAGGAAGACTGGACGCCCCCTGGGTGAGGTGAGCAGACCCAGAACACGCTGCAGCGTTTTCATCTCTGGATAAGATCGATCAGGTGGCTGGAGAAAGGTGCTTCAACTTCTGTAAAAAAGTTTGGTGTTGTAAACATATATATAAACATAATCCATTACCCAGTGGCGGTCCTAGCCTGTTTGGCGCCCTGGGCGAAAACTCCCTCTGGCGCCCCCCCCCACCCACCACCACACACACAAAACATATTAAGGATTGTACATTAACATAAAACTGTTGTACACACACATATGAAGAGAGAGAGAGTGTGCATAGTATGCAAACAGCTACCAAACAGCCATCATAATTCGTCATACAATGAGAACAGGACAAATCAACAATGACTAATTAATATTAAAATCTGTAACATAATGTATAGTTTGGAGTTTAGTCTGTTACTGTTGCTATTTTTACCATTTCTTCTTGGAGCAACTGTAACCCACATAATTTCCTTAGTGATTAATAAAGTATTCTGATTCTGATTGGTTCAGGATGAGCTGCCATTATCCAATCACACGTCTGCTTACCTGCATCTTTTGCTCGTTTCTCCTCCTCTTCTTTTCTCTTTTTTCTAAACTGAGGACCTGATGGCTTTGAACTTTTCTTGTCCATCTTCTGTTGGTTTTAATTTTGCACTCCAGTATGAACACAAATCCCTCAACTCGAGGATCACTACAACATGATCTAACACACCTACACCTTCACAGATTCACTTTGTCTAAGGTTTATTTCTGAGATTTCACACAACCCAGGATTCAAATCATGAATCCATGATGGGCTTGGATTCACATCATTATGAATGAAATGTGCTCTATTTGGAAGCCCCTCCCCTTTTGACGGCTTGTGTGAGACTTTAAATCATCAAACTGTAATTTTTAAATTGTTATTGATCCCTTTACCCCGAGTCCTAAAGTGTATATTTATTCTCTTACTCTTATATTTATTGTTTGTTTACTTTCACTGCTGTAACTGGAGCCTCGTCGTCTCTCTATTTACTGGACTGTATGTAGCGGAGATGACAATAAAGTTTACTTTGACTTCAGCAGCGAGCAGGCGCACCGAGGGCTCGCGCTCACTTTTCGCGTACAGAATTTCGAAAAAACATCGGTGCAAATGATAAGTCTGTATCATGATGTCGGGTGTTTTCGTGTTTGTTGTTTTGCTTTTATTTTGTTTTATTTTGCGAGTTGGTTATTAGATGCTGCTCCCCTCCGCCCCGCCCTCTCCCTGCACCGCAAGCAGCAGACGCACCTCGCAAACGGAGGGCGCCCTTACTCCCAGCAAACGGGCGATAGAAAATCGATCGGTACCTCTGCCATTCCCAATATGCGCTGGCTGACGTCGGGGCAGCATGAGTACGAGCATTTTTTTTTTTTTGGCCCCCACCACGATGCCACCCCGGGCAACTGCCCGTGTCGCCCCTATCTAAAACCGCTACTGCCATTACCTGTATTCTAATGCATGTAAGACAGCCTTTCTACTCACATACACATGTAATTCAGTATTTGTACTCTTGTATATGTTACAGCATGTAGTCCAGAGCATGAGCACATATAACACAGTCACATCTGTCCTGATGTGAACCCACAGGCTCGTGCTGAGGAGTTTGGTGAACAGTCTAAATGATGACTTTTATTGTTATTGTGTTGTATTAAGTACGAGCTCTGCTTTGGAGTTTGTGCCTTTGAGCAGCAAACATGTGAACATGCAGACAGACAGTGGGACGTGTCTGCAGACGTCTGTTAGCAAAGGAATATGTCCGTCTCGTAGATGGACCTCGTACATGCAATAAAACAGAAGCTGAAAGACAGACGTCTTCTTCTCTTTGTGTCCTGATCGTCTCTGAGCTCCAGGAGCTCCACAGGAGAACGCTCCCAGAGGTCCTCCTCTGGGAGATTGGATGGGCTGACCTGTTCACAGCTCAGTGCTGCTATGGAAGCACCTCAACCTGGTTCAAGGATCTGGTTTGGAGGTGGGGGTGTGGGTGGGGGGGGATAGGGGCTCTCTACAGTCTGGAACTTTCCATGTTTCTCTTAAATGTGCTGCTCCTACCACTCAGTAAAATAACTGAACCCCACTAATAATTAATAATTATAGACCTTTTTTCTTTCATCCCTCATCAACATATTTGAAAAAATGTTTATAAACAACTGAATGAATATTTTGTAACTTGTAGACTTTACGATAAGAACCAATCACAGCACAGAAAGAGCTCTGAGGATCAGCAGTGACTCACAGACAGTTTTCTTGTTGATCTCACTGCTGCGTTCGAAACTGTTGACGTGATGATCAAAATGATTGTTTATTTTAGTATTTTCATGTGTTATAAGCCATAAAATCCTCTCTGCACTGTTACAAACCCTTCGTTCACTCTTAAACACACTTTTGAGACATATCTTAGATATTCAGTGAAGAGTTATCACCAAATGTGTGAATAAATAATACGTTGGTGCGTAGACTGGATCAGTGCTGTGCTGTTCAGCTATAACATGGTATTTATATTGTTATTAATGTTTTAGACTAGAAAATGCTTATTGTACCACAAAAATGATTAAATTCCAACAACATTCAGATAACCATGGGCAGCATAATAATAGATTTCTCACAATATAAATTTACTGATAAATCTGTAAAAAAGCTCTTCGTAGACTGCTCCACACGGCCGAACGCTTTCCCTCTACACGACATTTAAATCAGAAGATGTTGAACCAGAGCCGCTCAGATATGGAAGGACCCACCCAGCAATAAACTGTCCCAGCTTCTGTGATCATGCAGGCTAGAACAGAGAGGCTCAAGAGGAGCTTCTATCTTTGCCCCTCAAGCTCCATCAGCCATAACTGACTGAGACAGGACTCATTGTTATCACATCCTGATCTGGCTGCACTTTAACACTCTCACAACGCACATTCTCGAATTTCGAACTGTAAATTTCCAGATTGTTTTATTCTATTGATTTTACTTGATGTATATAATTCACTCACTTACTGCACATAATGTTTGCATGCATTTACTTTAATGTTCTCTGTTTCTGCTCAGTCGAGGAGCGCATCAGGTCACATTTCACTGCATGTTGTGCTTGTATAACGATGCACAATGAGTCTACTCCTGTTTCTTTCAGCAGCTTTGTCCTGCTCAGAGGTCTGACTGGTTCTGTAGTTTAACAGATGAACATGTGTCGACTTGTTTGACGTGTAATTCTCGGGGTTTATCTGCTGCGTTCTTCTGTGAGATGCTGCTTTTGGCCATGCAGTATGTTGTGGCTTGTTTTACCAACAGGGGGCAGTGTCTTGTCAGTGGATGGTTTTATATTCCCTTTGGGCTGCGCCCATGTCTTTACAGGACTATAGATCGAGCAGCCCTCTCTCACAGATGCTCGTCAGTGTGTCACACTGTGCTGATGCTATAATTAACTTTAGAAAGCTTCAGGATTCCCTGCAGATGAGTGAAAAGTCACTTTTTATGGTATTTCTCGAATGCACAGATCCCTGAAAATGTCATTCCCATTATCAGTGTCATACCCAGTAAAGCTCCCAGTAGAGCTCCTGATGTAGGTGTCAGCTCACCACCACAGCTAAAATACCCAACAACACTCCCGAGAAATATTCCCACCAATCCGCTCTTCTCAAGAACAGCCAGTCTGTTTCCTGATGCTTTCCTCCCGCGGTCGTCTTCGCTTCGCTCCTCGTTCGCAGCTGTTTCAGCCGCCTGCAGCATCTGAGGCGTGTAGAAGAAGTCCGAGTGATCTTGTCTCTCCTGAGTTATCTTCTCCAGCAGCTCGGCGACTTGAACAGGGCTCCTGTCAGCAATGTTAAAAATAAAATATCTCCACTGGCACCGTTCAATCAGCTCCCTGAGGTGCTCGTTGTGTTTCATGGTCTCTTTTATGTCAGCTTCGTTCCCTCGCGGGTCGTTTTTGTGGGTGAACACCAGCGTAACGTAGGCCACTGCACGTTTGCCAAAAGTGCGTTCAAAAACCTGCAGTGCTTTTAACTCTTCAGACGTGATGATTTTGAGCCTTTCCACCAACAGGAACACATGAGGACCAGGTTCAACGTTTTCAGTGGCCCACTTGATCTCTTTCACCACGTCCTCTTCACTCGATCCCATTTTAAACAGACCCGGAGTGTCCACAACAACCACGCTGTGACTGTCAGAGTCCGTCTTTCTTTCCACGTGGCAGGTCTTTGTGCGCTCTCCATGAGGATCACTCGACGTGAATGCAGCACTGTCCCCCAGGATGATGCCTCCTAGCGTACTTTTCCCAACCGTCGTCCTCCCGAACAGGACGATCCTCAGCTCTGGAAGCTCCTGCTCATCTGTTAAAAAGGTTTGCATGTGAGAAAAGTCCCACTCGTGTGTCAAACTGTGGAATCACTTTACCCCAAAATGCATCCGCTGCCCACAAATTCATGAGCAGTTTTCTAAAACAGACATTTCGAATGACCTTCATGGGCCATGTGCTGCACTGACATCGATATGCATGTAATAGTGCACACATGGAAACTTAATAATTAGATATACGCACAAAAATAAAAATGCATCTGAATTCATTCATTCACGATGAAGTGAAAACAATCGTAAACATTTTAGTTTCAAAGACTTTTCTTGGCAGATCAATCAAATATGTGCAAACCGTCTGGACTCAGTGTTGAAGCTTCTCCATGCAGCTTCTGGGTCAGATCCGGATTGGTCGAGAGCTGTTTGTACCTCAGAGCTCCAACATGAGCACAGCTTGTGGGCTTTTTAAGGACTCATCACAGATTCTCAGTCAGATTAAGCTCTGGGGAGTCTTCAAACACATATTCATTTGATGAGCTCCAAGTCTGCTAGCTCTCACCTTTGCCCTGTGGCATGGTGCTGCACAGACTGTCACCAAACGACTCCTAGATGGTTGGAGAAGTTTGGGCTTATTTTGTCAGGTCAGTCATTAAAACCCCCACACAGCTTTGAGCTCTGCTAGGCAGGAATGAGTCTCCACCAATCAGGATTTGGGCCCAGGCGCTGATACTCAGCATGAAGAAGGGTCAACACTGTGAATACTGCCTCTGCATACATCTGATTTATTTTCTAATAAAGGTTTTGGAAACTTAACATAACAAACACCATCACTAATAGGGCCTGTAATCTTTTTTCCTTCATGGAAAACCCAACTATGCTAACAAGTTAGCATTTTCATTTAAAATGAAAAAACAAATTGAAGTTTCAGACACGACTGAAGTTGTTTAAAGGATTTGACTCAAAGGACTGAACATCTGTCATGCTTGGATTGTCCATTATTTACTGTGAAATAAAAGGTGATTACAATAATTTTATTAGCTGGTTACTCTGCAGTAATTCTTCAAACTAAACTCTCACTGACTGCACTTGGATATGAATGCAGACTGGAGCTAATCTGACACTAAACTGAGCCAAACAGCAGCCTGAGTATCCCTGCAGGACAACCTCACCTTCATCCTCTGGATCTTCATTGATCATCACCGAGCTCTCTGAAGGCTCAGTGCTGCTCATGTCTTCATCTGGCTGCTTAAATTTCCATCTCACCTCTATTTCACCGTCCGCTGCTCGTTTCCTCACATTCAGCACTTCAGCTGTTCTAGGGCAGGAAGTGTGGCACAAAGCAACCAATCAGAAGGCTGAAAAAGAGTGCATCAGGCAGAGTGCATTTCCACAGGTCTGCCTTTTCACCCATAACAGTTACATCCCTCCGTGAAGACATCACAGTAACGCATCTGTTCACAGTTTCATTTAAACCCTAACAGTGGCAAATTCAAAACAAAAGTTTCACATTATGAAAAATGATTTTGTCTTTTTTGACAGTTATGTTTGCATTTTCATATCTGTAAGACAGATTTACAGCTGGAAACAGAAACAGCTAACCTGCTGTCAAAAGCAACACATCTATAGAAAGCACAGACAACACCTTATTAAACCTGGACAAATGTGAATGTAGAAGAACTATTTGTTCATTCATATAAAATAAGACAACCCTAAAAACATGTCGGGTTCTGGGGCGAGCTGGATGGTCCTTCCTTTCTCTTTGGCAGAGTCACCTTCCCAGGCTCGCTCACTTCTTCCTCATTGCTTCACTTTGTAAATAAATGTGTTTTTTCTTGTATCTTGATGTCTGAGTCTGCTCCTAGTTTCCAGTTAGAGTAAAATCATGAAAAAGTTACCAGCAGTTACAGTGTGTAGAATCTCACAGCCTGAAGTCAGTAGACTGCAGATTGCAGTAAAACGTTTTCTTACTCCAACCAGTTTAGGTGCATAATCCTAGCTGGGTGGAGGCTATAGGACAAACATGTTTTAGACAGCCAAGATAGATCAGGAACAATAAATCTGGTTTGTACCCCATGAAGGCCAAGGCCAGCTGGCTTGTTTCTACTACTGTTTGGACCAAACCCCGAGTTTTTCCCTGTTTGCTGTCACTCTGCTGTTGGTGCTGGTTGTGCAGCATCTGCCTTCATTTACTCAGGAAAGGACATGAGACAAGCTCACTATTGTGGTGAGTTTTTGAGGATATAGTTAACTTTTCTGTTCTTAAAAGCTGCTGTTTTCGCCACTAGTAGCTTCTGTTAACCTCTGTAAACTGCTGTTAGCTGCTGTTACACTCTGTTGGCTGCTGTTAACCTCTGTTAGCTGCTGTTACACTCTGTTGGCTGCTGTTAGCCTCTGTTAGCTGCTGTTACACTCTGTTGGCTGCTGTTAGCCTCTGTTAGCTGCTTTACACTCTGTTGGCTGCTGTTAGCCTCTGTTAGCTGCTGTTAGCCTCTGTTAGCTGCTGTTACTCTCTGTTGGCTGCTGTTAGCCTCTGTTAGCTGCTGTTACACTCTGTTGGCTGCTGTTAGCCTCTGTTAGCTGCTGTTAGCCTCTGTTACAAGTGTTGGTGAAAAATTCTTTGAAGTGGATCTAATGTTGTTGGACTCTGATGCAAAAAATTGCTAATACAATTTGAGAATAATTAAACTGTTTCTTAGAAGGAAAGTTTAGTATTTAGCATACTGGAGCCTAACATTAGCTGGTATAATGTTAGCTTATACTCAGCTAAAGTTGTTGTTTGGCTAGCTAAACTTTTTTTGTAGTTAATATAATGAAAAATGAACAGTAGATTGTTATAAGTATATATTCAGTTACTACTGTTTAAAACTGTATTTTGAATTTTTTCAATGGGTGGTATATCATTTTAATGGAAAACAAATAATAATAATAAAAATATAAGTACAAGATTTTTCAAATAAAATAAAACCAGACTAAAGACAGTGCATTTCTGCATTACAGCAGTACTTCATACTCTATTTAACTTCTTTGAGCAGTTTTGTAGGAATGGGGTCTAAAAGACACGTTGATGGTTTGGAGGAAGTAATTATTGAAGTTAACTCAGAAAGATCAATTGGAGAAAAAGAGTCTAACTTAACATCAATGGTACTAAGAGTAGCTGTAGATAATATTACATCTGTGGGATGATTATTGGTAATTTTTTCTCTAATGATAAAAATTTTATTTGTGAAGAAGTTCATGAAGTCATCACTAGTTAACGTTAAAGGGATGGTTGGCTCAACAGAGCTCTGACTTTTTGTCAGCCTGGCTACAGTGCTGAAGAGAAACCTGGGGTTGTTCTTATTTTCTTCAATCAGTGATGAGTAGTAAGCTGTTCTGGCTTTGCGGAGGGCTTTCTTATAAAGCAACAAACTATTTCTCCAGGCTAAATGATGATCCTCTAAATTTGTGACACGCCATTTCCTCTCCAGATTACGAGTCATCTGCTTTAGGGTACGTGTTTGAGAATTATACCACGGGGTCAGGTACTTCTGATTAGAGACCTTAGTTTTCACTGGATCAAATAGCATTATAGCATTAAAATATAATAATAATAATGATAATAATAAAAATAATAATACTTTGTAAAATTATACAATAGTAAAACCAATCACCCTTATAATCGTTAACAATGATGTCATCAGTAACAATAATAATAATGACAGCAGCAACTTGTTGTGTATTGTCATGATCACTTTTTGTTGTTGTACTTTTTCTTTGTTTTCATTCTTCCTGTTTTGAGTGTTAAATGCTGTTGGGCTTCTTTTTTGTGTCTCTGTACTCTTGTTAGCTCTTACAAAAGGTCTATAAAGAAATCAGAATAATCTTTTGTTGTACAGTTTTATTTTTATTATTTTTATTGCTGCATTTGATATTTTCTTCTTTCCAAGTTTTGTAAATTTGTATTTTGTTTTGTTAAAATCTTCCCGTCACATCACAGCTGAGTCATGTCAGAAAATCAACTGTTTTGTTTGAATCATCTTTTATTTGCTGATTTTGCTGTTAATGTCTGATTAATTTCACACACTGATCGATACATTAGCATTTTAACTTTACTGAATGAGAAAGATAAAAGAACACACGAGGAGAAGAATGTGGCATCACCAAACACAACGATCACTTTTAAAAAAATTACACAAGTGTTTACAGAAAAATGATAAAGGTGGAGTTGGCACAGATGGAGCAAGCATGGAAATGTCCTTCCTCTAAAGCACGGTGATGCATTGGTTGCTGCAGAGAAGCTGAAGGTATCAGATTAATAAAGATTAAAAATAGCTGAATATTTCACTCTTTTATAGAACTCAGCTGCAGTTTTATTACAGCACAATAAATGTTTTTTTAATGGGTTTGTTGCTACAGTCTGAAGGCTTAAGGTCTCGACTTACTTCCCTGCTTTTTGTTATTATGTGAGGCAGTTGTCAAACTTTGTTGCCAGCCAGACATTTGCTTGTAGGACTAAGGTAACAAAGTCCGGGGGCAGCACAGGAGACAACAGGGCTTTAGTGACAGTGGCCACATGTTGGTCTACAGCACCCATCTGCCTCTGAGTTTTTGACTTTTGGATTTGCTTCTTTAAGACTTCCTGTGCATGTTCGAACATTTCATTGGTGTAGCTCCTTAGCTTGTTATTTTCTACCATTTCATTGATTTCCCTCACCAGCTCCTTTCGTTCTTTTGTTCTTTGGTTTTCATGACCTCTGTTGTTAATAACACAGTATTTCTGTGTTTTAAATCCCACTTTCTTAATAAACTTCCTTATCTGGTTTCTCTGCCCATCAGACAAGTCTCCATCGATATGTGTGATCAGGAGGAAGAAATAACGCATGACCTCTTTACCAAAGATCCTCCTCAGGACTTTCACTCGTTCCACATCATGTTTCGTAAAACCGTCCTCCCACCTGTGCACGTACAGGAACACGTGAGGCCCCCGCTCAGAATCAAACTGAAAGGTGGATGCAATGATCTTACTCAGCACCTCCTCCTTAGATTTCCTGGTGTGGCACAGGCCGAGAGTATCAGCTAAAACCAGTCTTTGGTTTCCAAACGGCGCCGTCTCGGTTGTGCACGGCGCTTCATCTGAGGCAAACGAGCTCTTCGTCACAGCAGCTTTTCCCAGGAATGTGTTCATGATTGAAGTTTTCCCAGCTCCAGTCTTTCCAATGAGCACGATCCTGAGCTCCTCTGGCACTGTTGGAGAATTTACATTACGTGCTTCATTATCATTACAATTACATATCAGCCCTGCAGCACTCAGTCTGAACAACAGCTGATGTTTGAATGACGCTTCAATTGTTCCTAGCTTGCATTTGTTTTACTGACTTTGCAAAGAAATTAACTTTCAGATGTTTTTATTATCTTAATTATCAGCATTATAGACTCATTAGCTTTCACATAAACCACAGTCAGTCCCATTTTACTCCCACACTTCCCCATCTTAGTTTTATGGTGTCTCGCTGATAAATTCAAAGTTCAGAAACACTTCAGATAAATATGATAGCAGCGTGTCTGTTGACCATTTGTACAGTTGAATGTTTTCATTTTCAGCAAATGTACTTCATAAAGTAACTTTGCTGTTTCATTGTGTATTGCAGTAATCGTTGGTCCGGTGAAGGGCAGCCGTTTAATTAAAAGCAGGTATATTAATGCATAGAAGATTTAGCCCAGAAAGCTGCTTTTTATGTTAATGTCACTTATAGGAGCTGCATAAGACGTTTGTCCTACCTTCTGGTTTACTCCCCTGGGACCCTATAAAGAGAATTGTTAAATATGTTAAAACCCCAAATGTGTACAATTATTAATTGTATTATGGTACACACTGCATATTTCAACAGATCCAGCAGATCTACATTAGGATTTTCTGACTTAAATGGCTAAAACTACATAAATCTGGAGCAGTTTCCACCTGAAGCCTTTCTGTCAAGCTGCTCAGCAGAACTTTGCCACAATTATTTAAAAGCTCAATTTAGTCAAAATGATATTAAATGTAATAACATTACTATTTTATAGCTGATAAAGTTTTAGGGTGCTCGGAGTGATGATGTAAGCTGCACTCAGCACTGACTGCAAATAACAACTTTTCTATTATTTCATGTCGTCAGATTAACTGAGAACTGTTCAGGATTCAATTTAGAAAAAAGACAAATCTCTTACACAAGTAATCAAGAAATTATTACAAATATTAAATTATATGAAAGAAGCAACAAATGAAGGCGATTAAAAAGCCGAGTGACCTTTGATGTAATGAGGCGTCTGATAAACTATTTTAAAAACCAGCGAGCTCGTAGACTAAACGGGGAGTGTTGGACTGTGTAAGTGTAGCTTTCTCTGTTTCAGATGAGACGTTTATGTTGTTAGTACTGCTGTTAATAACACATGAAAACGTAATAAGAAAGAACAGAAATGCTCTGCTGGTTTATTTACAACCTGTATGAAAAGTAAAATGTACGTACCGCCCATCGTTGTCCTTTGTGCAGTGTGTCGTTGATGTCGTTGAACAGTTTGCCATCTTTATATTCAGCAGTGTGCCGCGTCCTCCCCTTAATGACGTTCGACTATCGTCTGCTTGCCAATGAGCCGACTTCTCAGAAACCAGAAACCAAAATATCCGTGCGCAGCAAACGATAGAACCAAACAAAAGTTTGACGACTGGAGGAATCGGGGAAGCTCCCTCTCTTACAGTAAAATCATGTTTGAGTATCGAAAAGGCAATCTGGAACGAGAACTTTCCAGGATGCTGAACCTGGCATTTTGACCGTTTAGCCACAGCGGGATAGAGGAAGTATTTTTTTTGTGCAGCAGGATTACCCACACTGTAAAAACGTCAATTTGATTAATGTTGAATTAGCACATTTTCTATTGTTCGCCTAACATTTTATAACTGAATTAGTTATAAAATTAGTAGTTATACAGTAAGTAATACCATGTTCTTAAAATCTGTGATGCTAGATAATTGACATTGAATTAACTGATAAATTTAAGTTGAGCCAGCTATTGACCTACAACCAGACCTTTAGCTTGTCCATTTCAGTGCGCATAGAGGAATGGAGCTAATGTCTTTGACAAGAGAAAGAAGAACAAACCATTACGCTGCCTTTGGTAACTAACTGCTACATTTTCTGTTTTAATATAAGCATCTTATAAACTTTAGTTAGTTCTAATTTCTTTGTTGTTAATGGGCACCAAAGAAAAAAAAATATAAAAAGTTCCATAATCAATTTATTTCATTTTTATTTATAAAGTACCAAATTTTATTTATACAGCTCCAAATCACAACAACAGCTTCCACAAGACAAAGAAAAAAGAGACAAACCCAACAATCATATGACCCCCTATGAGCAGCACTTTGGCGACAGTGGGAAGAAAAAACTCCCTTTTAACAGGAAGAAACCTCCAGCAGACTCAGGGAGGGGCGGGGCTGTGATTGGTTGGTGAGAGAAGGAAGACAGGATAAAGACATGCTGTGGAAAAGAGACAGAGATTAATAACAGATATGATTCAATGCAGAGAGGTCTGTTAACACATAGTGAGTGAAAACAGGTGAGAGAAGAAGTGCTCAGTCCATCAGGGGAATCCCCAGCAGCCCAGATCTTTTGCAGCATTATTGAAGCAGGGTCACCTGGTCCAGCCCTAACTATATGCTTTATCAAAAAAAAGTTTGAAGGCTAATCTTAAAAGTAGAGATAGTGTCTGTCTCCTGAATCCAAATTGAATCTGGTTCCACAGAAGAGGGGCCTGAAAACTGAGGTCAGTTGGAGAGTAAAGTGCTCTAATGGGGTGATCATATCTTATGAGTAGGGTTGTCAATTTTAATGCGTTAATGCAGATTAATCTGCCATCACGATTAACCCATCTGGAGCACAGAATGACTCAAGATTTTGTCCAAAGCTTGTTGTCTGTGCTCCAGATGGGTTAAATGCGTTAAAAAGTTTTAATCGCGTTAATCATGATTACACATTAATGCATTGACATTGACAGCCCTACTTATGAGGTCTTTAAGATAAGATGGGGCCTGGTTATTCAAGATGTTATATATGATGTGGATGTTTTTAAATTTGATTCTGGATTTAACAGGGAGACAATGAAGAGAGGCAAATGCAGGCAAAATCTGCTCTTCCTTCCTGGTCCCTGTGAGTAGTCTTGCTGCAGCATTTTGGATTAACTGAGTCATTTTTGACCAGGACATGTCCTTCAATGCTCATATTAAACAAATATGTAAGACTGCTTTCTTCCATTTGTGCAACATCTCTAAAGTTAGAAATATCCTGTCTCAGAGTGACGCTGAAAAACTAGTTCATGCATTTATTACTTCCAGGCTGGACGACTGTAATTCATTATTATCAGGAAGTCCTAAAAACTTCCTGAAAAGCCTTCAGCTAATCCAAAATGCTGCAGCAAGAGTCCTGACAGGGACTAGAAAGAGAGAGCATATTTCTCCTGTATTGGCTTCCCTTCATTGGCCGGGGAATTGGGGGATTCCCATGATGCACTGGGTGTTTCGTCTTCACTCACTATGTGTTAACAGACCTCTCTGCATTGAATCATATCTGTTATTAATCTCTGTCTCTCTTCCACAGCATGTCTTTATCCTGTCTTCCTTCTCTCACCCCAACCAATCACAGCAGATGGCCCCGCCCCTCCCTGAGCCTGGTTCTGCCGGAGGTTTCTTCCTGTTAAAAGGAAGTTTTTCCTTCCCACTGTCACCAACGTGCTTGCTCATAGGGGGTCATATGATTGTTGGGGTCTTCTCTTTTTTCTTTGTATTGTGGCAGCTGTTGTTGTGATTTGGTGCTGTATAAATAAAATTGAAATAAAAATTGAAGTTTTTGGACTGGACGGACCGAGACATACCAGTCTGTCGTAGTAAAGAGAGAGCTGAATGGTGAAGCGGAGGTCAAAATTTACCGGTCGATCTACATCCTCATCCTCACATATGGGTAGTTACCAAAAGTATAAGAATTACATCGTGGATACAGAGGGTGGAAATGAGCTTTCTCCAATGAGTGGCTGGTCTCTCCTTTAGAGAAACCGGGTGAGATACTCCTCGCTATTGAAAGGAGCCAGTTGATGTGGTTCGGGCATCTGATAAGGATGCCTCCTGGTGTCTCCTGTGTGAGATTTTCTAGGCATGTCCGACTGGAAGGAGGCCCCAGGGCAGACCCACGACACACTTGAGAGATTATGTCTCTTGGCTGGCCTGGAAATGTCCTCGTGTTCCCAAGGATAAGCTGAAGGAGGTGCCTAAGGAGAGGGATGTCTGGACTCCTCTCCTTAGGCTTATACTCCTGTGACATGGCCCTGGACAAGTAGAAGAAAATAGATGGAGAAAAAGAGTCTAAAAAATATCAGTAGTATTGAAAGTATCTGTATATATGTTACGTGTTACGAGATGGTTACTGAGGGCTTTCCTATCGATCCAGGCTACATAAAGTTCTTTTGAATTACTGAGACATAATAATAATAATAATGGATTGGATTTATATAGCGCTTTTCAAGGCACCCAAAGCGCTTTACAATGCCACTATTCATTCGCTCTCGCATTCACACACTGGTGGAGGCAGCTACGGTTGTAGCCACAGCTGCCCTGGGGCAGACTGACAGAAGCGAGGCTGCCATATTGCGCCATCAGCCCCTCTGGCCAACACCAGA
Source organism: Neolamprologus multifasciatus (assembly GCF_963576455.1). Classification (NCBI taxonomy): domain Eukaryota; kingdom Metazoa; phylum Chordata; class Actinopteri; order Cichliformes; family Cichlidae; genus Neolamprologus; species Neolamprologus multifasciatus. The sequence continues at coordinate 895,390 of NC_140442.1, forward strand.
GACATCATTTCTGCTCCAGCTTGTAGTTTTTCTGATTCAAGGTGTGTCCTTGAGGGTTATACCAGGGAGTCAAATACTTCTGATTTGAGAGTTTTATTCTTCAGAGGAGCTAAAGTGTCCAGAGTCATATGCAGTGTAGATGTTGAACTATTAACAAGATAATCGACCTCTGTGGAGGTAGAGTTCAGGTAGCTTCCCTGCACTGTGCTGGCGCATGACATTGAATATCAACGAAGGAATTATATCCTATAGGAATTATAAACTTAGTTACTGCACTTTAAGAACGACGTCTACTGTGATGAAATCTATTACTCACCGCCGTGTAAACCTTTATCGTAAATTTAAACGTGATTTGGAATGGAATTTTTTCTCCTCAGTTTTCAGGAAATACTGAAAATATTCAGTTTCTGTTCCATATGTAGGAAAATGATCCAGTGTGATTTTACAAACAACAACAATACAGCAACAACAACAAAAAAACGTTTGTTGAGTAAGAGGCTTTCAAATGAGTGAAAACTCTGTCTGGGTCTTTGGTTGATTAATAGGCTGGTGTGAAAAATTGCTGCCACACCTCCCCCTCGGCCTGTGCTTCGAGGTTTCTGGTAGTTAGAATGACTCGGGGGTGTTGATTCATTTAAACTAACATAATCATCCTGCTGCAACCAGGTTTCTGTAAGGCAGAGTAAATCGATTTGTTGATCAATTATTAAGTCATGTACTAACAGAGACTTGGAAGTCATTTTTTGGTGACCTGATTTACCTGTTGAGCTACAGCCCCCCACCCCAAACTCATCACGCTACACTTGATGAACCCTAACTGTGACTGTGAACACGATAACCACTGTGCACCAATCACACACTGCTCTTTATTTTAAATCCATCACAGTACTGCAAACCTAAACTGCTGAGTATTTTCATGCAGCCTTTAGATAATAGCCTAGTTTGTTTTGCAGCACGTTTCACAATATGAAAAACATTTCACAAGGAAAGACCAATATCTGATTTAAAAACAGGACACTGGTGTGAAAAAGTATTTGCATCCTTGCTGATTTCCTGTTTTTTTGTATGTTTGTCACACTTACATGTTTCAGATCATCAAACAAATTTAAATATTAGACAAAGATAACACAAGTAAACACAAAATGCAGCTTCTAAAGGAAGATGTTTTTTATTGAGGGGAAAATAAACCAAACCTACATGACCCTGTGTGAAACAGTGATTGCCTCCTAAACACAATAACTTGTTGGGCCTCTCTTAGCAGCAACAACTGCATTCAAGCATTTGTATTAACTGGCTACCTGGAGTCTTTTACAGGACTGTGGAGGATTTCTGGCCCACTCATCTTTGCCAAATAGTTGTAATTCAGCCACCTTGGAGGATTTTCCAGCATGAACCGCCGTTTTAATCATGCCACAACATCTCAGTCAAATTCAGGTCTGGACTAGACCGCTCATTTTGCTTTTCAGAGGTGCATCTGAGTGAAGTCATGAACTGATGGCCAGATATTCTCCTTCAGGATGTTTTGGTAGACAGCAGAATTCATGCATTCAGGTCACGAGGCAGCAAAACAGATGCCTGAAGCCTTTGTTTGGATGTTTGTGAATCAGTGATTGTGTTACCTACTTCCTTCTCTTTCTCTGTTATGTGTTAAGCACAGATTGCTCCATACTCACAAAATGTTGGGAAGTCATTTGAAACAGTGTCTCTGTATTAACCCTGGCTAACTGTGCAGATTGTGATCTCTTCCTGCTGACATGTGGTATTTGCTGTGTGCCAGATTAGCATGTTCAGGACGGTTTAACACGCCCTGTTTGTGTTTTTTCTTCTTCACAAATGTGCTCTGCTCTGTGTGTAAAACTGAAAGAACTGTGTAGCTGTCATTTCCTGAGGTGCCACTTGCTTTGTAACCACAGGGTGAGGTTTTATGGGTATGAGTCCAATTTTCACACAGCATGTTCTTAAAGCAATGAAACACCATGGTTTGCAGCCACGTGTTTGTGATGTGTGTAACTATGTTTCCACACGTGGAGAAGGACTCGGCATTCAGTGTGTTTGCAGGCCTCAGGGTGTGGAATATTATGTATTTTCCATGCAGTGTGGATGTTCCTGTACAGCAGGGTGTGGGTCTTCATTGTATCCATCACCACTCAGTTCTGGTCATCTTTAAAATGTCTGTCCTGTCCTTAGACGCCAGTAAACGGACAGTTGGATTGCACCAGCACCTTTGTTTTTATGCCAGTATACCTCATGTGTTTTCAACACGTCAGTTTCTTCACTTTGTTCCTCACTTCTCTTCAACCTTTTTATGCTCTGCTTCACAAGCGTGCAGTACTTCCTCTTTCATGAGTGTTGCACTCCTACAGATGCAAAACATCACAGCTGTATTTCACCGCCTGTAACCTTTGTAAAGTGTGCCTTACATTTCCTGTCTAAACATCTCTGCGCCCCCTCAGCGCACACCTGAGGACTGAGACAAGCAGCTTATCAAGACAACATGATGACAGGAAAAGTTCATAAATAACCATAAAGAATAATGGAGAGAATAATCTTCCTCTGATTTTGGTCCTGTGTTTCAGGCCCTCCTCTCTCATTCTAGTTTTTACAGCTGAACCTGAACTAGCCTGCCCTCCTCTCTGGGCCGAGCCCTGTATGTGCACTGTGGTTAAACAGTTGAAGCTGCTGCCCTGAGGGCTGTACCATGAAGCTGGGTTAATGGGTTAACACAGATTAAAGTCAGAGTTGTCAGTCTCACAAGGTGAATGTCTTTTAATTTATCAGATCACCATGGTAACCTATACTGAACACTTGACCTAGTTCAGAGCAGGCTCTGCTCAGAGTTTTGGTTAAATTAATCTGGAAGCCATGTTTTCATTGAGTCTTTTATGACTCAAAAATAAAACTCCCCTAGTGACCACTTGAGTCTGACTCCAAAAGGGAGCAGGAGTCTTTCTGAGTTTTAATCACATCTTCAAACAGAGATTGGAGTCTGCACAGCAAGAAGGCAAACTGCAAACAGGCGGTGAACCCAAAAAGGCTGAGGAGGAGGGGCTTTACACAACTGTTCCTGTACAAGAGGCTGATATTTATCAGCTTGGGGTGAACTGCAAGAGCTCGTCTCAGGCATCTTAACCGCGAGTTTCTGTTTCATGCAACCTGCAGCATGCAGAGGTACAAGTACAGAACTTAACCCCCTCTGTTAAAACACTGATGAATGCACATGAACTTAAAATGCCACGTTTTATTTTCACTGCAGTCCCCCCCTTTGAAAATTCAAATTCTCACTCGTAGCAAATAAAAATACCAAGCTTATCGTAAATTAATTACATTTCAGAGGGGAATTAAAAGATAATAATTATAAAATATAAGTTAGCTTTAGTCTGATTTAATTGTGTAAGTAGTAACTAAATTTACGTGTGTGCAGGATGCTGTTTTTAATCAGTTAGCTCCAGTTTAGCCTCCCAGTTAGACTTTTTTTGAGTTTTACAGCTAGGGTGAATATGGATAAGCATCAGGCTTTCAAATGAATTAAAAGTCTGTCTGGGTCTTTGGTTGATTAATAGGCTGGTGTGAAAAATTGCTGCCACACCTCCCCTTCGGCCTGTGCTTCGAGGTTTCTGGTAGTTAGAATGACTCGGGGGTGTTGATTCATTTAAACCAACATAATCATCCTGCTGCAACCAGGTTTCTGTAAGGCAGAGTAAATCAATTTGTTGATCAATTATTAAGTCATGTACTAACAGAGACTTGGAGGAGAGAGACCTAATATTTAATAATCCACATTTCACTGTTTTAGTCTTTGGTTCAGATGTGGATACTGTATTGTTCTTTCTTTGTGATTGTTTATGTTTAAGTTGTTTGTTGCTGGTTTTTAGTTTGTTTTTTGTCTTTTTGGGAGCTGACACAGTCTCTATGGAGATGGGTTCTTTGGGGGGGTAGCAGGAGGAGAGAAGCTGCAGAGAGGCGTGTAAGACTGCAACTCTGCTTCCTGGTCCCAACTCTGGATAGTCATATTTTGGGGGTTTAATAAATTTGTCCATATTTCTAGAAATGAGAGCTGCTCCATCCAAAGTGGGATGGATGCCATCTCTCCTAACAAGACCAGGTTTCCTCCAGAAGGTTTGCCAATTATCTATGAAGCCCACATCGTTTCTGGGACACCACTCAGACAGACAGCAATTTAAGGAGAACATGCGGCTAAACATGTCACTCCTGGTCTGATTGGGGAGGGGACCAGGGAAAACTACAGAGTCCCACATTGTTTTGGCAAAGTTGCACACCGATTCAATATTGATTTTAGTGACCTCTGAGTCACATAAGTGGGTGTCTTTATCATTTTCTTTTAAATGTATGTTTATCTTTATAATTAAAGTAACAATTTGTCAGTTGAACTGAATTTCTTAGCCTTTTTTTCCTCTCATCTCTGAAACACTTCAGTCTGGTTTCAAAGCACTACATAGCACTGAAACTGTGCTTTTAAAAGTTTTTAATGATCTTGTATTAATTGCTGACTCTGTTATTTTAGTGCTTTTAGACCTGAATGCTGCATTTGATACAGCAGATCATGGTATTCTAGTGTCTAGACCTGAGAACCCTGTGGGTATTAAAGGAACTGCGCTTGAATGGTTTAAATCTTATTTAACCAGCTCCAATCTCGACAGTTTTTCTGTCAGGTTTGGTGGCTCTTCATCCACATCCAACCCCCTTTAATGCAGAGTGCCTAAAGGATATATCCTTGGTCCAGCATTTTCTCCCTTTACATGCTCCCATATAGGTTCTATTTTCAGAATCAGAATCTCATTTCACTGTTACGCTAATGATTCTCAAATCTACTTTCCTCTTAAAAAATTCAGTTAAAGGACTAGATGTTACAGTCCCTGATAATGCATTGCTTTAAATGGAGAGACTGTTGAGGGATGGCTGTTATGAGGAAAGGCAGCCCAGAAACACACATCACTGTGTGCCTCAACTTTCGGTCTTTTACCCAGGCTAATCTGCCATTTTCCTTCCTTGGTTAGGTTTAGGGATTAGATCTAGATTATCATTTTAAATTTGGGACACATCATCAGTGGACCTTGGATTCATCGGGTGTTTCGGCCATTATCACTAGACACCCTCATCCAAGAGGCCCTGCCTCATCAGGCCCTGGAGTGTGTCGCTGGTTTATGTTAAATTGTTATTTCTCTTCTTCTTTCTTCTGTTTTGGTTTCCTACAGTTTATTTTCTAGCTATTTCTATCTACTGCAACTGATAAATACTTACCTCTTTAGCATTTATGGAGCCTGTGTTTTTTTTGTCTTGTCTTTGCTGTCTTGACAATATAAAATCATGGTTGGCATTACATTTTTGAATATAAATGATCAGAAAAATAAAAACAAAACAGAGATTGTAGTATCTGGACCTTTAGACCCTCGTCCTTCTCTTAAGGATGACCTTGGCCCTCTGGAAAAGTCCAGAACTCCTGTTGCAAATAATCTGCGAGTGGTCTTTGAAGGCAGTTTTTTATTTGAGAAACAAATAAATTCTGTTGTAAAAGTCAGCTTTTCCCACCTCAGAGTGTTGTTTAAGTGTGTTTATTAAGAAATTGATTGAGGTGAGGTTGAATTATCTGGTGATTATATTCTGTATAGACTTCAAATGAATTGCATTATGACATTAAGTCTTTGGGGAGTAGTTCTTATCAGTGAGCTGAGATTTTAGCTTCACTTTCTAATTTGTGCGACTAGTTAAATATAAGAGAAGTATAATATGTTAATCCTGTGGGACTGAAATCTCTTTTGAGCATTCACAGAACTCTTGCTTAAGATAAATGAAACATGTTGCCTGTTTATTTATTGTCTTACTGACTGAGAAACCAAAGTCCAGATTTGGTTTTTAGGAATGCTTAAGTGAATATCAGGGGCTGTGTTTAGCTGACAAGTTGGAGTTTCTGTCACAGAAAAGTACTGATGCCCTCTGGTGGTTCAACAAAGCTGCTACATTGAACACATACACTGCTTTGAATTGTGAGACATCGAGTATTTTGTGTATCTACCTGAAGACACAGTTTTTTCTTTTATCTACAGACATTTAAACAAATATATTATTTGGTTGAATATTCAACCCAGTAATAATGAAACGTCATCATGATCAGTTAATGAAGCACAGGAGTGGCTGAGGGATCGTAACGTCAGATAGCTTTATTGTTCATGTTCAGTGATCTGCAGACAAACCATCACATAGTTTTTGTTGTATCATTGTACATTTTTTCTAATAGAACAAGAGTGTCAGTTTATTTCTGCATGAAACAATTGAATCATAGGAATAATTTAAAACACTCTTTCCCAAATTCCTGTTTGAACTCCTCTTCACTGTTTAGCAGTTAATGTCAGGCCCAAACTGTGGACCAGACTTCCACATTACAGAAGATCCAAATTTCCTTCATTGTTGATGATTGTTTTCTGTTTCACGATTACACCAGACCTGCTTCTTCTCCCACACTATTGGTTTGAATAGAATCAAACTTACATACAATACTCATCTAACGGGTCTTCACTCAAACTGTGCTCAGGGTTATATTTGTCACTTTTTGGACAATAAGTTGTGAATTCTGACGTATTGTGCTGAGTGAGCTTCTATATCACTGACCTCCTAGTTTTAATGCCGATGTCATTTTAATTTCCACTTTAATGTTCTTTGTCTTGATAAACCACTAAAAACAAAAGATCGTCTGAAGGTTATACCAAAGAACAAAACAGAAACCCGTCACTCTGTTTTCTCCATTATTAGACTGTCTACTGTCGGTTGCGCACTTCCACTGTCATAGTCGCTCGACTACAGTTTGTGATGGCGGAGGTAAGGGTAACATCATTATCTCTGTAAGTAAGAGTGGGACCCTCAGCTCTTCCTCTGACAAACCCTCGCTGTTCATTGTTTTTCATAATGTTAAACAGACAAGAATTACATTGTGTGTTGATGGTAAAGACTCCGATTCCATGCCAGATGTAGTACAGGTTATAATCGAAAGGAATAGAGAACATGCCAGCGATTTTCTTATCAGCTCGCTTTGTAGATTCATTGTAAAGATCGTAGGTGACGACTCCAACACATCCACGCGCTGCGCCAGCCGTCTTAGAAAACACAGCGCTGCCATATTCAGAAGTGCGCAGTGTTGAAGGCATGGCAGTGTCATATTGTCCACTCTCCAAATGCACTCTGGACAGAGAAACAAGAGACATCGCAATGAATATGTCAATTTTGAAATGAAGGGCAGCGGTGATGAGGCAGGCGTGTACCAGGGTTACTTTGGATTAACAGAAAATGTTTGGTTGCCACAAAGACTGCAGAGCAAACATTTAACAGTCACACAGTATAAATACTTCCAACACGATACTTTCCATATCACATCCTGATATACAAAAAGATTTACCAAATTTCCCACAATGTTTATAAAAAAATAGTAGTGTTTGGCTTTTTGACATATTTGGATAAATAAACATTTGATCCTCCTTAAACTTATGAAGCGTCTCGGATGAGAGGCCTTCAGCCTGTACCACAGGCCTTCAAGGTGGCTGCAGTTAAACCTTTACTCAAAAAGCATCTCTTGACCCAGCAGTCTTAGCTAATTATAGGCCAATCTCCAACCTTCCTTTCATATCAAACATCCTTGAAAGAGTAGTTGTCAAACAGCTAACAGATCATCTGCAGAGGAATGGTTTATTTGAAGAGTTTCAGTCAGGTTTCAGAGTTCATCACAGCACAGAAACAGCTTTAGTGAAGGTTACAAATGATCTTCTTATGGCCTCTGACAGTGGACTCATCTCTGTGCTTGTCCTTCTTGACCTTAGTGCAGCGTTCGATACTGTTGACCATAATATCCTATTAGAGCGATTAGAACATGCTGTAGGTATTACAGGTATTGCACTGCAGTGGTTTGTATCATATCTATCTAATAGACTCCAGTTTGTGCATGTAAATGGAGAGTCCTCTTCACACACTGAGGTTAATTATGGAGTTCCACAGGGTTCAGTGCTAGGACCAATTCTGTTTACATTATACATGCTTCCCCTAGGCAGCATCATTAGAAGACAAGATTAGGCTTCAAACTTTCCTTTTTGCTAAAGCATATAGTTAGGGCTGGACCAGGTGACCCTGAATCCTCCCTTAGTTATGCTGCAATAGACGTAGGCTGCCGGGGATTCCCATGATGCACTGGGTGTCTCTTCTTCACTCACTATGTATTAACAGACCTCTCTGCACTGAATCATATCTGTTATTAACCTCTGTCTCTCTTCCACAGCATGTCTTTATCCTGTCTTCCTTCTCTCACCCCAACCAATCACAGCAGATGGCCCCGCCCCTCCCTGAGCCTGGTTCTGTCGGAGGTTTCTTCCTGTTAAAAGGGAGTTTTTCCTTCCCACTGTCGCCAAAGTGCTCATAGGGGGTCATATGATTGTTGGGTTTTTCTCTGTATCTATTATTATAGGATATACTGTACACAATAAACTGTTGTTGTGATTTGGTCCCATATAAATAAAATTGAATTTGACACATGGACTGTAGAACCTGGGACCTGATCCACCAACTGCTCCAGACTGAAAGGTCTTTGAGCTCAAACAAGGAACAACTAACAACTTCTGAGCCTGGAGCTGTCATGGTCCTGGGACTTCGACCCAGTATCCTGAGTCATGAGTTTTGCCTTTGGACTTATGATTTACATTTAGAATAGAAAAATCCTTTAATTGTCCCACAAGGGGAAACTTGGTCGTAACAGCAGCAAAACCCGCACAAATACACACAGAAACACAATTTTTACATATTTACATCATGGACAATAGTTACCAAAGCAGAGTCCTGTACAGTTATTAAAATTAGAGTACAGATAAGTGGCAAACCCAGGTTGTAGTGTGCAAACAGAGCAGGATACTGAACGATGTTTAAATAGTTAAGAATATTTAGAATAACTGGAAAAGTGCAGATTGTGTGGTTGTATCTGTGCATTAAAAAGTAGACATGTAACTTCCAATAAGTTAGTGTATATATAAACTGAGAGAAGTAATGTGCAGTTATAAGAGTAGAAGTTGTTATAACATCTCTTGTCTTAGTCTCTATATACTGATATAGATATTTAAGAAGTACATGTTCGAGCTCTGCATTTCCCAGAGCCTTGTAGTTTTATATTTATAATTACTGCTTTCTTGTTTGAATATATTGGTTTCTACTTTTTGTCTAGTCTAGTTCTAGTCTCTCATCTCTATTTGTGCTTTACCAGTTGTCTGTCCTGTCTCTCTGTGTCTCCGTGGTTATCTGCATTTCCTGCCTTGTCAGCTCCTTCATCTTTAGTCCAGGTTACAGTTTTTATCCGTAATCATTTCTGTGTTTTGTCCCAGTTATGTCTCGTGTTTATCTCCGGTCTCTGCGTCAAGGTCACATGTGTTAGTCTGGTCTCAGCCTCCTTGTCTATCAAAATAAAATGAGAAGCATTTGTTACTTCCTGCTTTGTGTGTGTGGTGTTCACTCGTGTGTCCCTATCTCGACGAGTAGATTCTGTTCAGCTGTCTTCTCAGGCGTCTTTATTCTGCTCTGATTTCCTCCTGTGTTTATATTATGTGCCCCCCCCCCTTTGTTCTTTTTTCATGTCCTCCCTCGTTGAGTGTGCAGCTTCCCCCCCTCCCTGTTATTGTTTTTGCTTTTGTTTGTATTACCTTTTTGTCACAATAAACACAATAAACTCTGTGATTTTGAAATAAGTCTGTCTGTCACCTCTGTATCTGGGTCCACGCCCTGTGTGAGTGTTGGGACCTGCAACTGTGGGGAAATTAAACGCTTGGATTTAGAATTTAATCCGTCTGTTGAGTCCTACGTCTGGGTCCACACCCTGTTCAGCACACACCCGGTCCCATGTCAGCAGCACTACATTATGTCTTTGTTTCATTTAATGGGAGCCAATGTAAAAGTCCTTTTGTTCGTACAGGTGTTCATTGAAATTGTTCTTTTCATTCCTCAAATTCAAATTAAACAACACACGAGTGAAGAACTCAAGCACAGAGGAACTGTTGCACATGCAGCAGGGCAGGCTTTGTGAGCTTCCAGCAGACTCTCACTCTCGTGGCTGCAGTTCTGCTCACTCAACAAGTGCCAAGTGATTCCATCTCGAATCAGCAAATTCCTAGAAAACAACATTTTTTCTCAACCATTCCCAATTTGCATAAAATTCCAGTTCCAGGCAACATTTAAAAATGCAGATCCCTACACCAGGGCTCTAGAGTGCGACCAATTTGATCGCATTTTCAGTGGTGCGACTAAAAACAACCGAGTAACAAAACAAAAAGTCTCCGTGTGGTCAACAACAGACACAAATGAGAGCAGATTCCACACAAAGACGTAAACACAGAGCGCAAACCCGACGCATCAGAATCATGATAATAAGAATAAATTTATAAGTTTAACGTTGTCAACAACATTTCCAAAGAGTGCCAATGCACTTTAAGCACACGATTGTTAGTTAATCATTTACAAATGAATATTGTCTGTATGGACAGCAATTCCCCCCCAAAAGTGCACATGTGAAACTGCGATGTGAAGCGATGTGGTTGAAAAATCTGAGTGCGCCAAATTTTTGTGCCGGTGCGCCTAAGAAAAAAAATGTAGGTGCACCACTGCAACCGTGGCAAAAAGTTAGTCTATAATAATAATGATAATAATGGATTGGATTTATATAGCGCTTTTCAAGGCACCCAAAACGCTGTACAATTCCACTATTCATTCACACACTGGTGGAGGCAGCTACAGTTGTAGCCACAGCTGCCCTGGGGCAGACTGACAGAAGCGAGGCTGCCATATGGCGCCATCGGCCCCTCTGGCCATCACCAGTAGGTGGTAGGTGAAGTGTCTTGCCCAAGGACACAACGACCAGGACAGAGAGCCCGGGGATCAAACTGGTTACAGATGCACTTCCCAACCCCCTGAGCCACGGTCGCCCCGCCCTGAACACCACTCACAGTTCTCACATCAGTCATTATTCACTATTGTGTGAAATATGTGCATCAACATATTTCTCAGTACGCTTCTCATCTGAACACAGATCTCACTTTCCTCAGCACTGTTTGTATTTCAATCAAATCCCTTCAAACTTTATTCAGACGTGTATGAAAGAGCAAACATAGCAACACATGTAACAGCAGTGAATTAAAATAAACACGTTCTAAGAAGAGTTTTAGGTAAAACAAACAGTAATTAGATTTTGCATACAAACCTTTTGTTTTTGTGTCACACTTTTCTACATGAGGACAACATTTTTTCAGAAAAGTTTTGATAAAAGTCTGAAAATGTCATGAAAGGATGTGAATTCAGTGATCAGAGATGAAGTGATTGACTGAGTTTTCATGACTAATAGGATAAAAGCTTTGAGTGTGTTTTGCACAGGTGAGTGTGTGTAATGAGAAACTGAGAGCTGCTCCAAGGCGAACGATGAGCACCCCTAACATGCTTTATATTGGTCTCTGTTAGTCATTCACACTCTGTTCTACATTTTTTATGATGTTTTTACTTTTTAATTAATTTCATGTCTCTATTTTTAATCTGCTCAATAGTTCTGTTATTAACAGCATGTCAATGATCTGTGAAGCACTTTGAACTAACCAGCAGATGAAATGATTGATTAGTTGTGTTTGAGTAAGGAGTCACCTGGGGTTGCGCAGCGTGTAGTTCCTGCTGTAATTGCTAAAGACAACTTCACACTGTCGAGAGTCAGAAGCACCCATGACGTCTGCAAGCAGAAGAACAAAACGACTGAGCCTTCAGATGTGAGGAGGTTTTTCTTTCACATCAACAATTCTGCACCGTGGACACATCCTGCCTTCAGATAATTGGTGCAGTAGCTGCAGCTGTGTCTCAGTTCAGGAGCTGCACTGAAGGACTCGGCTGTGAAGGCCGGAGTGAGCGGCTGTGTAATGTAGCCCAGAGCTCTGGTCTGCAACACGAAGCTCAGGGCGCCGACACAGGTCAACGTTACATTTATTGTAGTAATAAATGTATTTATTTTAAAAAACGACAGCAGTGAAACTTAAATTTCAAATACTGAGCTTCAGTATTTACATTTCATATCATTTGATATCTTCTTTATCTCAAAGGCAAATATAAAGAGACACATGTTGTTCCTTTACTGTATTGATGCCTCAACCTGAAAGCTTAAAAGGCTTAATCACAAGCTGTGATTCATTGTATAGCAAATATTCCTTTGCTGGGTGAGAAAAACATGTGTTATCATAACTGTTTGAAGTCATATATAAAAGACGTCAGAGCCTTAAACAGGCTGATCTTTGTTAAATGCATCTAGCAGGAAATATGATTTAATGCTGTAGATCAACTTACCTAAAAAAATAAAGCATATATATAAATGTACAAGCATGTAAACGTCTACAGCAGTAATCCAACACACACCGTGTTTCATTTAACTGAAGAAGAAAATACTGACATTTATTTTCAGCTACATTTGATTGCTGAATTTCTCACTGCCCTTTATTCTCTTTACAGTAGTAAATACAGTACTGTACACAGTATTACTGTGTACAGTATTACTGTGTACAGTACTACAGTCCTGTGTGTAGCTTGTGCTTCTTTGTCTCTTGATCTCAGAATAAGGAAAAAGTTAGAAACACTGAATCTTATTTGCATTCCAAACATAGTGTAGATCAAACAGCCCTGTGTTTTTGTGAGACATGTGTGGCATCCCATAATGATCACAGATCCATCCTGGACACCCCACTGAAAACACCGCTGATGAAACTACGATCAGGTTGTGGTCGTAGTTTCCGCCTCTGCTGCTTTTCACTGAATGTTTCTGTGTTTTTATGATTTCCATCTTTGACAGTCATGATTACAAAGTTCAGATTCTGTTTCAACAATCACAGTGAGGCTCACCCAGTCTGAACCCTGCGTTAGAAAATGCAGTGAATCAGAGGAAGATGTACGTACAAGACTAAATTTTAAAAATTATTTTTTAAATATCAAACAACGAAAGATTGACTTACAATAACGCGATGAGTTCAGATAAAAGCAATAAGCAGCGTCCACATGGGTCGTCCTCCCGGTGTAGCTGTGTTACTAAGCAGTCCTCTTTTTATACCCTGAAAGTGAAAGTACAGGGGGCTGAGAGGAGCCTACTGACTCATTTAGGATCCATCTTTCACTCTGACGGGCGTCACTTTCAGAGAAACCGCCTCAAATAATTTCTCCTCTCGCATTTTCTACTGTTTTAATTGTAACATATTTAGTTGGCAAATAGATACTGTAACAAACTGCAACAGAGGTGTGTGTGTGTGTGTGTGTGTGTGTGTGTGTGTGCGTATCCTGGTCCCCACAAGTGTGAAGGCATTTTTGAGTTTGTAGTTTTAGTGTCAGGGTTACAGATGGGTTATGGCTAGATTTAGGTTCAGGGTTAGGCATTCATTGTTGATGGTTACGGTTAAGGAGAGGGGCTGGGGAAAGCGTTAGATGTCCCCACATGTTATAAAACCCAACAGAGTGTATTTGTGTACGTGAGAGAGAAGAAAGACGTTTTGTTGGTGTCTTAAAGCTTTGTCAGTTACTCCAGTCAGGCATTTGTTCTTCAGAAAGCAGTTTTCTCCATGCAGCCTTTGTTTCCTGTGCTGGGTGTGGTAACATGGCGATCCAGTTATCATTCATTATCTTCCTTAAGCAGTATTATAGCATCAAGCAGCCACATGTTTGTGTGTGTGGCGAGTTTGCCTGTGCATGTTAAGCGTGTGGATGAGTACAGGATCGTGTGAATAACAAAGCAAAAGACACTTTTACTGGGATAAATCTCAGGTTTGTGCCAGTGGATTCTTTTAGACTGATTTAACGGGAAGGAAGAATTACCTGCACAGCATTTGTGGATCTTCTTTGTATGGATCTGCTCTTAATTTGAGTCTTTGAGTTGGTGTCGGTGATCCAATGTTCATGTAACCGGTGTGTTCCTGTTGTTTCTGACAGTGAAAGGTAAACAGGAAGATCTGCTATCACCAAATATGAACAGTTAGGACGAGAGTTTGCTCAACACGCTACAACCTCCAAGCTAGCAAGACTGTTCATGCTAGCATGAGCAGAGCCTATACACAGCACACACGTACCACACTCACAGCATTTAGCAAAGACAGGCGCAATGATGACAAGAGTGAACTAAAACTCAGGGTGGATAAAGATATTATTAGTGCAGGACAAGAAATGACACCGACCTCTCCCACAGGGGGATTGTAGGAAAGGGGAGGGGCCAAAGGGGCGCCCCAAATTTACAGGGTTGCACCAAAGAAGAAGAAAAGGATGAGGAGGGGCTCTAACTGATGATGAAGATAACTACAGACTTGGAGGTCCTAACAGTAAGGTTTACCAGGGACAGTTTGGGGTTTAAAACATATTTTGTGTAAATATAACAATATGTAATTTATGACCTGGTTACATATGTTAAGGTGTGATGTGTCTGGTTAAAAGTTAAGTATCTGCAGAAAGCAGTAAAAGTTTATTTATCCACTGCTGGAGGGTCAGTGATGAACTGTGTTGTCATCTGATCATCTGATTTGCTGACCAAGCTGGATTGTGTTAAACTTACTATTTCCTACTTTTGTCTAAAACCATCACGTCAGCTCACCGACGGTGTGTCTGTGTACATGACACTTCCATACGCAGCGTGGAAAACCACAGTTCATGTCACAGTGAACACGGTGAGACAAAGAGCTAACACATCAAAGTATTTCAGCTTATTCAGAGAGTCTTTGTGGGAAAATAAATCCAGCTAATAATTATGGTCTTGTTGAGTCATGCAGACTGATCTCCCTGCAGGTTCAGGTTCCTGAAACGTTTCTGCCTCTAACAGCTGTCCACACCTAAACCGAACTCGCTACACGTCAAAGCAGATACAGAAGTTATTCTCTTTAACGGTGATGTAGGAACCACACCTGCTATCAGAAAGGTCAGAGGTCAAATTTGACTAAAAGTGACTAATAGTTTATATAATGAGGTAAATTCATACAGAATAATCCAGACTGCTCTGTTTCCAGCAGATCTTCAGATTTCCTTCTTTCAGTGCCCACACAACAGGACGACGTCTCAGTGACGCGTGTTCGTCTTACAGGCGCTAATGTTCTCTAGCACACAAGTAAGCAATGATTCAGGGAGTTTAGAAACAGCCGTTTGGCAACAACAGATCAGATATCACTTTACTCTTTGGTGTTTCACTCACATATACATTTAAACACATTTATACAGCAGCGGTACAGTAACAACTATATATATTAGACAGAAGAAAGACAGTTTCATCTAAACTTCGATTCCTGGACGAATCTTTTGGTTTTTCAGAGCAGATCTGACCCTGAATTGTTTTTTTGGTTTTTTTAGACTGTATTAGCTAACACACGTGAAATTCAACCATCACCAAGTCAGTCAGTAGCAGCAAACTGCTCACTGAACATCAGCAGATTAATAACACAACGATCTGGTAAAAGAAAGCTCTTCTTTTCTATGATGGTTAAATTATTAAAATGTTGTCACCACTAACACAGTCCAGTATGTCTACTCAGCACAGTCTCACCAGTGTTGTCGGCTTACAGAGGAGAGGCAGAGCGGTGCACATCCATCGATCCAGAAGTAGACCCAGAGTGGAAAAATATGACACTGAGTGTTGAACTTTTATAACCTTTATAGACAGAATAGCATAGGTGGTGGAAGGACTGCAGTTTGTTGGCCTCAGGATTTCATCTTTACTTTTTGCAGATGAGCAGTGGCTGTAGCTCAGGAGCGCTGCATTGAACCATTGCAGCTAACATTTACCATGGTGTGGTTCTGTTTATCTGTTCTTGCTTTATCAGGTGGTGGCCTCCAACTCTGATGTGGTTTTGTGACCAAAAGAATGAGGCAGGCTGAGGAGGCCAGCCATCTGAGAGGCACTTGTAGTGGAGCTGCTGCTCCTGTTGGGATGGTTGATTAGGAACTTGGACTCTGAATGAACTGGAAGAGGCGGCTGGGCTGAAGTCTGGGCGTCTCTGCTCTGACCGCTGCAGCTGTGACGCAAACCCAGATAGATATAGAAAACAGATATTCAGAATATTCCTATTTTTCATTTTAACTGATTTAGGTTTCAGAAAAAAATACATAAAATCAAATTATTTAATTTATAAAAATATGTGTATGTGAGCTGGTGCAGCAGTTTTGAGTTCCCTCCCCAGACGCCTTAACGCCCACTCACATCCTGGGCCATCTGACCTCAGGAAATCACATGATAAGGTGGGGCCAGGTTTCACAACGAGCTCACCTGAAACTCTGGCTGATTGGGACCCACACCCAGTTTCACACCTTGGCTCAGGCGATTAGAGGATCATCAGGGGTCCTTTTGTCCCTCTGTGGGGGGAAACTCCCACTAGGTTTAAATCTGGGACTCTCCACCATTTGACCTTAGAACTGAAGAAGCTTCTCGGATGAAGGTGAAACGTCTTCAAGCAACTTAAAGAAGTCCAGACGCTTTTCTTTCAGAGCTCCTTTGACTGCAGCATTTGTACTTTTAAAGTCAGTTTAATGACTTGATGAATACATTTTTGGGTACGTTACTGTAAATGATGAAATATGTTCCACAGTTTGAATCAGGTTTGAGAGCGAGAGATGAGTTTGAAGTCATATGATTGGGAAAACTCTGACATGCAAATGCGAGTGAGCTGAGAATCGTCCTGTGTGGACAGAGTGGACAGGGTAAAAATACTCTAGGAGGCATTAACATGGGCAGCAGAGAGATATTCACTTCTAATAAGGACTTAAAGAAGTGCCATAAGGAAGGAAAGATCATTGACTGTCAAAAATATGATGTTGTTGACACTCCAGGCCTGTTTAAAGTAGACGCCTCTGTCTCCAGAGCAATGTCAGCAGTCTGTGGAAAGAGTTCTGGTCCAGGAAAAGTGGGACAGTGTCAGGGTCAAAGTCAATCTCGGCAGGGGTGTGGCTAGAGACAATAGTGTTTGTATCAACATCATCAACGTATCTTCCTAAAGGAAAAAGTAATATAGCTGACTGGGGTATATATTAGACTTAATAGTTACAACATACAGTAATGGACTTCTACACTGTAAAAATACAGTACAATCTACTGTATAAATGTGAAGGAATTTTCCGTATTAGTCATCTACAGGTATTTTTCTGTATTTCTCAACTACTGCAATGCATTGTGGGGAAAAGAACCCGAAAAGGAGGGAAAAGTAAGCGCAAGAGCAGCCATTAGGCTTCTTTCAGGCTTCATCTGGATTTTGGACTCTGGAGTTGGAGAAACTGCCTTCAAATTTCTGTGGTAAGTATTAAAACTCATGTTTCCTTTTATTAAAATAATGTTTTCCAAAAGACTCCACGTTTTTATTTAGAAAGAATTGTTAATTTATTTGTTAACTGGTTTCGGCTGTTTCCAGACAAGTCAGGAATATTTGCTGACTCATTTTTTAAATAATCTTTATTTAGGTTTAACATGACTTAAGCTTTATTTTAGTTAATGTTAAAATAATTTTTACTGTGATACCACCAGTTTTGCCCTTCGGTGGCTGAACCAGTTTTCATAAATATTATAGTTAGCTGTCTGCGTCTCTCTGGGTATTACACAGCTGTGACTGCTAACTAGCTAATTAGCGAAAGTCAGCGATGTGGATAACTGGGAAAAGTGAGAACTTCATGGTTCTACTAATGTAGAGAGGAAGAAATTATTTTAGGACTCTAATAAGTGCTGTATCAATACCTGTGTTTTACAGTTGGCTCTACTGTACAGTTTAAAGGGTTCCAGGCAAAGTTACACTACCCAGACAGTCCAGCAGGTGCAGTTTCTCCTGTGGCCACCAGAGGGCAGACGTTCAGCAAACAGCTGCACTGCTCCTCAGAGTCCAACATCCTCAAACCAGGAGGCGGGCTCAGTGCTGGGGAGGAGCTGGACCATCAGAGAGGAGGGGGTTATCAGAAGTGAGGAGAGGAGCGCTCAGTCAGGACGGCTCACTGCTCCTCTGAGCATCACAGGGAAGCACGTGTGATTCAAGCGTTGCCTTAAAGCTGTGATTTTTAACGTGTTACCTCAACCACACTGATGTAGCTGCTGTTGTAATCAGAGCTTGTCAAAGATTTTCACTTCAAAAGCCCAAATAGTTGTAGCTAACCCACAACTTTTCTCAGTCATTAATGATGAAAGAGTTTAAGGGTTTGAGAGCAGCTTGATTGTTGAAGCTGCAGCTAATAATAACATATAACCTCCAATAAAAGTCCTGGAAATTCACTCACAAAACTGAAGCTCAGATTTCTTAGAAGGTCTGTTAGTACAGTAACCTCACAGACGATGTGTCATAACAATGAAAATGCTCCAGCAGCACAAACACAGAGGTCTAGTTCAGGGACTCCAGTTAGCTGAGGTGAAGCCTCGACGACAGCTAGCGGCTACCTGTGTCACCGTCCACCTGTCTGAGCGTTTTCTGGTCTGATTACTGACCTGGAACATCCGCAGTAAAAACAAAGGAGAAATGCACATTTCATGACAAGAAATAGTCGCCTAACATGTTTCATCTTTGAATAGATACTTCTGTGTAAAAGAAAGGACGAGTCCTTTCTATCAAAGGTAGTCGTACTGATGTGCACGTCTGCTCTACGCAGGATCTTTGTTAACGGCTTCATTTTATTTTCAGGTCCTTGCATCATCTTTTTTGTGTACACTGTTTTAAATACCACGTCCCACTTTCTTAAAAAGACTTAAACTAATTTTAATAAGTGAAAGATCCCAGCACCCTGTTGGTTGAACCTTTCTTTTTTTGGTCCTTGAGTCTGCATCTCATTCTGACTCGTGCTCTGTGATTGGACGGCTCTTTCGGAAACCGGTTTGGTGATGTGTGTTCAAGGGGAGGGAACTATACAGACGTTATTATAAAAACATGAAGTTACAAAGAAGAGGACCCACTCATGACTGTCCACCAACCACATCTAGCAGGCAGGATGGCCGGCAAACATGCAAATGATGGTAAGAGCGTTTTATATTTGAGCTTTTGGATGAACCAGCAGAGCGAGGACTCGTCGTCTTCCTCAGACTAATATTTCCAGGTTCATGTATGTTAACTGTCAGCCTGTGGAGTTACCTGTAACTTTGAAAGTAACTTTACATTTCTCACACACTTTGGTGTTTTAGTCAAACTCAGCTTTCTTGTCACAAACCATCAAAATATTTTTATGGCAAAAGTGACAGAAATCTGACTTCAACAGCTGCTCATTGAACTGTTCATGTTATTAGACAAAAACACAGAGAACAGCAGAATTCAGTGAAGTTTAAAGACTTCAGGTGGTGACAGCTGCAGATGCACGATTTAAACTAAATGTTTAAAGTTTAGAGTTTCATTCAAAGGTCCCTTACAGATGTTTTACTGACTTGGTGTTTCAGCAACAATAGAAAGTCATTTTGTTTCTGACATGATGTCATTTACATTATTTATTTACATTTATAATGGAGTGCTTTACTATCATTGGTTGTAGTTTAATAGTTACAGTTTCAGTTTAACTGTATTCTTAGGGCAGAGCTCCAGGAGGCGTGAACATCGTTAATGCTCCTAAAATTATTTTCATACTTAAAGAAAACTTTACTTTCATTTTTATCCATTTATTATACTGAAAGGTGTTTTTTAAATAGATGGCTGCCTGGTTCACATGGCAGGTGACTGCTGCAGGACTGAGACGCCTTAAAAACCATCTGAAGCCTTTCAGGTGTTTTGCAGTATTAGACATAAAGAGCACCGAGTCATCAGCAAAGCAGCGTTTAGATCAGTGAGACTATAAAGCTGCAGTCAGCTGCTCAACCCAGACTAACTGATCATGTCTTTGAAAAGCAAAGTCAGCAAATAGGAACAATTTAAGCTCATGTCAGTTGTTGTTGTCACACTGTGACTGCTGCAGTGCTGATGTTGATGAATGTCGTGTGAATTCTCAAACAGGGCCAACGAAGCTGAGGATTATCCTCGTTGGGAAGACTGGAGCTGGGAAGACTTCAACCATCAACGCGTTCCTGGGTAAACCTGCTGTGAAGAAGAACCGGCTTCTCTCAGGTACAACACCGTGCAAGACGGAGACGGCACAGTTTGGAGACCAAGAACTGGTTTTAGTTGATACTCCTGGTCTGTGCCACACCAAGTTTACAAAAGAGGAAGTGCTGAGCGAGATCACTGCATCCGTGTTTGAGGCTGATCAGGGTCCTCATGTGTTCCTGTATGTGCAAAAATGGGAGGGAGATAACACAGAAGACGAGAAACGAGTGGAAGCTCTGAAGGAGATGTTTGGCGACGCGTCAGGGCCTTACTTTTTCCTCCTGATGACTCATGTAGATGGAGCTGAGGATGAGATAACAAAGTTTACTCAGAGAGTTGGTTTTAAAACAGAGAACTACTGTGTCCTTAACAACAAAGGTGAAAAAGAGCAGAAAGCTGAAAAAGTAAAGGAGCTGGTGGACAAAATCAACCAGGTGGTGCAAACTAACAAGGCAGAGGGCAAAGATTATTACACCAAGGAAATGTTGGACGAACATAAGAACAGGCTGAAACCAACATATCAGGTCAGTGGTGCAAACAGGGAGCTGAGCTCGGTGGTGGAGGGCTTGTTAGCTCCTGTGCTGGGTGAAGGACTGACTCTGTCTGTGCTTAAATATAACTCTTCACTGTCGAAGGAGTTTGATGAGTGGCTGTAGCAGTGCAACAGCCAGCACGATGAAAAGGAAATAAATGACAGCAGCGCGAGGGTCATGAGACTTAAACTGATTATGTGACTTAAAGCCTTCAGACTGAGTTTGAAGAAAGAAACGACATTAAACATCCTTTGATGCTTTAACTCCCATTCAGCTGTTTTTAATGCTGCCCGAAGATCACGAGCGTCCAAACCTGATGAACGATGTTGTTGCACAGAGAGTCTCTGCGTGCTGATATCACTGAGCTGATGATGTTCTCCAGTTTGTGCTGATTGGTGAGCTGACGCTGCGTCTCTTACCCTGATCGAGACGACCAGCGGTTTCCTCTCAGTACCTCTGAGACGTGTTGACATCAAACACAAAATATCCATAAATGTAATTTCATATGTATTCTTCATGAGATTTTTAATGTTCTGTTTTTCTTCACATTTGAATGTTTCTGGAGTTGGGTTCGGACACGTTGGCAGTACACTCAAAAAAATAATTAATTGGATGAACGTAATTTTATTTTGCCACTTATATTCCATCTAAACAAATCATGTTATATTAATCCATCTTAATCGTGTTGTGTCAACACGATATATGTGTGTAGGTTTAACATAATATTAACATCAACATTAAATTAATTTGACTTTTGTTCAATCAACATGTTTGTACCACATTAGTCTAATTAGATTTATTTAAATCCATCTCATATTGTTTAAACACTTTGGCACATCAAAAGTCAGTCTTGTTACATGAACTAGTAAAACATTTGTTTGTTACACCAGTGATAATCTTGTTGAATGAATGAAATGTAACTTATGTCTGCAGTACATGTTGTATTCATATTAAGTAATGTTCAACAAAAAAAAAATCAATGGATTTACAGCAACTTCCAATCCACCCATCTTCTTATCTTTATCTGGGCTGTGGAAGTGATCGAGCAAGAGGGACAGGGTACAGACTGGACAGGTCGCCAGTCTATCATACAGAGACAAACAACCATTTGCACTTTAACACCTTTGGGTAATTTAGAATAACCAGTTACCCGTACAACTGCACAACTTTTAACTGTGGAGGAAACCAGAGTACGCAGAGAGAACCAACTGCAAACTTCGCCACTTTGTGGATTTGAACCCAGGATCTTCTTGCTCTGAGGCAACAGCACGAACCACCATGGCATTAATCTGTCAAGACAGACGCAACAAAAGTAGGAAAGCTATGCTTGATGATGCTTTATGTCGTTGTCCTTGACAAGTTAAACCATAAGAAATAGTAACAGCATACACGTGGTGTGGTTGTCTGCCTCTTGTAACCCCACTGATTTTCCTGTGGTTTGACATCTAATCTGATCTTTTGAATTTCGTGAGTCGACTCACAAAAATGTTGTTGCATGCATAAGATCCAAACTTGTAATTTGAACTAAATAATTCCATGTTTCTATGGTGAACGTAATTAAATCATGTAGCATCTGCATGAAATTCAGCAACTTAATTTGTTCTTGTTGAGATGACATCATACAATCTAGTAAGAGTGGCTGGATCCAGGCAACTAACCACTCTTTCATTTTTTTGAGTTTACTTTCGTGCTTTTGTATCGATTAAAACTTCTTTCCTAACTATTTCTAAACTCTGAACATTTTTGCTCCACTGCTGCTGCAGGACTTTTTAAAGTTGTTTCCTTATATGTTTTTCTACAGTTTGTTAAATTTGCAGAAACAATGATAAAATGTCCAAATTAAAATAAATTGGCCTTTTGAATGTCACCCGACTCTTTTTCTACTCGTGTTCTGTTTTTTTCTATTATAACGTTCGATTGCCGAGTGCTGCAACTTTATTCCAGCATTAGTTGGGATGTAAGTATACAGGAACGAGCTCTTTATGTGCAGGTATTTATGGCTGCAGCTGTAACATTCTCTTATTTTGAAAAGCACTGATACGGCCCCTCTTTCACCTCCACGGCTCATATAGCTCAGCACACACAGGCATGCATTAGACTGGATCCTTAGCCTCACTTCTGTAAGCTTAATTCATTTTGTAAAGAACAATTCTCACACACAAACAACGAATCCTCTTCAGCTCTGCGGTTCAGAGTCAGCAGCAGCTGAGATTTAATCATGTGGAGTTTATCAGCACTGACATTCAGGCTCTGACTCAGCTTCTGTCCTCCTGCTGAGACCTGAAACAGCCTCAGTGCTCCATGTTTAAGCCTCAGCTCCTAAAATGCATCAGAGGTCTGTGAGAACCACCTCTGCTGAGTCAGTGATGTCTCTGTTCATACACACATAACAAAAGTTAATTATGTTGGAGTATTGTTAATGACTGAGGGCAGGAGTAATGTGGACAGTCTGTCGTGGTGAAGCAAGGAGGGGAAAGTAAAGCTGTCAGTTTACCTGTTCCTGGTCTCACCTGTGCTCACGAGCTTTGTGAAGAAATGAAAGTGTGAATACACGTGGCAGAAATGAGTTTGCTCTGGAGTGAGTGATGCAGTCAGGAGTTCAGTCAACAGCAGCACCTGACTAGGATGCTTCTGGCAGCTTCCTGTGTGAGGCGTTATGAGCATATGAAAGGAGACACCGGGGCAGACCGAGGACACTGCTCCTGAAGACATAAGAAATGATGTGGTGCCTGTTATCGACCCGGAGTTAGCAAAATCCCCCAAAAACCCGAAGAGGAGAGTCCTGGCCCCTAGCCCTGCCAGTGTAGCAGAAATGATGAGGATGATGATGCAGCAGCAGCCGTTCTTCTCTGCGTGAGTAGCTTAATGTTGTTCGTGTGTAATTTACGTTGAGTAGGCTAACCACGTTATTACATTAATGCATGTAAGGTGAACTAGCAAACACCATCATAGCTACATGCAGCTGTCTTCTTGTTTGATGGCAGATACTCCCTTCACCCTGGCCAAAAAGGCTAAAATGACCAAAGAAAAAGTGGAAAACAGTTAAACATGAGAGGTTTTTGGACAAAGTTTGTGTTTTTTCCATTGTTTAAGCTGCTTCCAGCCAAGAGTGATACCATATATGCCCCATAGCTGCAGAAAAGGCTAACATTGTTATCTTTTTACAAAAAAACAGCTGAACATGAGAGGTTTTTGGACCAATTTTGTGTTCTCCATTCTTTAAGCACCGGTTTGAGCACCGTTTAAGCACCGGCACCGTTTCAAAAGCACCGGTTTGGCACCGGTATCGGATAAAACCTAAACGATACCCATCCCTAGTTAAAACACCGCTGCACTTTACAGGAAGAGCCAGAATCGTCTCTGAGGTCTTTTAACATCTGTCGGACAATGCTCAGGATTTTCTATGAGTCTGTTGTGGCCAGTACCATCATCTGTGCTGTTGCATGCTGGGAAAGCAGGTCAAGGGTCACAGATGCTAACAGACTCAATAAACTGATCAAAAGGCAGTAATGTTGTAGGGAAGCTGTAAACTCCACCTAATGCACAGCACACAGAGCAGTAGTTACACCCTCCTGCACAGGCTCGACTGTAAAAGTAACAAATAACAAAGTTTTACAGTTTAGAGTAAAATGTCAGTCATATATATTTACTCTGTAATATTTTGCATATTTATATTGGAGCAATTTCTTAAATTTTGTCAGTTTCTTTGTGATATATTTGTATTATTTAGTTCAGTCTGTCTGTTCTTGTTGTCTTGGAACAACTATAACCATATAATTCCTTCTGGGATTATTAAAGTATTCTGATTCTGAGCAAGGTTTTAGTCTCCCACATGGTTTTATCCAACACTGACAGATAAATGCTGTGAAAAGGCTGCGTTAGGACACTGGCTGTGGTTAATAACCTGGGTTACCGAGTGTACGTGCTCTCTGGTGTTTATTTTTCCTCCTCGCCTTTTAGTTTACGTTTCACTAACAGCTACAGCCACCTGTGTCACCATCCACCTCTCAGTTAAAGAGGCCACGCCCCTAATTATGCAGACTTAAAGCCTTAGTTGAAGCAGGTGCGTTGTAAAAAGCTCAGTGCAGGAGCCTCTGCTGGACATTAGAGGAACTGCAGGTTTTGGTGCTTCAGTGCTGATGGTTCATGTTTGATCTGAATAACAAACATTAATGCTGTTTTATCGTGATGTTTCCTGTTGTCTTCAGAAGGTTAAGTGTGAGGAGGCAGACCTGTGGAAACGCACTCTGATGATGCACTTTTTTCAGCCTTCTGATTGGTTTCTTTCAGCCAGACGTCTGATTGGACAGCTGACGTTTAGGGGAGGGAACCAGGAGCAGACTTGAATATAGAGGTGAGTTGGAAATGTAAACAGTCAGAAGAAGACATGGATGGTGGTGCTGCAGTGGAGACCAAGGTCCTGATTGATCCACAGCCCACGGGTGAGTGTATTTGTCCTGCAGGGATCCTCCGGCTGGTGCTTGGAGTTTTGGGACAGTCGTTATTTCCTGAAACATAAAACAGGAGCAGCTCTTTGCTTAAATCACTGGGACACAATTTCAGTCTGAAATGTGTTTTTAGTTCACATGTGAGGTTTGTTCATTTACTCTCAGTTTAAAGCTTGATTAGCACCAAGCTGCACTCAAAGAAATCATTTATGTTTTTTTAAGCTGTAAAGATTTTATATCACAGATCAGAGGAAAATAACCAAATCCAGTCTCTCTTTTCATTTCATATGACTCTTAATATTTGAGTCAATAATAGAAATTATAAATATTCAAGTATTATAAAACTCTGACCTGCTGAGTTGATATTAATAAAAGTTTTAAATGCATCATCTGCTCATGAAATAAAACAGTTTCTGTTTTTTAATGTGAATATTTTTATTGCACTTTTAAAACAAAGATTCTTTCATTTTACAGAAAAACTATTGATGAGCTGTAAAATCATCATCAGGTGATCTGACAGTAAACGTCAGCTCTCGTTGGTCATTATAAAGAAATCTGGATTCAAATTATGTTCAGTCCTCGTGTTTTAGGACGCTTTATGATGGTGAGATGATTTTTATTCCGTTTGTGGTATTTCTGCTGCTTTGGACGTTTCCTGTTTCAGTCAGTTCAAATCTATCTGCGCATGTGAGAGCATTTCGCCGCCGTCCTCTAAACGTCTCAAACCTCTGCGGTTAAATCACATCTACGACTTTAAACTATAAATGTGATGAAATCAGTTTCTGTGGATTCACTGAAGTCTTTGTTGTTGGAGTGAAGCTGAAGCTTCTTCACCTCTGTTCAAACGTCCTGGTAAGTAAACTGATTGATTAACAACAGTTTGATTTTTAATGTGATGAAATAAACGAGGGTGACAGCGAGCAGTTAACCAGCTTTACTTTGGCATCAGTAGCTTTTGTGTTGATGTTAATCCAGCTAATCAACTGTAATATGCAAATGCTATAAATGAACTTTTAAACCTGACTTTGGTCCAGGTCTCTCGTTTTCACTTGTTGTGTCTGTTGGTCTTTAGATGCAGTTCTCTCCTCGTTGGTGAGGATGCAGACTTTCTTTTCAGCAATAATTTTCAGATCACGTGTTGAATATTTTTGTAAATGTTTCATGTAAAAAGTCCCGACTCGTCTTCATGTTTAATCCTCTGCAGCTTCTGTCAGATTCAGTCTGCAGTAATAATTCTCCTTTGGTGAGTGCAAATGACTCAAAGCTCTTTTTCAGACATGAACAGACTTATATGGAGGTTTTATGACAGACACAGGTTATATAAAGCAGGATCACAGTGACGCTTCCTGTTCTGACGCTTCTCTGAAACATAACTTCCTGTTAAATCTGTTACTCCCAGTATTTCAGTGTATCACAGATACGTTAAACAGCTGGTATCTGTCCACAGACGAGACCCAGGCCTTCCATTAAACTTCACGAGTGGCCGTTACCTGCTGGCAGTGCAGCTGTTTGTACTGATGAACCCAGAATGAAGCTGCACACCTGTGCTCCGCCTCCCAGCTAAATCTGTGTGCCATCGATTTACACAGGTTTCCAGAGGACATAAAAATAATGAAGTCCAAAAACCTTTCTTCAAATGTTGATCTCAATCCTAACAGCGACATTTTGTAATTTTTCTTGAATAATACTGAATTCAAACAGTGACCACATCCCTTCATTTTTATATTTTATGAATAAAACTGATTATATCCATGTGAAACGATGAGTGTGATTCGTCCTCATATGTCTCGGCTCCGTTTATTTAAAGAGCAGATGAAGATAACAGGCGTCAAATCAAATTTGTTCTATTTTCAAACAAAAGCCATGAAAGTTTCTGCCTTTTAAATGCTCATGTTTTTATGACCATTTTTATTGATTCTCATTTTGTTTTGTTTTAAGCCACAGCGGGACTCCATAAACTGTTTCATGGCCGAAGTGTATCTCTACAGGACGAGACACTCAATAGACAGATTGCTGTGTCTGGATGTCACTCTGAAACAGGTCATGTGATAAATATCTCTGTCCCATCTTTGCCAAACCATGTTCCATATTTTATTTGGGATTTTTGGTTAGAGTTGGGAGCCTAAACTGGGCTCTACATCTGCAGGATGCACCAGAGCATGCCCGGCCAACAGGACCCCACCAGAGGCGGAGCCAGCCAGTTTATACACCCGGGGCTTAGCCTTATCCGGTCGTTAAGTGATGACGTGACGAATCCTACTTCCGGGCCTAAAGTAGTCTGAGTTTAATATGCTTTTGTGTTGTTAACATGTTTAATGTTTTGTATTTTCTTCTATTTAATATCAAAAAGCTCCTAAAACAGTCAGTGATCACTGTTGACCTCCGTCGGCTTTTATTACCGCTAATCATTTATTTAAGCTCAGTTTTGACTTTACGATGTAACTACAGCCCAGGACATGATCTATTGTATTTAGATGGAAGCTAGCGAGCTAACTTCCCTTGTGTTCATCAGTACATAACTGAAACTGGTTTAGAGAGTTTGTTTAGCCGTGGAGGGAAACAGAAAATATGAAATAAACACACATGTGAGCTAAGACTCTCTAAAAAACAGCGTTGTTGTTGTTCGGCTTTTCATTTCGCCGTTTGTTGAATCACTCAAAGAACAAGTAACGTAATATGGGTCAAGTGATCAGTTTGATATCAATCTTTTGTGATTCACCGTCATATTTACATTATTTGTACAGTACGAATGATTTGCTTTGGTACCTGGTCAAACTAAGCTCTCCTCTGTCTGCAGCAGCTCCTCCCCCCTCGCTCACATGTGTAAGTGCTCAGTCGCCCAGGCCTGAGCTCGGATCATACCAAAATTAGGGGGAATTTACAACTGTGCACTATGTAGTTTTTGTTTTATACAGTTGTCAGTCAGGCATCTAACTATGAAACAAATTACACTCCAAGACCCCGGCTTCTGATAAGATTACCCGGGCTTAAGCCCAGTAAGCCCAGGTTGGACCCCAAAACATCAGCATATTAATCAGCAGTTTAGAGTTGCTGGTTGCAGCATGCTTTGCTAGCTTTAAGTCAGCTAACTTTACTTGACCAGGAGATTAATCCCGACTCCAGGTTTCTCCAAACTCTAACTATATCCATTCCTGATTAGAGCCACACCTTTTTGTCCTCACGCTGAAGCACACTTGGGTTCTGCAGCAGGACTCTGTAGTGACCTCAAAGTCCCGACCTGAATCCGATTGAGATGCTGTGGCCTGACCTTAAAGAGTTGGTTCATGCTCAAAAACCCTCCAAAGATGAGTGGGCCAGAACTCCTCTCAGTGCTGGAAGATTCATTGGCAGTTATCACAAAGGCTTGATTGCAGTGTCGCTGCTAAGGGTGTCCCAACCAAGTGTTAGGTTTATGGGTCCATCGCTCCCTCACACAGGGCCGTATGGGTTTGGGTTTTTTTTAATAATAAACATCTTTATTAGGAAGCTGCATGTTGTGTTCACTTGTCTTTGTCTACTATTTGAATTTGTTTGATGATCTGAAACATTCAAGTGTGATAAATATTCAAAAAACAAGGAAATCAAGAAGGAGGCAAAGACTTCTTCACACCCCTGTCTGAGCTCAGCAGTGCTACACTTCTGGTTATTAGCTGTGTTTTTAATGTAAAAAAGACCCCTTTAAATGTTCCCTTCTCTACCTTTTACTCAAGGACTACATTTATTTACCAGCTGTAGCTACAGGTTGTTCACTTCTCTTCAGCACAAACTGATGTTTTTACACATTTTAAGAGAAGATTTCTTCAGTCTTTTAGCATATGATATGTATATGAACATTCTAGTATGTTCATATACATATCATATGTCCACTTATCTCTAGGGATGCACCGATACCGATACTGGTATCGGGGCCGATACTGTAAAATGTGTGCGTAGTCATACTCGTAAAAGTTAACCGATACCATGAACCGATACCAACTTATTTCATTAATCAGAGGGTGGCTTGTCATTTCTGTTGTAGTTTTTTAGATTGGCCACTAGGGGGGCAATTATTATTTTATTTATTATTTATTTTATAATTTTTTATATTTTATTATTTATTTATTAATAATAATTTTGTTAGTTTGTTTACAATATGGACACTCTGCAATAATTTAAAAGTTCATTTTATTCTCAAACCTAATTTGTATTTATTTTATTCCAAACAGAAGTGTTTATTTATTATTCTGAAAGCTCGAGACAGTGCCAATAGTTCAGTGATATTTTGTAAAATTACAATGTGGAGACTCTGCAATAATTTAACAGAAGTGCTTATTTTTCACTTGAAATTTTGTTGTGGTCATTTTTATTAAGATTTTATTTTTTATCGGCAGGGAATAAAATAAAACCTGTCTTCCAATTAATTGTATTTGTGTGTGTGTGTGTGTGTGTGGTAGAAGTATCGTTTTTTGTACTCTGTATCGGCAAGTACTCAGATCCAAGTATCTGTATCGTATCGGTTTGAAAAAATTGGTATCGTTGCATCCCTGCTTATCTCTCAGTCTGCTCCTCAGTCCCGGATCTGAAAAACAGACCCAAAGATAGTAGAAGTTACATTTGAGATTCAAGAGGTTGTTCTTCCAAAACATGAGATGGCACGAGAGAGAACAACGTATCCTGATCTTTGATCCTCATCTTGCACTCTGTGGTTTCCCACTCTGAATTTTGGGGAATCTTTTTTTGTGTCTCTGCTGAAAGATTTTGTGTTTCCTTGTCTGTGAAAGTTCTTAGTCATCGTAGTCAAAGGAGCTTAGAAAGAAAAGCTTCTGGACTTTCTTAAGTTGCTTGAAGACGTTTCACCTCTCATCCGAGAAGGTTCTTCCGCTCTAAGGTCAAATGGTGGAGAGTCCCAGATTTAAACCTAGTGGGAGTGACCTGATGATCCTCTAATCACATGAGCCAAGGTGTGAAACTGGGTGTGGGTCCCAATCAGCCAGGGTTTCAGGTGAGCTCATTGTGAAACCTGGCCCCACCCTATCATGTGATTTCCTGAGGTCAGATGGCCCAGGATGTGAGTGGGCGTTAAGGCGTCTGGGGAGGGAACTCAAAACTGGATTATAGATGGCAGACAGTTGGTGTCGTAAACCACACGATCTGATATCCTCGTGTTGGTGTTGTTCCCAGATCATCATACTAAAGGTTGTTCCAGGATCAACATTGCAAGTGACCAATCAGAATGTTGTGATGTCATACTTTTGCGACTTCGGGAAAAACCGACGTAAAACAAACAACTGTACTTAAGCTGCGAGAAACCGCCTTTGTCCGCCGATCAACGGACCCTGACCCTGACCCTTTAATAAACGCTAAGCAGAATTGATATTGTCCTTGCAACATTGGAATTTCAGAAATGCACGAATGGGTTGGTGCACAAAAGAATAACATCACAATAATGTGATTGGTCACTTGCAATGTTGAACCTGGAACAACATTTTCATGACGATCTGGGAACAACACCAACACGACGATATCAGATCATCCGTCGTAAACCCCGCCTCTGTTCAAAGATGGTCGCTCACAGCGGACATAGATGCTTCTTTCACTCCTCTTTCAAACCATCTGTCCTCTCTGTCCAAAATATGAACATTGGCATCCTCGAAAGAGAGGATCCTCTTTTGAGGATTTCTAAGCTCCTTAGACTTTGTGTTTCCTTGTTAATAAACGCTGATTGTTCATTCCTGCTGCCGTCATGTTTGATATTTCCTTCCTCGCAGCTGCTTTATGATTTATGTCAGTGCTGTAAGAGATCGTGACTGGGACAGTTCTCACATACTAATATTCTTCCAACAGATGACCTGAGGATCGTGCTGTTTGGGAAGACCTGCGTTGGTAAAAGTACTCTAGGAAACATCATCATGGGGAACACAGAGACTTTCACCTCAAAGGATTCGTCCAAAGATCGCACACAGAAATCCCACAGCACTGTCGGAGGTCAAAGAGTGGTTGTTGTTGATACTCCAGGTCTGTTTAAACCTGGAAAACATGAAGATGAGCTGGTGAACGAGATCAAGCGATCCATTGATCTTGCCAGTCCTGGTCCTCATGTGTTCCTGCTGGTGCTGAGGTTCGGTGTGATCACCTCTGAAGAATTAAAGGTACTGGAGGTTTTTGAACGCACCTTTGGCAGACGTGCATTGGCCTACACAACAGTGGTGTTCACCCATGAAGATGAAGATGAAGAGTATGAAGCTAACATACAGGAGGCTATGATCGAGAGTAAGGATTTCAGAGAACTCATTGAGCAGTGCCAGTGGAGATATTTTGCTTTTAACATTAAAGACAAAAGTCCTGCTCAGGTCACCGAGCTGCTGAAGAAGATAACACCGATGGGAAAAGATTACTTCTACACTCCTGACATGCTCCAAGAGGCTGGAAAACCGGACGAGCAGGACGAAAAACCAAAAACAGCAGAAACAACAGGCAGGCGTGCGCTTCTGGAAAGGACTGGATTGGTGGGAATCATTTTGGGATCTGTGGGGGGATATTTACTTGGAGGTGGTGAGCTGACGTCTACATCGGGAGCTTTACTGGGAGCTTTAGGGGGTTCAGTGCTGTCGATGGGAACAACAGCTTTAGCGATGAAGGCCAAAATGCTCACTGAGAAATGCTGCAAAAAGTGAGTTTTTAGTCCTACTGGGGGATTTTGATTTAGTTAAGCTCTTCAAACTGAGTTAACCACATCTAATTTTCATATTTCAGGTTTTTAAGACAGAGTCGGTGGTTTGCAGAATAGTTTACAGGGAAATAAGTACTAACTACCATGGGCGCTTCGGTGTTGGTGGAGGGGAGGGCAACACGATTACTGGGTACTTTCATTACTGGGAAACAAACCTCAAACAGAACATCACTTTCCATTTGGAAGCAGGTTTCCACCTGATGAAAGTACCACTCACAGGAGACAATATCTCATAATAATGACTCATGTCAGGTGGGAATATATCACAGGAAGTGGACAGTCTGGAAACCTGACCAGAACCAGATGTTTAGCTGTGTTGGAGCATCTAAAAGAAAGTCTGTGAGGCGCTCAGCAGAGTGATGAGGAGGAGAACGACCGCGGTGTTTGGATCTGCTGCTGACGTCTCACAGCTCGATTGTACGAGTTTCCAAAAGCAGCTGAATGACTGGAGGCTCTGAGCTCCACGCTGTGGGACTCCACCACCACCACCCTGGAGCTTTTTGTACATGAACACGTCATCATTGTACATTATTATTTACAACTGAACATTCACCAGGTCACCAGAGTTTAGGGTTCAGGTTTTTCCTTTTGTGAGTCTGAAACGACTGAAACAGGATAAAAACAGGTGAAGCCCAA
Source organism: Neolamprologus multifasciatus (assembly GCF_963576455.1). NCBI lineage: Eukaryota > Metazoa > Chordata > Actinopteri > Cichliformes > Cichlidae > Neolamprologus > Neolamprologus multifasciatus. Next base: position 927,761 of record NC_140442.1, read on the forward strand.
CTCTGGATCTGCTGCAGTGACCTGTTGGAAGTGAACTTTTATCTTCATTAACCTGTGACCGCTTTCACATCCAGTGGTGATCTGTGAGATAACACACAGTAATGTCTTTAAATGTCTTTTTGTGTGTTGGACAGATCGGTAATCTATCAGTTTGATCAGATTAGATCCTGCTGGCCGTCACAGACTCTGTTCTACATTCATACCGTTTGTTCTCATTTTAAAGGATTTTTGGGTTTCAGGGTTTTCTTGTGTCTGTTCTCCTGGATAAACTCCATGTTCTTACTGTTTGCTGATACAAATGCAAATGTGTGCTTCAGCTTCAGTGCAGACGGTTTTCACATGTTTGTGGATGGAAACACTTCGGTGTCTTAAACTTGTATATGTGACAGGGCTGCCACAAACGATTATTTTGATAGTCGACTAATCACCGATTATTTTTGCGATTAGTTGACTAATCAGATCATCATCCATTGGACGTAAAACTACAGCTTACTGCAGCAGCAGCATCTGCTCTTATATAACTATCATTAGCTTACAGCTTTAAGTGTTTAAGGTCTGTGCTAACTAAAAATAAAGACAAGATGATAGTTTATTAAACTTTAATGAAATTTGCAGATTGTTTCGGTGAAGTTTAATAAACTCCTTGCTATCTAAAATATAACAGGACACCGGAGTATATTCTGGAGCATCTCACACTTCTGATAATCAGCTGTCTGCTTGATGTTTATTCAGCTGTGTAAAAACTATAACTTTAATCTCAGCCAAACCGATTTACTCAGGAACAAATAAAATACTGAAAAAAGTGACTTATATATCATGTTTAACCTGAGTAGTGAAAGACGGTGGTGGGTTTGAAAACGATTAGCCGGAGTCCGGTGTTCTCACGGCTCTAGTTAGCCTAGCCGCCGGCTAGCTATCGAGCTAGTGGGTAACAGACGTCTCCGAAAACGTCGGAGCGCTTTTGAAAATATGTGGTGTCTTGATAAACTGAGCAGATATTTGAGGTTTACACAGCTACATTCTCGCATGAAAATATGTTAAACGTTTATTTTGTGACCCAGAAAGAATAATAAGAGTAATATTAAAACTAACTAGCTGCCGCCATTGTTGTAAACTGAGCTGGGCCGCGCTATGAATTCTGGGACACAGCTTCTTCTTCTTCGGGGTTTAACGGCAGCTGGCATCCTTGTACATGCAGTGCTGCCATCTTCTGTTTCAGTCCGTTATTACACTCTTAAATCCTACTACTTATTCCTGCGTCTTTTGGGATCTTACAAAGCTTCAAACGACGCGCCGACTATTAAATCAGTCGTCGACGATTTTGATAGTCGACGTAATCGTGGCAGCCCTACTGTATGATATATATTGTTTTTGTGCCTGAACTTGTATAGAAATATATAATCCATTACATATACTCTAATATGTAATATGCACTCTTATGACAATGCTAATTTTACTCATACTGTGGTCGCTCGCTATAACACGGTTCACCTTTCGCTGTTTTTTTGTATCATTGTGTTCTGCGTCCTGATCGACTGTAGACCATGTCCATCTCCTGCGTGCCCTCTCTCCTGTACAGTACAGAATCACTACATCGATCCTCAGCAGTGTGACTCTGAAGTGCAGTACTGACGTTTTCTCCATGCCTCGCAAGACACCTGCGTTAGCACTCAAAAGGCAGAGGATGCTAACCATCGCACAAAAAGTTGGACTTCTGGACATGCTAAAGCAAGGTAGAAGTTACCGTATTTTTTGGATTATAAGGCGCATTAAGCAAAACAAAACAAATCAAAACAAGTCAAACTTTACTGAACTCATTCTTCTTGCCTCCTCCACTTCTGTTTTAGCTGTTTTTTTAAAAGCCACCACAGAGCCACAGATCTCAGGCTCAAAGGGAGAGACTTCCACAATCTGGGGCCACAGTTACAAAAGTCACCTTTTGTTTTCAGCCTCGTGTGTTGGACAACTCAGGGACCTGCTGGGAATGTCTGGACGTTCACTGATATATGTTGGTGCTTGTCCATGCAGAGCCCTGATAGTCAAGGTCAAAACCTTAAAGTGGATTCTGAATTTAACGGGGAGCCGGTGCAGCTGGATCAGCAGGAGTGTGACATGGGAGGACTGGAGGACTAATCCAGTATTTGTACTCTTGTATATGTTGCAGCATGTTTTGTAGTCCAGAGCATGAGCACATATAACAGCCACATCTGTCCTGATGTGAACCCACAGGCTCGTGCTGAGGAGTTTGGTAAACAGTCTAAATGATGACTTTTATTGTTATTGTGTTGTATTAAGCACCAGCTCTGCTTTGGATTTTGTGCCTGAACTTGTACAGGAAGTCCTGACCTTGTGCCTTTGAGCAGCAAACACGTGAACATGCAGACAGACAGTGAGACGTATCTGCAGACGTCTCCCTGTGTTAGCAGAGGAATATGTCTGTGGACCGAGATCAGAGATGCGGAGACAGGAAATGTGGTTGCTAAGTGGTTGCTATGGGCACTGATGTGGTATAAAACAGGCTGATGGAGAAATCAGGGTCTGGTTAATTCAGTGACTCCAGGTGGTTGTGTTCTCTCTGCTCAGGTCACACCTTTCTGCTGATATGGAGGAGCAGTGGTGCTGCTCTGTCCCTCCCAAACCCCCTCATCCCGTCTCAGACGGCCTTTCAGTCACTGTGTCTGTGACCAAAGGTGAACGTAGACGAACAGCAAGCTCTCTGTTCAACAGACCAGCACAGCATTGCTGCAGATTAACTTGTTTGGTTGTGAAGGGCTGCAGTCTTCCTCATTTAGCTCCAGTTTGGTGTAATAGCTAAAGTGTGACTGTGAGCTGCTGACACGGCTCTGGGTTAGCGTGCAGTCAGGTGAGTGAACATCGTCTCAGCAGTTTACAGATTAACTGACATGTTTTCATTCTGGTTTGGACACAAAATCCAAAACAACATCATTTTATTATCATACAACATATATATCCATGTGCGGATCACATGTGGTTTGAATATAGCCGTACACAGTCAGGCACAGTGCGAGACATTAAAATGTGCTTTTGTGTGTGAACTATAGCTCACAGCAAACACGACTGTGAGGCCTGGACTCCACATCTGTATCAGTGAGGGTTCGATTAAGCAATCCACCAGAATCATCCACACACGTGTGTGTAAACTGCAAAACCAGCTGCTGCACTACAAATGTGTGAATTTAGAGTTAAACCCATGAATAAGACAAAGAAAGCACACACAGGAACGCTCGCTTACGAGGAAGTTTAATCACTGTGACCTCAGGTGTCAAGTTCGGTGAAACGCTGCCCTCTGCTGCTCACAGCAGGAAGCACAGCCTCCAGCTTCAGCCTGTCAGGACTGGAAAAGCAGCTCTGACCAGACACCATGAGTCACTGGTTAGCCTGGGTGCTGCTGGTGTGGTTGAGGTTATGGTGACGCTCTGTGGACGGCCTTCTCCGTCTTCAGGGTGATTTTCATCATCTGGATGCTGTGGTTGCCGGGCAGATTCGACCCGGCCAGCTCAGGTGTGTCGGCATCAAACTGGTCGAGCTGAACCTCGATGCAGCTCAGGTTCCACCTGTGCAGCAGCACCTCGATCGACCAGTCGGCGCTGAAACACACGAAGAAGAAGCTGTGACCTCTGTTTGCTGCAGCTCTTTGTCATCAGTTGGAGAAGAGATCCGGTATCGAACCCTCAGGCTACGTGTCTGACTTTGTGACGGCGCCTTTGGCTCCTTCTTAACCAAAATAGGACTTTTTCAACACAAAACACTAAATAACTGCAACCGAATGTTTATTTTCCCGATTACGTACGATTAGTCCGGTGACTTTATGTCATTTTGCATATTTTAATGAAATATATTTTCAAAATGGACTAAAAAGAATAAAAAAGAGTAAATATGGTCATTTTTGGATGTTCCTGGAGCGCACATTATTATGAATGAGACACATTTGGGTGTTAGCGTGAGCTCCTTACGTGACTGTGTTACACTACAGAAGTAGTGTAAAGATGAAAATGTAAAATGTGATTGTTTACGTCAGTGATTCCTGAGCTGCTGCCCCCTGGTGGGCAGTGGAAGAACAAATTATTTAAAATATCTAAATACATTAAAATGATTCAAATGATAGTTTTGAATTAAAATGATTATAATCATTTTTAAAAGAACATTTTTAAATCTCATGCCACTTTCTGATCACTGACATCACACAGGCTGGGTCTGAGGCTCGTGTGGCGATCAGAGCGGTGAAGGTTTTCGTCCACAGACTGAAACGCCCACAGAGGAGCAGTCGTACCTTCGTACTTGGTACGTCGTCCAGAACTCGGCTTTGGGGTTTTTTCTCAGCAGGAAAAAAACGGTCACAAGGACGTCTTCAAAATCTGTAACAGGCAACAACTCGTCATCCTCCATAAACAATGTTTGTACAATCGTTTTACATCCTGGTGCATCAACAGGAAATAGATTTCACATTTCCAAACGTCCTCAAAGAAAAACAGTCGAGTCAGATACGAGTGTGATTCTAGAGAAGCTGATACAGGAGCGGAGCACTTTATAAACAGTGGAGTAATATTAATAACTGCACTTTGTTCTTCCCTGATAACACAGACGATCGACTCATCGTTTCACACCTGACTTACAAACACGCTTCACTGAAATATCAACCGAACAACTTAAAACTACATAAAAATAATGAAGAAATACCAAACTATGATGTCTACGCTACGTCCAGATGAACAGAATCAACTTTTGGAGACCAAACTATGATAACTCTGCTTCAGATGCCTTTATTTTATTTAATACAGCTGACCTTTGACCTACATTCAACTCAACTATAACATTGTTAGAATCAAAAACATGTTTTTAGAAACTTTCTATCAATCAGGTTTGAAAGCGTGACGCCGTCTGAATACTTTGTTTTGCTTTCTGACAGGAAAATGTGCTGCGAACCTTCGGGATCGTAGAAGACGTCTGAGCCCAGGATGACGTCCAGCTCGGGGAGCAGGACGAGGTCCGGGGAGATCTCACCCCAGCTGACACCCACCACCGGCACGTCGCCGAGGTCATTGGCTTCGCAGCTGCGCCTGCAGTTCTCCAAACATGCCGGTCTGTCAGCGGCATCTGACAGGATCACCACGGCACCGCAGCGCGCCGCAACCACGCCGGGCAGACTCACGCCTGCGCTGAGCTGAAACAGCGTTAACGCGACTCCTTTAGGCAGCTTTAAACCACGTGTTCCTCTGATGCTGACGAGAGTGGCTTACACACTACTAATAGTCTCAGGTTTATATTTGGCACCTAAAGTGATTTTACTCATATTAATTAAACCCCTTAAACTAAACTGTCTTCACTGAAATATTAATTTAAGGTTTGTCTTATCAAAATAACCTCGAACCCTCATTCGGTTCCACTGCTCTGTTTGCACATCAAATGACTCCTCAGACGGATCGTTGACATCGATGCTTTGGATCAGTGTAACCTATGTGTGAGTCTGAATGTGTGCTCCTGCTCACCTCCAGCATCTTCTTCCCTCTCAGCTCGTCTCTGTGCATCCACAGATACTGAGCCAGCACCACCGCACACGGCCACACATACATGCCGAACTGCGGGTCGAGGACCTGAGGCACCAAAAGAGTTTTGGTTTTGTGGAACAAAATTAACACACAGAAATCTCATCTGTTAACTGTTATCCTCTGATATCCTGTTAAGTTGAGAAAATGAACTAATCAGTTGTTAAAGTGACAGAAAGCTGTGGTCCTAATTGATTCCACATCTAAGAAACTCGAGGCTTTTAGAGTTTCTGGCTTTTCAAATCACAAATGAGTCGATCCAACGTGTGCGCACAAAAACCGGACTTTATGGATTCATTTATTTTCCTCCTGCCTTCCACTTACTGTGATATAACTGATGGAGGACACCAGGAAAATCAGCAATGATGGTCCAGTTTACAAAAATAAATATATTAGGCCGAATAAAACAGAGGACTCGAATTATTAAAACGTATGCATTATTTATGTACCTATGGTTAATTTCAATGAAGCATGATTCAACAGCACGCCGGTTAAATGGTTATAAATTTTACTTAAACACAAATATGCTTGTGTATTGCCTGTATGCTGTATTAAATCGAGGGTTTTAAAATGTGAAAATAGTCTCGATTTGTACAAAACTTTGACCACTTTTAAGGAGCTAACACTCGATTTCTAAACAGCACAACAACGAATTTAATTTATAATAAAGCATTAGTTTCTCACTCTGTGTATTTTCTGGTGCTATACACTCGGTATAATATTACATTTACAGGTTTGAACAGACCTCTGGTATGGAGACACAGAGCGACTCCCGTGCGTTTTTCCTCTCGTCTTCAAACATGAACACTTTATAAGCTATGCTCGGCGTTTCGGTTCCACTGTCGGCCATCCTGTAAGCATACACGCTTTTAACTGACCTTATTACATCTACCTGCCATCAGTCCAGTTCTTTGTTTTTAGGTATAAAACCCATATTAACGCTTTTTATTGGTATCCCTGAAAGCCTCATGCCACAGCTAACGCCACATTGGAAACTAGTTCCGCGCAGACCAAAACAGAAAGGAGGGCCTTAAAACAGCCAATGAAAATCACGGGCGGGAAGGCTCACTCGACTGCCCAACCAATTGACATTTAACTTCCGGTAGCTTATGTAGCCAATAAACTACCAATCTTCCCAGAGGGGCGGTGACTAATTGCGTAATCAGTTGCGAAAGCATTGTGTCACACAGTTACCAGCTAGCTGCTCCTGTTAGCTGTTTATCAAACTTTATCCGCCCGGCAGGTTTTAAGAGTTCTGTCTCATCCACCGTCTCACATCGGAGGACGTGTTTATCACACACCCGGCGGGTGGCTGTGTCGTTTTATCAGAGAAACACGGCGAAGGTGTGAGAACAGCGCAGTTAGCCGGGTGAGAGCGCAGGCTGTTGGATGTGTTTGTGCGGTACCACCGGGTTAGCTTGACAGCTAGCTGAGCAAAGATAAACACGCCGGGCGGAGGAATGAACCACAAGAGCAAGAAGAGGATCAAAGAGGCGAAACGCAGCGCCAGACCCGAACTGAAGGACTCGCTGGACTGGATAAAACACGGCTACTATGAGACCTTCGACGTGTCGCACCGTACTGTGAAGGTAACTGTTGATGCTAAGCTAACAGTGGCTAACAGGGGAGTGCAGCTTGTCACGTACACAATGTATGAGACGGCGGCGCGAGCACGTGAGATGTTTGATATGAGCTCCTGTTAATGTCCGTCTGCCTTCATCACACATAACACCGAGAGCCAACACGAAGTAAAAGCACTGATAGCCCGGGGATAGTATCAGTAACACAGCAGGTGTATCACCGACATCACAGAGGCAGACGGTTATATTCTCTTAATAAACTTTGTTAACATTTTATAAAAGTACTTGCGAAGAAGAAGTTACGACCAAACTTTATTCATAAAGCACTTTTACAAACTGTAATTCAGACATTTAGTGTCCACTGCAACCGAAAACGATAAACGATGAAACACAAAACACAGTAAAAGACAATAAACTGGTAATGACCTAAAATAACCGTGTTATAATAACGACACCGTAATATAATGTAAAGATTAATGCATCAAAGATAAATACTAAAATATTCACGATACAAAATAGAATGAAGTATATTGGGCACAAATACTCTTTATTTGTTCATCCACAGGAAGTGTTTTAACGATGTGCAGCATTTAAACATGGGAAGGTTTCACAGTTTGATCTCATGAAAAGCAGGAAAACACCAAACTGAGCTGCAGCTGTGGGACTTCGGGGCATTACAGCTGTTATAAAAGACATAATGGTAATATGTAACGCATCATCACGGCTGGAAGGAGGTGAAAGATTATGTGAATACAGACCAGATGAACTTTAATCAGCCGTGATTGAGCAAAAACAGGTGGCAGACTGAGGGCAAACCAGTCTGTGAAGGAGTGACCTGCTGTTAAACCAACACACTCCTCTTTCTCCTGAATTGTGGTGGTTAAATTAGCATTTTAACATTTGGAAAACACATTAGAAACATCGAACGCCGCTCTGTGCTGTGTTTCAGGACGGCGTGGAGCGCGTGGACACCCTCCATCTGACCACAGAGGAGTTCATCGAGCGCTTCGAGCGGCCCTACAAGCCCGTCGTCCTCCTTAACTGTCAGGAGACCTGGCCCGCACGGGAAAAATGGACGCTGGAGCGCTTAAAACGCAAATACCGCAACCAGAAGTTCAAGTGTGGTGAGGATAACGACGGTTACTCAGTGAAGATGAAGATGAAGTACTACGTGGAGTACCTGGAGTCCACCCGTGACGACAGCCCGCTCTACATCTTTGACAGCAGCTACGGTGAACACGCCAAGCGGCGGAAGCTGCTGGAGGACTACGAGGTTCCCGTCTTCTTCAGGGACGACCTCTTTCAGTTTGCAGGAGAGAAGCGCAGGCCGCCCTACAGGTGAGCGCTCTATCTGCTCCGTCTCTATCCAATCAGGAGCACTCGCTCTTCATTTGATCAGCTGATTGGTCAAATCTTTAACCCTGTTGGCTGTAATTTGACCTCTTGATGGATTATTTGATATTTTTGATTTATGTTCAGTTTCATTTGGCTTTTGAGCCCTCAGATTTACCCAGTACCCACATGAACCCTCTAGATTGCTGGAGGCAAATTAAACTTAAATCAGCGTCTTTAACTTCTATAATTGGCCGCGAAGAACCTGCAGCTGAAACCACAGCTGTTCTTTTATTACCTTCTAAAGCAGAGCGTACACTGGGCCTCTCCAGTCTTTAGTTTCTCTGAGCTTGTGACGTCTGATTTCATTCGCTTAATTTCCCCACAGATGGTTTGTGATGGGCCCGGCCCGGTCCGGCACCGGCATCCACATTGACCCGCTGGGCACCAGCGCCTGGAACGCCCTGGTTCAGGGACACAAGCGATGGTGCCTGTTCCCCACCAACACGCCACGGGAGCTGATCAAAGTGACGAGAGACGACGGCGGCAACCAGCAGGATGAGGCGGTCACCTGGTTCAGCGTGGTTTATCCCCGCACGCAGCAGCCCACCTGGCCCGCAGAGTTCAGACCGCTGGAGATCCTGCAGAGACCCGGGGAGACGGTGTTCGTGCCCGGTCAGTGAGTTTATCCATCCGGCCGTTCTCTTTGTCCTCGTCAGGGTCACGGAGGGGGCTGGAGCCTATCCCAGCTACCATGGGGTGAGAGGCGGGGTACATCCTGGACAGGTCGCCAGTCTGTCGCAGGGCTAATTCAGATTATCAACAAAACAAAGTGCTGCTCATAGGGGGTCATGTGATTGTTGGGTTTACTCTGAATTATTATAGATACAGTGGGATGCAAAAGTTTGGGCAACCTTGTTCATTGTCATTATTTTCCTTTAAATCGTTGGTTGGTACAATAAAAAATGTCAGTTAAAGATATCTTATAGGAGACACACACAGTGATATTTGAGAAGTGAAATGAAGTTTATTGGATTTACAGAAAGTGTGCAAGAATTGTTTAAACAAAATCAGGCAGGTGATAAATTTGGCTCCACAAAAACAGAGATGAAATCAATATTTAGTAGATCCACCGTCTGCAGCCTCTAAACGCTTCCTGTCGGCTCCACTGAGAGTCTGGATTGTGGTTGGAGGTATTTTGGATGATTCCTCTACAAAACATCTCCAGTTCATTCAGGTTTGATGGCTTCCAAGCATGAACAGCTCTCCTTATCTCACACCACAGGTTTCAATAATATTCAGGTCTGGGCTGAGATGAACGTTGTTCCTCTGCATGAAAGCTTCAGTGGACTTTGAGCAGTGTCTCAGGTCGTTGTCTTGTTGAAAGATCCAGCCCCGGCGCAGCTTCAGCTTTGTCACTGATTCTCCAGAATCTGCTGATACTGAGTGGAATCCATGTGTCCCTCAACTCTGACAGGATTCCCAGTCCCTGCACTGGCCCCACACTCCACAGCGTGATGGAACCATCATATTTTACTGGAGGCAGCAGGTGTTTTTCTTGCTGTGTTCTGTTTCCTCCATGCATTACGCCCCTCGTTATGCCAAATAACTCAGTTTTAGTTTCATCAGTCCACAGCAGCTTATTCCAGAGTGAAGCTGGTTTGTCCAAATGTGCTTTAGCGTCTCTGTTTGTGCTGTGGGCGGAGCAAAGGCTTCCTCTGCATCACTCTCACATGCAGCATCTCCTCGTGTAAAGAGCACCGAATGGTTGAACGCTGCACAGCGACTCCATCTGCTGCAACATGATGTTGTAGGTCTTTGGTGCTGGTCTGTGGGTCGACTCTGACTGTTCTCACCATCGCTTCTGTCTGTTTCTTAGTCTGCCACTTCCAGCCTTAACTTGAACTGAGCCTGTGGTCTTTGATTGTCTCAATATGTTCCTAACTGTGGAGACAGACGGCTTAAATCTCTGAGACAGCTTTCTGTGTCCTTCCCACCATGATGCTGAACAATCTTTGTCTTCAGGTCATCTGAGAGTTGTTCTGAGACCCCCGTGTTGCTTCTCTTCAGAGGAAATTAAAAGAGGGAAACTTACAATTGACCCCCTTAAATACTCTTTCTCATTATTGTTTTCACCTGAGTATGTAGGTCAGGGGTCACTGAGCTTACCGAGACAATAATCAGTCCTAAAGGTTTGGAATCAATAAAATGACAACAGATTTATGCACCTGCCTGATTTTGTTTAAACAATTCTTGCACACTTTCTGTGAATCCAGTAAACTTCACTTCACTTCTCAAACATCACTGTGTGTGTCTGTGATATATTTAACTGACTTTTATTGTAACAACCAACGATTTATACAGGAAAATAATGACTATGAACAAGGTTTTCCAAACCTTTGCATCACTGTATCTGATATAAAGCACCGTGAGGTGACTGTTCCTGTGATTTGATGCTTTATAAGTAAAACTGAATCGAACACGTTCAGAGAACCTGATTGTTTTTGTTTAGCACTTCTGACTTCTCGTCAGGGTTTTGCTTCCTCCATTAAAAAGAATTCGTGTGCATGTGAGTCGTGTTTATTCTCATTTAAATGATCTGTATATGAGTATGTGGGGGTCTTTGTTTTAATTCAGGTTTGTAATGTAGCACCGAATCATAAGAACAGTCAGATAAAGGTGCGTTACGCTGTGAAGGACGACGGTAATTCAGAGAAACCATCACTTTGGTGACCGTGGGAAAGAGAAACTCCCGTTGTACGTGAAGCAGTCAGCTCGAACAGACGCAGCAGATCAAGGTGAATAAAACGTCGTTCATCCACAGCTGGTGTATTTTGCACAGGCGCTGGTCGGGCAGCTAAGCTGACTGATACACACTTCCTGTTTTGAGCACTGTCAGCTTTTCAGCTCCATCCAGGAACACGTGCTGATGACAGTGATGTCACTGGCGGTCAGTGACTCTGGGCTGTGCTCACTGACCCAGCCGTGACCCGACAGCGGCGCCGACCTTTCAGAACGCGCTGACCTACATTCACGTAATGCCAACAGAGCTGATGGTGATGAGCAGGGATTAAACTCTCAGCTGCTCCTTGGGCACCGCTCCAGGTTTTAGTCCTACAGACAGCACAGACAGGAGGGAGGCGCCGTCTGTTAGAGCCCACATCGCCCTGAAAGGTCACCACCGACCGTAGTGTCACCTCGCCAAAGTGCCAAACACTGAATTTAATGAGACGGAGATGAGCAGAAAGGTGAAGCTCAGCTCGAGTGTAGTGTGTTTGCAGTGACGTCAGGTAAACTCGCTCTACCCGATGAGCCGAACCAACACCCGGTGCATTTAACGGCGATGTCGGTGATGTCATCGATTCTGGTTTAAGACAGTCGGACTTCTGTGGAAACATCATCAGACACGAGGTCGATGTCCCAGCGGGGGCAGCTGACATCGAGCCACGTTCGGGTTGTTCAGATCTTTTTGCTTTTTGCTGTTGAACCATTTTTTCGTCTTTCTGTAGGCGGATGGTGGCACGTGGTCCTCAACCTGGACACGACAATCGCCGTCACTCAGAACTTTGCCAGCTCAGTCAACTTCCCCATCGTGTGGCACAAAACGGTTCGAGGACGTCCCAAACTCTCCAGGAAGTGGTACCGGTAAGGACGGGGCAGGAGGAGGACGACATCTGTAGATGTGAATTATCTCTTTGTGGTCCCAGTCTGAGTTTGAGGGTGGAGTAGAACGTGAGCTGTAGCTGGTGGAGCGAGGACTCCTCCAGGCTGCGCTAACGGTGCTTTTGTTGTTTCAGGATCCTGAAGCAGGAGCGGCCTGACCTGGCGGCGCTGGCAGACAAAGTGGACCTGCAGGAGTCCACGGGCATCGCATCGGACAGCTCCAGTGACTCGTCATCGTCCTCGTCCTCCAGCTCGTCCGACTCGGACTCTGACGTATGTGCTCACACACACACACACACACACACACACTTCCTGTGATGGAAGCAGTGGAGGTGTGCAGAGATGTCTGTGCAGTGTTAGGAAAATGTGCAGCGAGTTACTGAAACATGGAAATGCAGTAAACACAGAGTGTGTAGTTCTGATGAGCTTTGACGGTCAGCTCAGTCTGAACTCTCATCTCTGTAAGGATCGTCGGGAATAGTTCTCCAGATTATTCCAAGCTCTTCTTTGGACGTTTCTGCCTTTTTGTGTCGACTCAGCTCTGGTTCATTTTCGAGTTCGGAGGCTTTACAAACAAACATTTGTCTGAAAATGCTCAGGTACAAAGACTGGACTGAAGATGAGTGAAAAAGCAGCCAAAGACCTTCAGAGAGCAGGAGAAAGTCTGAGGCTTTGCACAGAACTGTAGACAAACCTGTAGAGACTCCAGGCTGGGCTGCGTGTGGCCTCATTGTCACAGCTGCATCACCAGCTGGGCAGATGAGTGCTCCTTAGTTTATAATCTCATAAATCATAAAAACAGTTATGAAGCTACATTTATGCTAACACGTATTCTCCTGTTTATTGTATGTAATACTCACCTCCACCAGCAGGGGGAGTGGTGGTCTTGGAGCTGTAAGAGACGAAGCATCCAACAGTACTTTCACTCCAGATGTTGTTGTGAAACATCTGTGAACTTCCATCAGCAAGAAAACGATATCATTCCTCATCTCAACGTTTATGTGAAGCGTTTAAGTTTGAGACCTAAATCCAGATCACTAAGGTCGGTCGTCCTGCAGTGTTTTTAAACATTCACAGCAGCAGACGTAGGTCAATGCCGAAATGAGATCCGGCACCTGGCTGCAGGATATAAAGTGTGATGCTCAGGTGCAGTCCTGCTTATATTAATCTCAGCTGTCACATCACACCTGAGCTGGCAGCTTCTTACTGGTGCAGGTGCGTCTGTGGGAGTGCACGCACGCCTTTAAGTTGTGAACGTCAGACTAACAGGAAACACACAAACTTCCTCTGGAAAACGTTAAAAACTTGTAGTTTGTCGCCGCTGTGGATCCCGTCTGAGCATGTGCACTCTGTCTCCTCCCACAGGCGGGGTCGGGCTCTGAGGGCGACGCCATGTCTCACCGAAGGAAGAAGAGACGCACCTGTGGCACGGCGGCCAACGGAGACATGAGCAGCCAGGATGACTGCGTCAGCAAGGAGAGGAGCTCGTCGCGGTGACCTCCGCCCGGCGGCGGCGACTCTGCGGCTCCAGCTGCTTCTCGTCTCGCTGAAGGTGTGAGAGCCTGAGGAGGAGGAGACCTGCCACCACTGTGCTTTTCTCTGTAGCTTCTGTGAGGACGAGGCTGTGAAGAGGCGTTCATGGAGCTGAACCGCCGGCACATTCGGCGTCACGCTTTGAGCAGGTCACTGCAGCCGGGCAGGATTTCACCGGCACTTCAGCTTTTCCACCATTTCTCCAACTTCTGCTTTTCAAACTCTGATCGCGTCTTCGGTTTCTCGCCGTCGACTCGCCGATCGTCTACGTGAATCTGAGCTCTTTGGTGCTTTGGGCGGTGTACGTGGAAACGCCGCATGAGCCGCTGTCTTAAAGGAACTGTGACGTTTTCACAAAGGTTCCAGTGGAATATTTTTATAACAGAACATTTGCAGTTTGAGTTTGTAGGAGAGAAAGTTTCTAAAATCCTGATTGACCCGAACGCAGCGTGACACAAACCGATGTCCTTTTATGAAACGTAGTAATCAGCTGCCTCTCCAGTGAGCTCTTATCTCATGGACAGACTCCCACTCTCCACCTGCTGCAGGTGTGCACAGGTGTGCACAGGTGACCCACCCCCACCCAGCTTCCCCTCAGAGGGGCTTGAGGAAACAACGGGCACCTGCGGTCCAAGATGGAGGAGGTGGAGTGCAGCTGTGGGGCGAGATCGTCTCTGGAGAAGCAGCTGAAAGAAGTCAAAACGACCACAACAGCAAGACAGGAAGTGACAGGCCTAGCTAGTTGGTAAGGACTCAGCTTTCAAAATAAGAGCGCGGTCCTTTGGTGTTGGCTTTCGTGCGCTGATGCGGTCGATGAGTTTCTGACGTGATGCCTTTAAAACAGTTTCCTGATTGGAGGACGTGAGCAGCGCGTTTAAACGTGTTTTGTTCTGACGGTGTCAAACCTCGTCCGTTAGCTCAGATCACACCGTTAATGAATGTTTTCGATAAACGTCCACAGACTGGGATGTTTCTCACGCCGTCTCGTGCACGAGCTGAAACGACGTTCTGTCTCAGCTGTTTCCTGTTATCTGGAGAGACGAGGGTGGCGGCGTCCACGTCTCTCGGGTTGGCGCTTCGTTTCTGTTCATTTGTTTGCAAACTGTCTTAAGAACCAGATGTGACCCGAGGCCCGGTCCTCTCCTCTCCACCTGACGCTGACGTCATGGAGGTGTCAACTTAGCGCCTTAACGTGCCAGACGGAGACTTCCTGCCTGCTGTCTGACACTTCCTGTTCGAGCCAAACAGACTAATAATTAGAGCAGCTCTCAGCTGATGTTTCTACTTTGTGCCAAAATCAAGAGACGAACAGCCGAGAGGTCGTGGACGGCGGTGGCGTGTGGGAGGAGCCTGTTGGTTTGTTGTTGAGTATCAGCTGAGGCTTCGTTTTAATTATTCATAAACTTTCTGACCACAGCAACTCAAATCGTAACAGTGAAAACTCGCGTGCAGCTGTTTAAAGTTTCGCCCCAATGATGCAACGTGTCCTCAGAGCAAAGTGAGTTTTTATTTCTGTATATATTTTTTTAGAGGTTTGTCTTCTTCACCATGACAGCAGTGACGCTCCAAGTACCAAAAATCCATTAAAAACCTTTAGAAATCTCGAGCCAATCACTGTTGAGTTTAACGATCTGTAATCATGCCGTCTGATATTTGTCTGAACGTCTGCAGCTGCTGAGGTTTTTAAACGTTCAGGAGAAGCAGAGATGTCTGCCACCGCGGCACAGCAGGTGACTGCAGGCACCTGTCACTACACTGGACACGAAATATAAACGTCAGCAAACAGAAATGAAACTAAAGATGTTTTAATTCCTCATCAAATGTTTTTTCTAATCAGAGAAACGTCTCATTAAAGCTCAGATCTGTTTAATTTCCTGTCATCAAACACAATAAACCAGTCAGATCGCCGGCTGTGCGTTCGCTTCCTGCCGACCTGTCGCTTTAAAGTGCCTAACAGTGCTGTGACTGACTGTAGGGGGCGCTGTTTTAGCTGTTCTCAAAGGCACGCTGCTGCTCTGTGACGCCGTCACACGGTGCCTTTAAGTGAAGGTCTGTTGATGACGAGAAGCTCAGACGTGTGATTGATTTCATTGTTCAATAAAAGTTTTCTATGATTGAAACATCGTCTCGTTTTTTCTGTTCCTGTAAAACTGATTTCAACTGAAAAATTACTGAAATAAAGTTCATTTACTTTTCTAAGGAGCTCCTTAGACTACGATGACCTGCGTGACTGAAAACCTTCACATTCATTTACGTTTAACGCTGCACTCGGCCTGCACTCCACCCTTCAGCCAGCATCACAAATACTGGAGTTCCACAGGGTTGTGTCCTCAGCTCCATCCTCTACACCCTGCACATCACACTGAAGTTTGCAGATGACACTGCAGTGATCGGTCGCATCACTGGAGGGGACGAGGCGGCTTATAGGAGAGAGGAGGCCGGTCTGTCATGGTGTGAGGACAACAACCTCACCCTCAACACTGATAAAACAAAGATGATGATAGCAGACATGAGGAAGAAGAGGAGGCCTCACCAGCTGCTGTTTATCCGGGAGAGTGAAGTGCAGAGGGTGAGCAGCTTTAGGTACCTGGGCGTTCGCATCAGTGAGGACCTCACCTGGACACCGAACACCACACAGCTGGTCAAGAAGGCTCAGCAGCGGCTGTATTTCCTGAGGAGGCCGAGGACATTTGGGATGCCAGCCAAGATCCTCAGCAGGTTCTACAGCTGCGCTGTGCAGAGCACCCTGACCAGCTGCAGCCCTGCTGCTGTGGACCGCAAACGCCTGCAGAGAGTGATAACAGGAGAAGATCATCAGGACCCCGCTGCCCTCTCTGCAGAGCACCAACCAGTCCAGAGGAGAGCTGCCTCCATCATTAGAGACCCCACACACCCCCAACACGGACTGTTCACACTTCTCTTGGGACGAAGGTTTAGGAGTTTGAAGTCCAGAACATCCAGACTCAACTCCTCCTCCCCCACGGCCATCAGACTCTTGAACCTTCCTCAACTGCAATTTGCACACTAAGCTCCTTTGTACATCCCTTTACACTGACAACTGCATACCTCACTTCATTTACACATTTTGTACTTATTTATCTTTCACTATTTTTACCTTTTTTTTTATCTTAACTTGTCTTATTTTTATCCTCATGTATCTTGTTCCTTCAACCAAACTTGGCGTTTGTGTGTGGACAGCAAAGGACGAGTTTCATCGCACAGAGAAATTTCTTCTGTACACATGACAATAAACATGCAGCTCAACAGGATTATAAAAATATATTTTGTAAAATAAAATACGTCGTTTCTCTGGTCTTGAACCTGAAGCTCGTTTTCTGAAGTGTTTCGGGAGAATTTAATAATCAGATTTTTAAAAACGTGCTCTGCAGGTGGGAGATGTGTCTGTTAAAATCTGACCTGCCACATTATTAGGGACACCTCGTTGGCTCCGCCCACAGAGGGACCGACAACCCCGCCACCTCACATCACCCGGATGCTCAGGTTGAACTTAAGCGGCTCGCCTTCACCTGCGTGTCTAAATGCTCGCACGTGATTGGCTTATTGGTTCATTATTTAACAAGCAGATAACCAGGTGTGCCTAATGAAGTGGCCGACAAGTGTACGCACACCATTTATGACCTTTGACATGTCTGCTGGTTCTTGTTGTGTTTTAAATGTGGGAAACAAAAAGCATTTAAAGGTTTATTTGGTTAAAACACAAGTTGATCTTTATTCTCACCGTGAGCACGAACCTGATGTCAGACCATTAGAATGAAAGAGCGACAGAAAAGAAAACATTCAGTCATAAATAAAAATAATAAAAGAATAAATAACTCTGATAATGGCAGCTTTCATAGACAGCGGAACAGATCCTAACAGGGATTTCAGACGTGAAGCTTAAAGCTTCTTGCGGGTTGTTCAGCCTGACGGTCGGGCTGCAGGCCGAGCAGAGCTTCCGGTGCCTTTGAATCACTTTAAAGAAAAGAAAACTAAATGCCCACGCAGACACTAGGCTTGGGGCTTTGCTTTGGTAAGCAGCTTATCTGCTTTCATGGGGTACTTTACTTTGAAAATTAGCCCTCGATGCCTCTTTTACCCCTTTGTTAACGACTTTTATTTTGAAATATCTCTAACTGGACTTACGTGCTGTTTGTAGGGTTTTAAATTTTTGAAACCATTCTTCAATGCTGTGGTAGCCTGTGTGTCAGATAGTTTATTTCGAAAGTTTAAAGTTGTGTAAGTCATGTTCATTTGAACAAGAAGCCCGAGTTATTGTGCCCTACATGTCAGGTCTCTTATTTTGAAAAGTGACGCTAAACAAACGTTAGACTGTTTTGTATTAAACACTGACTCTGAACTCCGCATTTGAGTTTTAGGTCTTTAATTTCGAAAAGCCCCGTATCCTGAATGTGAGGCTTTTATTTTGAACACTTGCAAGTAATGACTTTTTTATCCACTTGGAGTATTTTATTTTGAAGCAGATCCGGCTGCTGCCCCAGTGTGTGTGTGTGTGTGTGTGTGTGTGTGTCAGCTGTTGAGGTCAGATTGTGTGAGGAGGCGGGATGAGGCTCAGTGTGTGTGATCGCAGCCTGATTAACACACACGCTCCTCAGCCTCCTCTTCAACAAACACACTCCGTGACTTCTCGGCTCTTCATCATGGACTTGGACCCCGCCGTCATCATCCCCGCCATCCTCTTCACCGTCGTTGCCATTTATTTCGCTACATCGCTCCTCAGCAGGAAGCCCGATGTCTCCTCCTCGTCTGCCGGGAGCAAAAAGTCCAAACTCGGGCACGGAGACGACCTTCTTCCACAAGGAGCTCTGGAAGAAGAGCCCGTAGCCCCCCCGCGACCAGAGCCCCCATCTCCGGGCGTGGAGGATATTGGGGCCGCTGAGACGATCCAGGTGAGCTCCGTCGATGCTGTTATTGATCAGACTGGTTTTTGTTTGTTTGTTTGTTTTGTTTTTTAAGAGAAGCGGCTACTTTTAGTTGATAAAACGCAGATCTACGAACCCGGGAAATGAACTTTTGTTCCAAAACTGATCAATAAAAGATGTAAAAAGTAGAAACGAGACGCAGTTTGTAATGCAGCCTGTCAGACAGGAAGTCCTTCAGCTTTATCACCTGTTTCTAAAGAAGGTGGTGACAGATATTTGATCATTTACTGTCACTTTATATAAACAGATGATTAAAAAGACGATTAACAGCAAACACCAAGTTATTGTTTGTCCACAGGAGACATACTCTCTCCTCCCCCCCCTCCCTCCCTTTCTCTCTCTCTCCCCCCCCCCCCCTCTCTCTCTCTCTCTGGCTCCTCTTTCACCGGATAAAGTTCAGTTCAGAAAATGATGATTCTCTGTAACAGTTCCGGACCAAACGCAGTCGATCTGTGTTCGTGTGTTTCTGAGACGTCTGAGCAGGTTAACGGTGATTGGCTGAAAGCATAACTGGCAGATCAGACAGAGATGACAGGAAGCTGCTGTTTAATCAGTCTGATTATTGGAGGTGACGGCAGGTGCTCCTTTACTTCCTGCTTGAATCAGTTTATTTTAGTGCCTGTTTGTTTTTGTTTTGCATCTTTATTTATAATAATAATCTAATAACTAATCATTAACACATTTTGTGCTCTCAGTGAAACTGCAGTTATCACAGACTGTATATGGAAGACGGCCGTCGAGCTTACTGACTGTTGCCATCTTGGTTTTTTAAACCAGAAATAAAAGAAGGCTAACAATAGCAACCTGTATCAGTACTTCTAAGTAACAGCCAATCAAAATCTAGCTCAGCCTTATTGGACAGTTTGTTGGTACAGGGACCTCACAGCAGACATGTTATTGGTCACATGATGTCATTAACATTAACCAACCGCTCAGGTGAAGCCAGCAGATGCAGGAGCCTTAATGCAAACATTAAGCTCTCTCTCTCCCCCCTTTTGCACAAGTCGAGCAGCGTGTCAGGTTGTGTTTCACTGCAGGTTGTACTTGTATAACTGTGCATGTGACCAATAAAGAATCTTGAATCTAAATACAATTTAAACAGGTGAGCTATAATCAGGTTGTGAAGGAGGAAACGATCCGGCCGACAGTTTGTGCATCGAGCTGTAAACATGATTATTTCTGCAATAAAGGTTTAACGTGGGAGCCTCTAGTGGACGTGAGAGGAACTGCAGCTTGTAGAGCTTCATTTGGATGTTTGGTTGCCCCGAGTTACCACCTGCTCTCATCGAGCTACCTGTGTCTCTGTGAGTGATTGATAAGCGTCCAGCAGTAACCGGCGGGTGCACTCTGGACCGACTCCTGCTGACGACTGGAGGCGCGATGCCCAAACATGGTCACCACCTTTTCCCTGTGATTGGTGGATTTGCTTGTGCACACTCTGACTCGTCTTTATGGAAATGTTGAACTGTTTTTGGGGGGGTGGAGTGAAATGCACACACGAGCTGTGGTGTTGGACTCGTTTGAATACCTGCTGATGTGAGAGCTGTTAAACATGCAAACCATCTGCCCGCCATCTTTACACAGCCTGCAGAATGTGCTCAGCGCTGCTGCAACTCCGACTAACGTCTATATTTGGTGCCAGACAATAAATCCACACTGACACCACCTATAGGAGGTGGGTGTGGCGCCGTGGCGTGGGTATGTGCACGTTTGACAGCTGTGAGCTCAACCTGCTGATCCGAATTTTTAAATCCAGCGACTCTGAGTTGCTGAGTCTCTGATAACGTTACCCAAGCACAGCGAGCTGCAGCTGTCAGGCTTACTGTACGACTGCCGCAATGCATCGTGGGCCGCAATGCATCGTGGGCCGTCTCGCAGCGTTCATAAAGGACGTCTGTCTGAGCGGGAACACAGCGAGTGTTGTTTTCTGTGTGGGAGAAACAGCAGCACAGCCAAAGGACTGACTGCACTTTCTATTTGACCTAAAACTTACATTCAGACAGAAGGAAGAAGGTTTGCTCCTGATGAGTGTCGGGAATCAAACCCTCGACCTTCCTGCTCCACAGATGTGCTGCGGGAGAGTTTCCTGCTCTGACCGTTGGAATAAAACACTCAGTTTAGTTTGATTATTATTAGTCAAATGATCATTTTGTGGTGTGTTAGAGCTGGGGACCAAAACATAAGGAACATTAAGTTTGGGAAATGTAGAAAACATTACAATAATATTAATTATTCTAATTAGAATCATTTAAATATTAATTCAACATTTTACTGCCACAAAGGAAAGAATTAAGACGTTTAGACTTATTCCAAGAAAATCCATGAAGAATATTCAAGTTTTAAAAGTATGTGTTTTTATTTCCCTGTCAGCTGATGCTTGTGCTGCTTCTGTTGATGCAGAGACTAAACAGCTGCACGACGTGAGCTCACTCACATCTCCATAAATGGAGAGCTGCTTCGCCACGAGCGACACGCTTTCAAAGAACGAGGAAGGAGAGGAAATGTTAACCAGCTCTGAACAAACAACTTTCACTGCTGACTTTGAGCTAAAGATGTTTCTTCTGTGTCCACGTGTTAAACGAGAAGCAGCACTTTTTCCAGCCCGAGCACGTCAGCGACAATAAAAACTCTTTATTGCATTAATCTGGGCACAACGCGCTGCTCTCTCTGTGTTCGCCTTATCTAGTCTGGATGGAGGTGGCGTAACGTTAACAGAAGGATCAGCCCAACATGCTAAGAAACATGTCACAGAGTCACGCCGGCTGAACAAGACGCATGAAAACAGCTGAGCGTGTTTGGAGAAGCTTCAGATTTATTAGCAGACTCAGGAGTTAAAGTTCAACAACAACAGAAACACATTTTTATCTGCTGCCAGAATCCCCGATGTCTTCCTGTCATTGTAAACATCAGTTTGTGACGAGAACAGCAGCAGATTTCTCATTAAAACACGAGCTGGAGCCAAAGCTGCAGTTCTTCTAACGTCCGGAGGCTTCAAACGAGTCGATTCAATTCAATTCAATTTTATTTATATAGCGCCAAATCACAACAAAAGTCGCCTCAAGGCGCTTCATAGATACAGAGAAAAACCCAACAATCATATGACCCCCTATGAGCAGCACTTTGGCGACAGTGGGAAGGAAAAACTCCCTTTTAACAGGAAGAAACCTCCAGCAGAACCAGGCTCAGGGAGGGGCGGGGCCATCTGCTGTGATTGGTTGGGGCTGAGGGGAGCAAGACAGGATAAAGAAAGACATGCTGTGGAAGAGAGACAGAGGTTAATAACAGATATGATTCAATGCAGAGAGGTCTGTTAATACATAGTGAGTGAAGAAGAAACACCCAGTGCATCATGGGAATCCCCCGGCAGCCTACGTCTATTGCAGCATAACTAAGGGAGGATTCAGGGTCACCTGGTCCAGCCCTAACTATATGCTTTAGCAAAAAGGAAAGTTTGAAGCCTAATCTTGAAAGTAGAGATAGTGTCTGTCTCCTGAATCCAAACTGGAAGCTGGTTCCACAGAAGAGGGGCCTGAAAACTGAAGGCTCTGCCTCCCATTCTACTTTTAAATACTCTAGGAACAACAAGTAGGCCTGCAGAGCGAGAGCGAAGTGCTCTAATAGGGTGATATGGTGCTACAAGGTCATTAAGATAAAAAGAGCCGAGGTTTTAACAGGATGTGTATGAACTCCTGGAGGAAACAACGTTTGGTGTTTCAGGAACAGCTACACATGAAATCAAACACGTGGGACTCTCGTCTTCTTCGGGTTTTATCAAACTGAGCAGCAGTCGTGGAGGCTGTGAGCCGTTCTCTCCAGCCTGACGTACCTCTGCTGGTATTTCCCCCGGCCTGGCGCCGTTCCTGCCTCTCCTCCTCCTCCCTCTGAGGCTCGGCTCTGGCTCAGTACTCCTCTGCTCCACAGAGCTGCTGGCTGGGCATCAAATCCGGGACAAAACAATGTGGTGATTACACTGAGCTTGGCACCGTCACCCTCACCACCGCCGCAACCACACCCTGTCCCCACCCGGCCTCCGAGAGAACTTCCTGGTGTTTATTGGTTGTAGCTGCTGGTGCTGGGGAGGAGTTTGCTCTTTATAGCACCACCAGAGCCTGAAACAGGATGTGAAAGGGCCCTCTCAGCGATCGGCCTCGCACTCTGAATCTAAATGTTTCTGTCTCACAGATGTTGGTTTGTATGAGATGAAGTAAGATGATCTGTGAGAGGACACGGTGGAAGTGTCTCCGTCGTAAATGGAGGTGGAGTCAGCAGCTGAAGTGGAGATAGGGCAGCGAGCAGGAGGATAACAAAGAGTCTGTTCACACAGAGGCTGAGCGCTCGCCTCGGCACGCTGCCCTCAGCACGCTGCCCTCAGCACGCTGCCCTCAGCACGCTGCCCTCAGCACGCTGCCCTCAGCACGCTGCTGACCCATCCACCCACCCCGACCTCCTCCCTGTCTCACCGAGCTCCTCGTCTGCTGTCAGAGCTGCTGTTCAAAGAAAACCTGAAGGCTTGTTTGTAATTTGCAGGTGTAAGAAACAGAGTTTAAGAAACGTTTGCATCACGTGTCCGACGCCTGAGTGATCTGTAGCTTTGCTCAGGTAGCTCAGTGAATTCCCCACATGCCAGCTGAGCTGATGCTTCCTCTGCGCCTGTTAAGGAGCTGAAATGGCTTTTAGGAGCACAGCACTCAGTGTAATGTTACAGATACGCTTAGCAGGACGTGCTGTGACTGAGCCTAATCCACAGTGGAAGAGCTTGTTTTCCAGAAGCTTCAGCCTTTGTACGTTCTTGCAATCATATCTTATAATGACTGTTAATGAGTTTAGAACATCGTCCCAATTAAAGAGCTCACAATCCTTCTGAATGAATGCAATCGCTCGTTTGAAGTCGGGCTACGAACAGAAAGCAGAAACTCTCCCGTAGCAAACGTCTCCTTCCTTCACTGCATATTCACATCAAAAATAATCTGTCGATAGACTTTGAGTCGTGTAAGTTTGATGGTTTCTGTGCTGATGGTAAATTGGTCTCACATTAACTTGCCTGGTAGATACATTCTCCAAATTAGGAAGTGGATGTTTGCTGCATGAAAGGACGCCGCTGCACACGATGACCTCATCACGACTCCTTTAACAAACTGTTTTCCGGTTTAGGCCCGGAGTCCAAACAGGGCCCGTCATCATTCTGCTGACTCACAGAGCGATTTAATGAGCTGCACCGTGGGTATTTCAGTGTTTCAGAGCTCAGGAATTCAGAGGAAGAGACCCGTGTTTCCAGTCTGAGGCTGTGATGGAGGGCTGCTGTGGGATTAAGACAAGCGTGCACCAGCTGTCTCGGTGTGAGACCAGCAGCAGACTGTGGGGTCAGGGGTCAGGGCGAGACCGATGGAGCAGCGCGGGCCTTTATTCGTTTTTCAAAGATTTCTGCCTCCATTTCTCTGGGCTCGAGATCAGTTAATACTCATAAATATGGACATTTCCTAGAAGACGTATCACGTTTTTACATATGAGCCAAACGTCCTGTTCGGGGGCCGTTATGGTCCGCCTCATTACAACAATCAGACTGTGACATCACTGTGACATCACTGTGACATCACTGTCTGACTGACGTTTGCTGGAGAAACAGCATCGTTCACTTTCTAATCTTTGATTTGCTACTTTGTCATTTTGATTTAACATCCCATAAACTTGATGTACCTGATGACACCTCTGTGAAAAAGCTTTGAGGTCAGAGGAGAACGGACAGACTGATAGGAAGGAAACGGAAACTCTAATAGTCGAAGGAGCTTGGAACGAAAAGCGTCTGGACTTCTTCAGGTTGCTTGAAGACGTTTCACCTTCATCCGAGAAGCTTCTTCAGTTCTAGATGTTGTAGACCTGGATGACTGAGAACCTTCACAGACTGAAACTCAAATAGGTGCTCATTACATTCAAGGTATGTAGAAGAGCATCTCTGAACCTCGAAGCAGCAGAAGACCACACTCCTGTCACTCCTGTCAGAGAGAGCGGGAAACTCCGTTCACACACCGACAGAGGAAGATGTTTGCTGGTCTGATGCGTCGCGTTCAGATGGTCAGTTTGGAATAAACATGACAGCGTGGATCCATCCTGCCTCCGCCCGCTGCTCGTGTGATGGTGTGAGGAGGTTTCAGTACCAGCTTAGTATGTTTACACTGCCCGAGTGTTGCTGCTGGCCACGCCCATCCCTGTATGACCTCAGGTCAGCTCCAGGTCTCAGAGCTCAGATCATCTTGGACTGCTTTCTAGAGCTCGCCAATGAGCTCGCTGTACGCAGTCACAGATCTCAGTTTAATAGAAGTTCCTTCGTCTCCATAAAGCCTCCCAAGTGTTTGGTTTCTTTAAGGCCATAAGCGCCTCCTAAAGACGAGGACAGGATGGTGGTAAAGCAGAGAGGCTGAGGCAGAAACCAGATCTGCTGCTCGGATGTCGATGTGTGCAACCTCAGCACTTCAAAGACAGACAGGTGCAACAGTACAGCCAAATAGGGAGGTCAGCCGCTAGATATATACCTGGGTATATATAGTACATACACTGCATATAGCTGCATGGATGAGCTGCAGGGTGTCGAGGAAGGCACAGGTTAGCTGAGGAGAGTTTTATTTGTCCCAGTGTTGCTGTGGAGGTGCTGCGAGCAGCAATGACCTCCAGATGAGTTGGTCTGTGCAGAGGTCATTACAGGGAGTCCACATGTGTCCAGGTGTTTTTCATTGCTGAAAGTCTGGCTGATATTACATTTCTCTGCTTCATGAAATTTGCTTTTCATGGCGGTTGTTTGGTTTTCCTCTGTGGCCCAGATTCAAAGCATCTGGGTTCGGTTCCCCGAGTCAGCAAAATCCAGCGCCAGCGAGATTTGAACAAGCAAGACTATATTTGCACGTTGACAGGTTAACTCTTACTGTGTAATAACGGTCTCTAATCCTAAGAAAAGGTCTTTAAAGTTATCAAAAAACAGCCTTTGAGAAATCTGTTTAATTTTCTCAAAAGGAAAAATTACTTTGAATTACAGAATGACGTCATTCATAAACTTTCCCAAAGACTTTATCAGGTTTATTTCAGTTTTAACAGTCGGCGAGCTGCTCGTTCAACCGTGACGTCCACTGCTGTGAACTGTTTTCATAATCTTTCTCTTTTCAGGCTGTCCCAGAACCGCAACACGTCCCAGAACCACAACACGTCCCAGAACCACAACCTGTCCCAGAACCACAACCTGTCCCAGAACCAGTGAAGATATCAGAAGCTGAGCCGAAAGCAGCAGAAGATCCAGAGGTCACAGAAGCAGTCAAAGCACCAGAACCTGTGGCAGAACCAATAAAAGTGGCAGAGACAAGAGCGGAGCAACCACCAGCACCAGAAGCAGTCCCTGAACCAACCAAAGAACCAAAGTCTGTTCAAGAATCAGTCACAGTATCAGAACTTGTCTCTGAAGCTGTGTCAGGCCCAGAACCTGTTCTCGAACCAGATGAAGCACAAGAAGCAGCAGCAGTGTCTGAACCCATACCAGGCTTGGTACCAGGCCCAGAACAAGCTGCAGAACCTACCCCAGAGTCCAAACCTGTAGCAGAGCCCTTATCAGAACCAGACATGTCCCCGGAACTTGTATCTGAACCCAAAACTGTCCCAGAACCTGTGACTGTCCCAGAACCTGTTTCTGATCCAGAACCTGTGCTCGTGTCTGAAGTGGCAGCCCAGAAAGTCGCGACTGAACCTGAAGAACTGCTTGAGCAGATGCCCGGACCCAATGAAGGTCTGACAGAACCACCGCACAAGCAGGAACCAGAACCAGAGACCATCCTGGATGATGGTAAGTCTGCTAGCTGGACTGCATTTCTACTCTTCTGTCTCTGTTCAGAGAGGCTTTGGTCTTCGTTGACCTCGGTGGACCACACGAGTCCAGAACTGGTTTTATTTCTTGGCCAAGGACTGCCAGGTGTCTAAGTTTCCAGTAATGAAATATTAGGAGCACCCCAAGGCTCTATCCTGGGGCCTCTTCTGTTGAACATAAATTTGATCTTTGATTATCTGTTAAATAATTCAGTACAGCCTGTGAACTGATGTCTTTAGTGAAGAATGATGGTTCCTCAATTTGACTTTATTTAGCCCAAATCACGACAACCATTGGCTCAAGGCTCCTGAACGTCTCAATGCCAACACCTCAAAAACATCTTTGAACAGTGACATCAAATCAAATCAAATCAATTTATTTGTATAGCACTTTTCACAGGATAAAAACCACAAAGTGCTTCACAGTAATATAAAACAGAAATACATAAAATACATTAATAATAAAACACAGCACAAATCTAATTAAAAGCCAATCTAAATAAATGAGTCTTAAGTTGCTTTTTAAAAGAATAAATACAATCAAGGCAACGTAATGATGGAGGGAGAGACTTCTACAACGTGGGGGCGCCGCTCTAAAAGATCTGTTGGAGACGTTCGACTGAAGCCACTTCAAAGCCAGACCGGACACACCGACTACGTCCCGGAGCCTGTTAATCAGGATGGTCAATGGTGTCCAGAGATGGGCACCATTGACCATCCTGTAATCCGATTACTTTTTTCAAGTAACGAGTAAAGTAAGGGATTACTATTGCAAAAACAGTAATTAGATTACTGTTACTTTCCCGTAGGAACGCTGCGTTACTGCGTTACTAAAACTGTGATTTTTTTGCGAGAATGTCTCATGACAGTGACGTAAGCGAGTGCGACGTTCGTGACAACAGCTGTGTGCAGATCAACAATGGATCATATATCAGTGCAGAGAGAGTATGAGCGTGCAGCGTTTAAAGCGTGGAAGTACTGACCTTACTTTGAGTTTGATTCCATAAAAAGTGACAAAAACATTAGTGTCCGTTGTGCGTGGGAAGAAAACTTCTTTTTACAGAGAAAAAACCCTAAACTTCCAAACAAGCACCGAGTAGCTACGACGTAATGGGAAACTCACAGAGAAACTCGCGGATTCTTCCACTGACCGCTGCACACCTGCACCAGGGTAAACCTCCGCCTACCCCACTCCTGCTTTACAGGTGAAAATAGAGCAACAGGACCGCTAGTCTTTGACTTTATTTATTTTCTGCTGTGTTTTACTTGCATCTATTTGAAAGACTGAGTGTAAACACAAAAAATATTTTATTTTATGTGCTGGAATGTGCAGAAAATAGGTTTAAATGTTAAACTAATTTCTTCCAGTCAGAGAATGTTGCAGATAATTAAATGTTTGCTTGATGCATAAAGTTAAAAGATTAAAACTAATAAAACAAGTTTTAAAAAGACACTTTTCCATTTGATTACATTTTGTATGATGATTATGTAGAAAAAGTAGAATTGTGCTGAAAGATCTATCACTTTATCACCTATTCAGGTTGTAAATCGTGTTTTTAAAAAGTAACTAAGTAACTAAGTAATTAATTACTTTTGAAAATAAGTAATCAGTAAAGTAACGGGATTACTTTTTGGGGGAAGTAATCAGTAATTAGTTACTGATTACTTTTTTCAAGTAACTTGTCCAACACTGATGGTGTCAAAGGCAGATGTCCAACAGAACCATGACTGAGGATGCTCCGGAGTCAGCTGACATCATAATGTCACCAGAGACTTTAAGTAATGTGGTTTCTGTTGAGCGACTTTTACGGAAAACCGACTGAAATTTGTCATAAATTTCATGTTTTTCTAAAAAAGCTGTAAGTTGATCTGTAACTACTTTTTCCAGGATTTTGGATAATAATGGGAGCTGAGAGAAAGGCCTATAATTCTTAAGCTGAGTTGGATCCAAACTGCTCTTTTTTAATATCGGCTCAACAACAGCAGCTTACAGCACGTAGGGACCACACCTGTTAGAAGAGAGGCCTTGCATATCTCTACATACATGTTACACATGTGGTGTAACATGTATGTGACAATGACATCGGTCATGCTGATTCTCAGGATCAGTATATGTGAACTCGCTGTGAACACTGAGGCTCACATACGTGCTCTGCGTTTACGTGTCAGCTTTGTTTACACTGAGACAATCTTTGAGCAGAAAACTGAGGCCAGCAGCTGCGCGTCACAGATAAGTCGCTTCCAGGAAACATTAGGAGTGAACACAGACGCTTACTGAAACACAACGTGTGACCTGGAGGAAGATATTTCAGAACAGCTGATTTGCTGTTAATGAACCAGCAAGGAGGAAATCCGGCTCCGTGATCACTGTGTGCAAGTCTGGATCAGTATCCAGGTTCATGCATGATGCGTAACCGCGCTCTGTCGACGCCGGCTGAGCCACAGCGTGGTTACTGTATCGGCCGGCGTGCGTAGAGGTGAAGCAGCCATCTGCTGCAGGAGGATGATACTTAATCTTGAACAGGCAGCAAAGCTCTTGGCGAGCAGGCTGACGGCTCGCCATATGACCTCCAAGCTGTCACACAGCAGCTGGAGCGACAGGTGCGTTTGTGCTCTGAGGTTGTTGCTGCACAATAATGAAATGATGAACCACAGACTGCAGCGACGTGACCGCTTGGACTTTTAAATCTGCAGTAAGAACTTTTCACCACAGCTGTGAGTCCTGCCGCTCTCGTTATTTCAAGACAGGAAACAGACGCACTTCAGTTGTTGTTGACGCAGCAAATGAACGCGACGCCTGAGCTGAAGAACTTTTTAAAATAAAGAATAGAAAAAGAAAAATCTTGTAAAATGTGCTTCAGGTCAGTTTGAGCTGATGAGTTAGAGCTAGCATCAGACGCTAACATGTCTGCGCTCCCTCTGCTGTTCCAGATGTGGCTGCAGCTGCTGATGTGCTGAGCTTCACCCCGGGAGCGAAACAGAGTAAGATGGCAGCGCTGATGAGCCAGGAGGACATGGAGGAGGAGCAGAGGTTGGTGTCCTGGCTGATAGGTTCACTGCATGCTAACACTGACCCTGGTGCTGTGATCACGCTGTTCTCTCCTGCATGGACGGGTCGGCTGCACAGAGCAGCTGATTGGCTCCTTAAAGCTTTCTGACACTCGGCGTGGAAGATTTGATGGAAGAGCTCAGGAAACAAACATCTGTGGTTTCATTTGAACGCATCAGGTCTTAATTAACCAGCTGCATGGATGTGGTTAGAGAGCTGTCTCTACCAGCACGCGGCTCAGTGTGAATGCTGATTGGTTAAAAGTGGGCGGGAACAGGGAAGGGTGTGACGCCATGAGTGGGAGAAGCAGGAAAGGTGGAGACTTTAACCCACCGACAGTAAACGGCTGCTTCGTGTAGACTGGGCTCGGCGTGGAGCCAGAACCGTGGCCTCCCTTTGCACCACCTCAGGTGCACCTGTGTCGTACCTGTGCTGGGAGCAGCTCACACCTGTGTTTCCATCCCAGCAGAATTTTAACTGATTATTCAAATCGAGACTTCTGCTGAGGCCTCGGTCCGTCCTCGCCGGAGTGAGAGAGCGCTCTGGTTCGTACATGCGTGTCTGTCTACGCGTCCTGAGGCTGACGCTGTCTGAACGCAGTGTTACGTAACCGCTGCTGCGTGCTGTCGGTGCCCGTCTGTGAGCCTGCAGCTGCAGTTCCCGTTTCTTCTTTGTTGAATCACAGTTAAGTAGAGAAGCAGCCTGCGGATGAAAGTCTGGCAGATTTCACCGTTTTTATTTTCTGCTCTTGTCGGAGTGGGGAGTGCACGTGTGCAGCGCTCTGATTGGACACTTTGTGTGGCGGAGGAGGGGAGGCCTGTGCAGAATCCTCGCCGAGCATCTGTTAAACTCTGAATGTTTGCTTCCAGCTGCGCACTGACCTTACCTCTGTGTTCAGTCTGACCGCAGCCTCGTCCTGCCTGAGGCAGGGTGGCGAACACCTGGAGGCCAAAACCTTCTGAGTCAGGAGAAACTGGAGAAAGGGCGAGTCCCTCCAGACTGAAGCGTGGAAAGGTCGCTGCTCACTGTGGGACACAGTTTGCACAAAAGCTGCTAACTGACCACAAACAGTCATTTTTCTGTCCTCTTCATCAGCTGTCATGCATCATGTGATCATGTGCATTCATCAGAAATATAAAAGATCTACGTTAGTGCATGATTTTGTTTTGCACAGGTTTGGGTCAAAGTTCATCCCTGATGAAGCCTGATGCGTCCTTATTCATCATGTTGTGCACACTGGGAGGATCATCATGTGACGCCTGTGATGTGCTGCTCTCACACCGCCTGCATGTCTGACAGTCGTGTTCAGTTATACTCAGAATCGTGATCATCAGGCTTTTTTTAAGTGACATAAAACTTTTCATTTAAGCTTCTTTTCATATCCGTCCCTCCTGGAATTTCCCAGCATGCACCAGCCTTTGTTTTCTGCAGGTTTTTCTGTATGAGTGACGTGTCTGACAGCCTCCACCTTTATCTTTCCAGGATAGAGCTCACGTCTGATTTTACCTCTCTGTAATCAGCCTCAGCAGACTCAGTGTGCTGGGAAGGAGATGGTAAGGAGAATATCCCCCCCGAACCCTCAGCCCCGCCCCTCCTTAATCACCTCTAACGCTGCAGCACAGATAGACTGACGCCGACCTTCACAGACACAGAGCTGCGAGCCGGTGGGACAAATGCAGCCAGTTAGACCGAAGCGTCCAATAAGAAGCTATAACCTGATTAAGGTCTCCTGCAGAGCCGACAGCAGCTGCAGGTTCACGTCTCTCATCTGAAGTCTGGTTTCTTCAGAACAAACATGTTAAATGTGCTGGAGGAACATGATGAAAACATCTGATTTGATGATTTGATTCAATCGATAAAAATAAACTCTGAGAATCAGCTTTCGTGGAAGCTCAGACGCAGTCGTGTGATTCGTTTCAGCTGCAACATCAAAAGAAAACAAATTTAAAAGGAGTTGCCGTGCGTTTGCCGCCATCATGTTGTTTCTTTCACTGTGACCGTGGAGTCTCCTCCGTGGGTCTGTGTTTGCGTCTCCTGTGGACGTCCGGGTCCAGCTGCTGGTTGGTGGGCGTGTCCCAACTTTTAGTCGTTTCCTGTCTGTGCAGTGAGATATTCTGCTGGTGCTGATGACTGATTGGTCTATCCCTGCGGCTGATGCTCCTCCCTGTTTCACGCTCATTCCTCTGCTGTTGGTCACATGGTCTGTGTTTACACTCAGCCCGCCGCTCCAGACAGCGGCTGCTTATCCTCTTATCATGTCCTTCAGCGTCTGTTAACAGGAAGCTCAGCCCCGCCCCTTTAACCTCCCAGCATGCACCAGTGTACCAACTGAGTGTGACCCAGCAGGGACAAAAGGCGGCCGATGTGGGTCACATGTTCTCTGTGGGGATAAAGGAGCGCGCTCAGTGTTGAGAGGCTTCACGAGCGCCGGGGTCACGTGACCACGCTGGGACTGACGTTTCCCAGGCTCCAGGGTTGGACGAGCTCTGGGAGCGTTTTCACAGAAGTGTGATGGGACAGTCACGGCGTGGACACGTCCTCAGACTCTGCTGCTCCTCTTCAGTGCAGCCGCTGACACACAGCTTCCATTATCTGCGTTACTTCAGGGCTCCTGCCCGTTTGTGGAGGCAGAGCTGTGACTGAGCATCGTCACAATCACTCGATTTGGTTTTTATTCCTGTTTCATGTTTCCTGCCAGCCCGTCTCTTTGTCCTGCAAGTATCCGGTCATCTCTGAGTCAGTCTCCAGCTTTCACACATTTTCCAAAGTGCTGCACAAACTACTGGAGCACTTTGTTGCAGAGGCCACAGTAACTTGATTTTACTGTCCGTCTGCCTCCCAGACGAGTGCAGCTGAAACGTTGAGAGCAGACGCCGTCACAGCTGCTGAGCAGTTTAATTATCGGGTGTGGATTTGATATCACTGCTGCTGTGATTCTAGCTGCCAGACTTCATATCAGCCTCCTGCAGAAACTCGGCTGTGCAGCGTCAGAGCAGCGTGACGATGATTCAGACGCGTACAGACATAAAAATAGAGGCTGAATCATTTTAGCCAAACACTTCAGCGCTTCATCCAAAGCGCAGGAAACCGTGGCCCATAATTACCAGCTGCTGTTATGGAGAAAACAGCAGCGAGGACCTTCGTGTTTGATGGAGAGTCCTCCGCCTGCGTCCGAGCTCAGTTTCTTTTTTGGACTTTTCCACTGCGCGCAGCGTGGAGCTCACCAGCGCCCCCCTCTGGTCAAACACACCACACATTTAAAAGAACCATAATAACATCATATTAATATAATCAGCTGTCACACAGTCAGAGTCAGCCTGGACACTGTGGAGTTCCCCACCCCTGTCGTATGGAGCGTTTTATTCCACGCCGACCGTGACGCGTTTCTAAACGTGTTAGTGACGCATGTTCAGGTGCTGTTAAAATAGAATACAAGCTTTACTTTTTCTATTGTTCCACCTAAAGCTCCACATGTTCGATGTGCTTCCTGTCGCGAGCCTGTGGGGATGAAGCGCGGGTCGTTTCTGTCGCTACCCGATCTGTACCGGAAACCCGATCGGTACCCCGCATGCGCAAATCTTACCTCACTTCCTCTCTTTGCCAACATTGCGACATTCAATATATTTGAGTGACACGGTTAGCGCCCAGTTAGCTCCTAGCATTTCTCAGCAGCTCTGCCTCCTTTTCGACTCCCGGGACATTTAAACAATGGATAATCTGTATACAAACAAATTCATGCTTTTCTCCTCAACAGAGAGCGTTCCCCGATTGAACAACAGCGCCGTAAAATAAGAAGAATGGCGCCTAATTACAGACTTAATAATATTGATTTAGCAATGTGTCACGTGAAGATTCAGCAGCCAGATGAAGTGTTTACTGACAACTGACAGTGATAGCGGACATCATCATCATCACCAGTCAATCTTCTCCACACAGACAAGCATAAACACACTCGACTATCACTAAATCAAATTTAACACACGTTTGTAATGACGCCAATTCAGTTTACAATAGGGTTCATTCGCTCGGTCAGCAGGGGGCAGTATCCTCTTATACTGGGGAGTAAACTGCCATTAAACGAACAGAAGAAGAAGAAAACATCTGCACATGCGCGGTACGGATCGGGTAGACCCGATCCGTAACTATCTTTTTATTTTTCGTTTTTGTCTACATTATATTAAATGTTTCATTATTGGAAACATGTTAAGAGATACTTATTATTCTTAACATCTTAACAGATACTCTGACCCGTAACTATCGTAAAACGCTTCGACCGGAAGTAGACACCTTTCGCGCATGCGGGGTACCGATCGGGTTTCCGGTACGGATCGGGTAGTGACAGTTTCATTGCTTCAGTCGTGGTGAACGTGCAGCGGACTCGCCATCTTTATTGTGACCTGTGGGTTAGAGGTGTGGGAGCTGACATCATCAACATTTTTCCTGTTGAGTTTTCTGTATTTTGATCCAGGTGAATAAATAATTCCTGGGTGGAGGTGTGTTCTGAGAACTTTGTCGCTGTAGCCTGAGGCAGCAGCTGCTGTCTCACCTGTGCAGGTGAAGCGTGGCTGTGGACCGGCTGCTCATCGAGCGCTCGCCTCATTTATTTCTGTCTTCGCTCTCGTCACATCTGTCAGCTTCTGTCCAGCTGTGCTGCTCGCCTGCTAACCCTGCATGCTGCCTGCTACCGCTCAGCTAACGGTGAGTGCCGCCCTTTGCTTCACCTGTCAGGACAGCCGTTGTTAACCACGTTAGGCAACGTTTTCCATGAACTAGTTAACCTAACTGACCTCTGACTCTGACGAACAGCTGGAGTCGCTCGTGAAGGACTTTCCACTGAAATGTTAGCTCAGGCTGGAGGGTGACTGTTGCCTAGGTTACGTCAGTCCCAAAGTGCTGCACCTAAAACCTGTGTTTTATGTTCTGGTAGCAGAGCTCTGCAGTCTCCTGTGGTTCGCTGGATCAGACTGCAACACAGCCACAGACTGGAAACAGAACCTTTGCTTTCAAAGTAAAAGTTGTGCCTTACCGCTGTAGCCAACACATTTCATGCAGCTTTTACTCTGAAGGCGAGCTCTGTCACAACAGCAACGACTCGCTGCAAGTCGGCGACTTCTATGCAAACTACGAGGTTTTCGGTGCAGCACCGTTACTGCCCAAAAAACTTCAGCATCTACAAACCTGAATATTTGAGTCGAGTCAATGTTGGCGTTAGCATCATTAGCATTGTTATCATCGTTAGCATCTCAGAGCTGAGGTGACTCCAGAACAACGTCACTTAAACTGCGCTAACTCTGTGGTGTTTTACAACACCGGGTTTAGATTTTCAGACGGTTTGAGTCATTTTTACAAGTTTTCCTGTAGTTCTGATCTCAAACTTGTTTTCTTTGTGTTCTTACAGCTGATCTGTGAGGATGAGGAAGTCCTGCCTGCTTTCTTCTCTTGTTGAGTTTTGAGGTTTGAGCTGCTTGTGAAACGTCTTCACACCAAAGTGCCTTCAGGAGTTTCTTTACCGTCTGCTTTTCATGTCCAGCTTTTCTGAAGCAAACAAATTAATTATGTGAGTGAATGTTAATGAAGTTAACCTCAGTGTAACCTGGTTCTCACTGCTGGTTTCAACTGAAAAAAGAAAATTAGACGACAAGCTGCAATAAGACGTTCGTGCTTCAGTGTTCAGTTGTGATTTTAAAAGTTAACCAAGAAATAAAAGCGTGAAACATGTTGTTGATTCTTTCTGATCTTTGTTTTGTAAATTCTGGATTATTAAAAATACTTTTGCCCTTTCTTGATGTTTGTTTCCTGCTTTTGCTTCAAAGTTGAGGTGGAGCTGACAGAGACAACAGCACCATCAGGTGGTTGTTTAGAGGCAACACTAAAAGTGTAACCACAGACGACACAAAAAGTCCCTCCAAATATGGCAAACCTGCATTAAGACCTCCTCTGGCTGTAAAAGCTGCTGCTCGGCTGATCTCTGAGCTCATCCAGCCTGTCGGGTTGATGGTCTCAATAAAAAATGACGTTTATTTTCCCGTGAGAGTAGCAAAGGAGCAGGAGGAGCTGCTTTTGTTCCTCGCTCTCTCTCACTGAGGATTTAGGATCAAAAGTGATGAGTGACCAGTCTGGTTTCAAAATATCAAGATGCAGATGATGAAACGCTCCTGTTTTATCTCAGCCTCAACACCGAACACAGAGGAGGCGCAGACGAAATAATGTCAGCTCACAGCCACTGCTGGGAATCATCAGTGGAAACACTTTCAGAGACGTTTGCAGTGCCAGAGTCTGTGGACTGGTTTCATTGAGCTGGATGTGTGTTGGAGTTAAAACTGCTGATTAATGAAGAAAATCAGATTTTGATCCACATGCAGTAACATCTGAAAGATTCTGATTGGCAGCCTGACAGTGATCCCATACACACTGACTGGCTGCATCCCATACTGGATGGCGGTACTCCAGTATGGGATGGCTGGAGTACCGCCATCCCATACTCCAGCCAATGATGCGATTCACATTCGTATAAATGCAGCTATGACAGCGTCCTTATGTGCCGGCACCGGTGTTTTAGCGAGCAAAGCGGCGTGTAGTGATGCGCGAATCATGAATGAATCGTTCAATACTCGAGAATCACTTTACTGACTCATGAATCATGATTCACGAGCCCAACTGACTCACTGACTCATCCCTGTTGCTGTTAGCAAACTAATTTCATTAGTAGAAATGTATCTAGCTCATAATTAAAATTGTGGAGAAAAACACAACAAAAACATTTCTGCTCTGAACTGGAAGAAAAAACCCTGAGTAGAAGCTCACATCAACAGCTCCTCGGTTCACAGTAGCATCGCTCTGCTAACTAAGTGTAGTTAGTGTGTAGTTAGTGTGTAGTGTAGTCAATAGTTGTGTTGTGTGTGTCAGAACAATGAGGCGACTGCTGACTGTTACAGGTGTTACAGCAGTGATACATCTGCTGCTGTCAGGCCTGCAGGTATCAGGCTGTTGTTCTCCTTCATCTCATAGTGGACAGAAATTATTTTTTGGAGTGACACAAATAATTTGTGTGGCATCAGATTTGATGCAGAACAGCTGATTGTTCTGTAAATAGTTTGAAATGTTTGTTTAAAAAACGTCTTGGCTGCATTTTTAGGTAAACAGCTGCAAAAAACTTTGTTTGCAAAACTCAGTTACTTTTTTGAAGAAGTAACTATATAATTAATTGCCCAACATTGGTCATTATTTACTGTATTTTGCAGACAGAGTTACAGACTCTCTCCCAGACCACAGACTCATCATACAGTCAGAGCTTTATTTTAAAAAAAAAAAAAAAAAGTTGTGTTTTCAAACTTGGAGTTCAAGTTATTTTTACTTCCAATAGTATTAACATGCTACAGGTCAGGAACAAGATTGTTTTTTAAGTTTCATTGTAAGTGAGCTAAAGCAGTTAATTAAAAGTCGTCTAACATAAATGTAAATGCTGTAATTTGATTACTTTAATAAACATGTGACTTGGATGATTCGATGCTGGTGTGACCACAGTGCACACGTCTGCTGTTGCTCACAGTGCTCCAAGTGTCCACTCAGGGAGTTTGTGTGTCGCTCAGACACATGAAACATTAGAGGGAACATTGGTTGGGACATCCTGAAGAAGAAGAAGAAGAAGAGCTCTGAACGTCCTTCAAGAAGCCTGGAGAAGAGATCCTGAGAGAGCTGAAGGATGAAGGTGCTCACACCAAACATTCATTGTCAAGCTCGTTGGCTGAAGACTTCAGCACAGTACTGTCTAATGATGTGCTACCTGGTTGCTAGCTGCAGGCAGAGCTGTGTAAGGCTCATATCAACACATTAGCAGATGGTGAGACTGTCAGCTGTTTGCAAGAATCTGGTTCATTCATATTGAAATCATTCAGTGAACGTCCAAATCCACTATCTGAAAACACCTGAGCGAGAATAAAAACGATCCTGGAGGCTAAACTGTTAACCGTGTGTGTGTGTGTGTGTGTGTGTGTGCGTGTGTGTGTGTGGGTGTGTTGACATCCCAGGGTGCAACAGGAGCAGCTGGCGGCCATCTTCCAGCTGCTGAAGGCGAACCAGGAGGTGACGGAGGCCGACATAGAGGAGCAGCTGAAGCTTTACTCCCTCTGAAACACGAGAGACGCCATCGATCTGTCCACTCAGGAAGTCTATCACCATGACCACCATCACCATGACCGCCATCACCATGACCACCATCA
This sequence comes from Neolamprologus multifasciatus, assembly GCF_963576455.1. Taxonomy (NCBI): domain Eukaryota; kingdom Metazoa; phylum Chordata; class Actinopteri; order Cichliformes; family Cichlidae; genus Neolamprologus; species Neolamprologus multifasciatus. The sequence continues at coordinate 965,480 of NC_140442.1, forward strand.
CCATGACCACCATCACCATGACCACCATCACCATGACCACCATGACCACCATCACCATGACCACCATCACCATGACCACCATCACCATGACCACCATGACCACCATCACCATGACCACCATCACCAGTCTCCAGACTGCAGCTCGCCATCTGTCAGACATCACTTCCTGCCAAAGTAATGCTAGGCTAAATTTTAGTAGCAGTTTGAAGCACGCGCTAATGAAAGCTGGCAGGCTTCAGATTCATATTCATGGCAGACACGTGAGTGCGGCGGCGTCCTCGTGACGTTTCCCCTCAAACCGCTTCATTGGCTCTCGTCTGAGAGCTTCTGACGTCACCGAAGACCAAACAAAGAAACTGTGTGTGGGAGGATTTCAGCCTCAAAGCTCACTGAACTCTTTTCTACGTTAACTCTGTTAATAAAAAAAACATTTCAGTGCTCATTAACAAACATTTTTCAAATATTTGCTGCAAATATTGTTATTTTAAAATAATATTAATGGAACATTTTTGCATGAAAACAACCTTTTTTCCTCCACCGTTCATTTTTTATTTATAGTATTTTTAATTAGTTTTTATAATAATAATAAAAATGTCCCCAAGTGTCCCCCGAGCTGTAATTGGCCTCCTACTCAGGTCTGGCTGCTTCTTCTTCTGTCGCTGTTTTTCTGCACTGACCCCGGAGTATCTGCAGTCACAATAAAGCTGTTTGAATTCTCGCAGTTGAGTGAAGTGTTATATTTCCCTGCAGGAAACGACAGAACGTAAGGCCGGCTTTTGTAGTCCATCCTGTAGACAGTGTAGTTTCAGCAGTGCAGACATGATTAAGGAGTCTGCTTCTCCTTTCCTAAGTCCTTTTAAGTCTCTCCTTCACACCTTTCCTTCACTCCATGGCCTTTTCCCACTGTCTGGAAACTGATCTGGAAAAGGAGACTTGAGTTCATGTTGGGGCAGCTGGATCAACTCACAGAGAGAAACATCAGTGCCACCTAGTGGTTAATGGTGAAACTGCAGAACAACAGGCTCAGCAGAGGCTTGTTTGTTTGCAGCTGCAGGCTGTGTTTCCTCCTGTGAGCAGCAGAGGGCAGCATTTCACTAAACCACACAGCTTCAGGGCTTCACCTCTGAGACTGTGAGCAGAAACACGCTGTGCTTCCTGTTCGAGCTCTCTGCTTTTTCCTCTCACCCTCCCTTACTTCATTTTTCAGCAGAGCCGTCTGCTTTGATTCCCCAGCATCTAAGGCTACGTCTAGGCTAGGCTAGGCACCGACGCAGCCCAAGGTGACGTCCCCACAGCAGGTTAAATACCTGGGACTTGACCATGATAGAGGTGAAAAAAACACAAAGATATTTTTGTGATTCGTTTGATTTGAGTATTTTTAAGCTGTCAAGTAAGAGTTTGATATAAAAATCTCAAATTGAAGGACCAAATCCAACCCTTTGGTGTTACGGCCCTAGCTGGGCCTCCTGATACTGCCCTTGTGTGGGCGTGGTGTTTTTCTCCGCCTCCTCCTCTCTTGCTCCACCCCTCTGTCTCTCTCTTGCTCTTCTCTCTCCCCAGGACACAGCTGCTGCTCATTACTCGTTTACCACCTGGGCCCAGTCAGCAATCACCTCTCTGAGGTCATATAAGCTGGGGATGAGCTGTGAGCAGTGTGCGGTGTTCTTGGTGTGTAGTTATCCTGCCTGAAGTGTGGAGTTGTGGAAACAGCGTAGCTGCTTTACGTGAGTAGTGTGGGCTTGTGGGCCTCGGCAGCAGTAAAGCTAGCTGCTGCTAGTGACAGGGTGAGCTTGTGGGCCCCTGGAAGTGCCTCCTCGTGGTGTGGAGTTTTTGTTTGGTGGTTGTGTTCTTCGTTGTTGCAACCTTTTTCCCTTTTTCCAAGTGTTATTGGTAAAACGGCGTTGCCGGCTCTTTATGTTAAGATTATCTTTAATAAAGACTATTTTATTTACTAAAAACACCTGTCTGTTTCCCTTTCATTCTGTTCTGGACTCATTTGTTACTGGTCCCCTCACTCGCATGCCTAGACCGCTTTGGGGGGACGTAACAATGTGGGGGCTCGTCCGGGATCTGAATGGAAGGAATAGCAATTGAGTATTAGTGAGTTGTTTTCCGGTGGCCTGTTTAGTTGTATTGTATCTGCTGCGCGCGCTCTCCAGTTTGAACATTTAATTAATGCATCTGCTCATGCTGTACAGTCAGACTTGCTCTCTTCTTTGATAGTAGGATAATTCATCTCATTCAAATTTGTGTTCCTGCATCCCCAGCTGCCTCTGCTTCCAGTTACTTGAAGTCAGTTCCCTTTGTTTAAAATGCTTTATGAGAGGCCTCGCTGCTCCAAGTGCTTTACTGGTCACAGTGCTTTATTCAATACCAACTGTAAAGTGTGATCAGTACAGTAGACTGTGTTTTTCTTGCACTATATTGGAGCCATTGTCACGAACGAATGCATTTTTTTTTTTTTTTTTTTTTTTTTTTTTTCTTGGAGGTATCTCAAAGTTTTCCGCAGTGTGCTCAATCCAAACAGCAATGTTTGGCCTACTGTGTCATTCTTCGAATTGCATGGTTGTGAGGCAGAAGCTCATGAGCTCCCAGTCATCACTTATAAAGTGACAAGTGATGCTGAGATATGTCTGGCAACACTCTTCCAGGTGTCAGCTATCAGGGCAATCTTGTTCTCTAATCTTACCAAGAACAACTTCATGCTTTACGTCCATGAGCTTTGTAAAATGAGGTGATCAGCAACACAGGGGCACCACAAGAGACCATCCTCTCCCCCTTCACCCTCTGCACCACAGACCTCAGCCCCTGCACAGAGACCTCCATCTTCAGAGGTTTTCTGATGAGTCTGTGGTGGTTGGATGCATCAGTGAGGGTGATGAGATGGCGTACCGGGCTGTGGTCGACTCCTTTGTCATGTGGTGTGAGCAGAATCATCTGCAGCTCAACATGACAAAGACCAAAGAACTGATTGTGGACTTTAGGAGGACCAGGAATCCTGTGGCCCCTGTTTTAATCCAGGGCGTCGATTTGGAGGACGATAAATACCTCGGAGTACAGATAATAAACTGGACTGAGAGAAAGAGTCCAGACCTCAGCCTGACTGGGATGCTGTGTTGGGACCTTCAAAGAGTTGTGCATAAACAAATACCCACAAACCTCATCACTAAGGATCAGATAATTTTTTATCCTGACACACAAAAGTTCAGAATCAAAACAGTCTTTGGGCATCAAGCAACAGTCGGCCGTCATCATTAAAAACGGGATCAGCAACCTTACATACAAAGTACAGGTGAGTATTCATAGTAGTGTGTGGGCAGGAGCAATGACGTCATCCCAAATCTCTACTCTGCAGATTCTCACGGTAGGTCACATCTGTGGGAAATTTCAGTTTTAACTTTAGAAAAGTGTGAAGAAGTGAAGCCAGGTGATTCATCTATGATGGAACTATTGATCCAGCCGAACTATAAGCTTCAGAATTAACATCTGTAGTCTGATCGTCTTTAACAGCTTTAGCAGAGTCATTGTCTAAATGCACTGTGCAAACTAAAAGCTCTATAAACTCTCTATAGAAAGGAGAAAATTGAGAGAAAGGGGCAAAGTAGGCCACAGCACAAAAAATCACAGCGATCACCAACCAAAAGAGAAAACAGACAATCTTGAAAGTAGAGATAGTGTCTGTCTCCTGAATCCAAACTGGAAGCTGGTTCCACAGAAGAGGGGCCTGAAAACTGAAGGCTCTGCCTCCCATTCTACTTTTAAATACTCTAGGAACAACAACAAAGAGCTGAGAATGAAGAATTATGTTTTAAGATATGATGAATATCCAGAGCTTTATAAGCAAGCATTTCATCGGAGTCTGTGTAATGTGGGTGATTTTAAGCAGTGACTGAATTATCTATGCCTTCCTTCAAGAGGATGCACATGCAGACTCAGGGCAGACAGACACGAACAAAAAAAACCTGAACCTTTATTACAGCCAAAAGCAGACTCCAGAATCTCAAAGCCCATAAAATGAAAAGCCAAACCTGAAACTACAAAATACCATAAGACACCAGGCACAGCAACAGATGCTGGGACACAGCTGGTGCAGACAAAATGAAGACAATAAAGACCAGTAACCATCAAAATAAAACAGGAAGTGAGAAATGGGAAAATGCAGACATGTGCATGAACATAGGGGAGCTGACAGAACAGGATGCGAACACTGAGGGAACAAGAGAAACTCTAACACTAGATTTAATTATAACAGGAACTATAGACTCCAAAATACTAAATAAAACATAAATATCAATAAATCAAAGCATGAAGACCAAACCAAGAACGCATCCTAAACCCACAACCAGACCCATGACATTCTGTGCCTCACTTCCTGTCCTTCTCAGCTGCTCTGTGCTTCATGTGAAACGCCATCAGGTGTAATCACAGGTGTTCTGAGTGTCTGCGATCAGCTCCAGTAGCTGTTTGAGTGCAATGCAGCTTTTCTGCAGAGAGCCAAAACACAGTGAGCCCCTGTGGGCGTAGCCTGCATGTGCCACATGGACCGGCACATCCTGGGCTCATCTCGGAGGTGGTGGAGAGGTCGACTGCAGTGCGTTTAGGGGTCGATCGATCTAAATGTTTAAAGTATTGATGCAACACTGGTACTGATGTCAGATCGTTACTAGGGTGATGGGATCAGTACTTCAGTGATTCGCCTTCTCTAAGGTCAGTATGTGGTCATGTGACTCAGCAGCATTGAGCACAGCAGCAAACAAGCAGCAAAAGAAAAGAAGAAAAACGACGGAAATTTTTCAGACGGACGCGCACCCTCAGCACAGAGGTCAGAGGTCACTGTCACAGTCCCTCCAGAGAAGCAAAGAATTACCAGGTAACTTCTACAGTGCTGAAAATAATGTTTCATTCATAACGGATGCCGTGTATTCAGCATGAATTATGTTTATTGATAGCTGTTACTTTTCAGACTGATTACCTGCAGACTATATCCAGACATTCAGGTGGTAAATTCAGTCCACTGGATTGTGTTAAATAAATAATTTTATTGGAAATGAAAAAACATACTTCGAACATCAAGAATGAATCTGTTACGTCTGAATATTAGAGCCATTTGTGTTTAATGTCAAGTCTATTTTATTTACATAACAAATTTAACAAACAGAAGCTGACCCAAAGTGCTTTAAAGAAAGACACATTTACACTCAGGTCCCTAAAAACCATCGATCCCTTCTCTTCCACTCGCGGGAGCTAATGTAGGGCGAGGCGGAGCCAACCCTGGACAGGTCGCCAGCCTGATGCACGGCTAACACAAAGAGACAGACAGCCAAAACTAAAAGACAAAAATTCAAGTTAATTTCTTCTATGAGTCATTTGTTAATCAGCTGAATAATGACAGGAGAGAAACAGATTTGTCTCTGTTTGGTTTATTGATGTGATTCTGCTGTTAGTATCTGATTGAAGCTGCATACTTTCACACACTGATTCGTTTGCATCTTAACTGTGTTACATCATAGAAAGGAATGAAAACATGTCCACTGAGTGGAAGCACAAAATCCATCAGGCTTTAACATTTAACAAAGGAAAAGAACTTTTAAAAGTTTTGATAGAAAAACACAGTCTGTGCTGCAGATTCTCCAGAAAACATCTGTCATCAGGTTTCCCTGTAACTGCAGCCGAGGGGGGGAAAAAACACAATGAAAATAAGCAGAGAAATATTTGCATTAAATCATTTAGAATATAATGTTGCAGCTGGAAAATATGGAGTCCAATTGAACCAGTCCAATGTTTATCATCCAATAATGATATAAAAACATGATCGATTTATTTGTTGTCTTGATCTCAGTGTGCAGAGGAGTCTGTCAGATTAATAACTTGCATTAAAAACATCAACTATGTTGTTTGTTTCTCTGACTGAGCTGCAGATTTAATAACAGAATTAATAAAATCATTTTTGGTTCATGAGTAAAGTCTCATTTTTTCTTCCGTTATTTAATTAACTTGCTCTTAACTCTTTGATTCTTTTGTGAATGGAGGCTCATTTTTTGTGTTCCTGAGCCACCTTCTCCGTGTATTTACTGAAACACTCTGACACCTCTCTATGCATTTGAAACAGGAACTTGCTTAATTCGCTCCCTCCAGTAACCAACTCAATAAATTTGCTCAGTGTGTCATTCACGTCGTCTTTCCTTCCCTTCTTGTCTAATTCCTGCATTTTCTGGCGGAGGGCTTCTTGTGCCCTCTTGAACATTTGCTCGGTGTAACACTCCCATCGGTTGTTTTCAGCCACCTCTCTCAGCTTGTCCACTAACTTTCTCACTTGATCTTGGACTTTGTCACTATCAACATCAATATCACAGCATTTCTCTTTTTCACACCCAAATTGTGTCTCAATGAAACTCATTATTTCATTTCTATCCTTCGGTTTCAACTCTTCATCTTCGTGGGTGATCAAGGGTAAAAAGTAACGCAGCGACTCGTCACCAAAGAACTCCCTAACGAGTTTCATTCGCTCCACGTCGTGTCTCTTAAAGCCGCTCTCCCACTCTTGCACGAACAGAAACACATGGGGACCAGGAGAAAAGATGGATGCTGTCGTTCCTTTCTGCATTTCCTCTGACGCTTCAGTGTTTTCAGTCTCGTCGACTTGACTTGGGCTGTCTTGGATCAGAGTCTTCACCAAAACCATTGTAAAGTCTTCCTGCGCAGCATTTTCTTTCAGGATGGCTTCAATTTGTGAAGTCAAGATTTCAGTCTTTCCAATGAAGACAATCCTCAGCTCCTTCGGCCCTGTTAGAGAATTTATATTGACATATATCATTATAGTTATTATTCTTATTAGGGATGCAACGATACCAATTTTTTCAAACCGATACGATACCGATACTTGGATCTGAGTACTTGCCGATACAGAGTACAAAAACCGATACTTCTACCACACACACACACACACACAAATACAATTAATTGGAAGACAGGTTTTATTATATTCTCTGTCGATAAAAAATAAAATCTTAATAAAAATGACCACAAAAAAAATTTCAAGTGAAAAATAAGCACTTCTGTTAAATTATTGCAGAGTCTCCACATTGTAATTTTACAAAATATCACTGAACTATTGGCACTGTCTCGAGCTTTCAGAATAATAAATAAACACTTCTGTTCAGAATAAAATAAATACAAATTAGGTTTGCGAATAAAATAAACTTTTAAATTATTGCAGAGTGTCCATATTGTAAACAAACAAACAAAATAATTATTATTAAATAAATAATAAAATATAAAAAATTATAAAATAAATAATAAATAAAATAATAATTGGCCCCCTAGTGGCCAATCTAAAAAACTACAACAGAAATGACAAGCCACCCTCTGATTAATGAAATAAGTTGGTATCGGTTAACTTTTACAAGTATGAGTACACACACATTTTACAGTATCGGCCCCGATACCAGTATCGGTATCGGTGCATCCCTAATTCTTATTAATAACTATAATGATATTATTGTTATGTAAGTTGTGTTGCAGTCATCTGGCTTTAGGAGTTCTCAACTTATACAGCGAACTGTGAAAAGCGTTGGCCGCCTTGCTGATTTCCTATTTGTTGTTTGTTTTTCACACTTAAATGTTTCAGATCATCAAACAAATTAAAATATTAGACAAAGATAACACAAATAAACACAAAATGCAGTTTCTAAATGAAGGTGATGATTATTACGGCATTTGCATTAACTGGCAGTGAGTCTTTTACAGCTGTGGAGGAATTTTGACCCACTCATCTTTGCAGACTTGTTGTAATTCAGTCACATTGGAGCCGCCGTTTGACTGTCATGCTACAGCATCTCAATCGGATTCATCAGATTCAGGTCAGGACTTTGACCATCACACCAAAGTCTTCATTTTCTGTTCTTAAGCAATTCAGAGGTGGACTTTTTAGTTTTACTCCAAATGTAACGGGAGATACACCTTCCAAAAAGTCTAGCTTTGGTCTCGTCAGTCCACAGACTGTTTTCATAAAGGTTTTGGGGATCATCCAGATGTTTTCTGGTTCCTTTTGCTCAGCAGTGGTTTTTGTCTTGGACCTCTGCCATGCAGGCCATTTTTGCCCCGTCTCTTTCTCATGGTGGACTCATGAACACTGACGTTAACTGAGGCAAGTGAGACCTGCAGTTCTTTTGATGTTGATGGGTCTTTTGTCACCTCTTGGATGAGTCCTCGCTGTGCTCTTGGGGTAATTTTGGTCAGCTGGCCACTCCTGGGAAAGTTCACCACTGATCCATGTTTTCACGGTTTGTGGCCAATGGCTCTCACTCTGCTTTATAAATGGCTTATAAGCTTTTCCACACTGAGCTATCTCAGTTACTTTGTTTTTCATTTGTTCCTGAATTTCTTTGGATCGCGACATAATGTCTGACTTTGTCAGGCAGGTCCTATCTAAGTAAATTCTTGATTGAGAACAGGTGTGGCAGTGATCAGGACTGGGTGTGTCTAGAGAAACTGAACTCAGCTTTCCAAAAATGTGACACACCACTGTTAATTTATGTTATAACAAGGCAAGGAGGCAGCCACGTTTTAACACAGGGCTGTGTAGGTTTGGGTTTCCCCCCAAACACCCAAACAAAATAATAAATGCCTTAATTTAAAAGTTACATGTTGTGTTTGTGTCTGTCAGCTTTAATGTAATCTTGTTTGATGATCTGAAACATTTAAGTGTGACAGGAGATGGGTGCCCCCCCCCCGACACGCTCCAGACTGACTGGATGACAATCAACATTGAGCCAGAGCAGAGAGGGAAGTTCATCAGGAACTGGAGAACCACCAAAAGCTCTTTGTATTTTGTATGACTTTGCTCTTCTACGTGATTGGCTGATGAACCAATAACAAGGACGAGAGGCCAGTTATACCACATACTTTGTACACTGCCTGCATCGGGCAGCAGGGCTCTGTGCAAACAGTCCCTGGACTGAATCAGATAGTGAACGTGTCTCGTCTTGTTACCTGATTACTTTCACCTGTTTCTATCTCGCTGTGTTTGGCCTCTCACGTACTTAAAGCCTCAGTTTGAATGTGCTCATCGTTACTATTTGCTTTTGTCTTCCTGTGAATTTTTCCCCACTTGATTTGTTGATAATGTTTGCTGCCAGTTGTTTAAATTCATCGTCGCCAAAATAAAGGTTCGTTTTTATTTATTTACTATTCAAATCTACACTTAAGGTCCAAACCTTTCACTACACATGGCAAATGTTTGTTGGAGCATTGAAGATTGTCACACTTTAGTTTACTGGAATACGATTACATTTTAAATGTAAGAGAGTCCCAAAATATTATAATTACATATTTTTTAAATTGATAAACGTCAGAAATTAGATTTAATTTCTCCTTTAATATTGAGTAATCAAGGCTCAGTGAACCATTCTTTAATAGTGAATGTAATTTCTTAGTAAAAGCTCAAAAGATTTTAAACCATTAAGTAGAAAATTAATCAATTCAGCAGTGCAAAGAAATCAGTCTACAGCTGAGCTCTTTATAATTCAGTAAACCGTCAGTTATGAGTCATTAACAGCTGTTCTATGGAAAAACAAAAAACATCCAACTAATTAATTTTGTCAAAACAATGTAAAATGTTGCAAATAGCAGCTATTGTTTGATCAAAGCTGTTAAAATGAACATGTAAGCTGCTATGATACTCTACTGATACTGACTGCATCTGTGCACTTTTATTTATTAACAGTCGCTTTGTATTGGAAGTTAGACGCTACAATAATATCATTTACATGGTTTTGCTTTATTTTGCTACACTGGACATTTTTGGTGTCAGTTCATGATAAAGTTATCAGACAGAAATCTCTAGACTTTTGTGCACATGCATGAATGAGTAATGTAACAATGTAACAATGTAACAATGTAAAAATGTAAAAATGTAAAAATGTAACAATGTAACATCAGTATAAGCCAGTAATTATGAGCTGAAGCAGCATGTGTGTATTACTGGGAAGTTAGGTCAACAAGACTAAAATAACTAAAACAAAGACAGCAAGCTGACATTTGCAGGTGAAAAGGATTAACATTAAAATATATAAAAGTGTAGGATGTGCTGTGAGAAGTGAGAAGTTTCTGGTGGGTAATAAGACCTGAAAACAGTAACAGGAAGAGAAACAGCATTGCTCTGCTGGTTTACAACCTCAGTGCAACTAAAATATATTTACCAGAACTGGACATGGTTCCTGGTCCTGGTTGATCTCAGAGGTCTTGGGAGAGTTGGTGTAGTTGTAGTTTGTACAGTTTGTTTTCAACTGCCTTTAGATCCCTCCCCCTAAAGACAGGGCATCTGTTACCTCACTGGTTTGACAAACAGCCAACCAATCAGAGACCAGAAAACAAACTCTGTGCAAGCAGCTAATAAAAGTCCACTTTACTTTAGATGTGAGCACATTTTAGTTGCCTTTAATTTCATATAAACAGTGTTTTATATAGAATTTACAGTATCATATGTTACTATACCTGTTCCCATGTGGTATGGGTGATGTCACTTACCTTTACCTGGAATGCAGCTCCCAAAGAAGACAAATCAAGGAAGCTAACAAATGGTCTGCTTTAGAGAAAATTGTCTTTGGATTTAGAGAGGAATGAACTTTCTAATCTGCTATTATCAGTTGTTGTGTTGTGGGGGCCACCGTGGCTCATGGGGCTGGGAAGCGCATCTGTAACCGGAAGGTTGCCGGTTCAATCCCCGGGCTCTCTGTCCTGGTCGTTGTGTCCTTGGGCAAGACACTTTACCCTACTGGTGTTGGCCAGAGGGGCCGATGGCGCGATATGGCAGCCTCGCTGTCCCAGGTAGCTGGGTAACTGTAACTGTAGCTGCCTCCACCAGTGTGTGAATGCGAGAGTGAATGAATAGTGGTATTGTAAAGCGCTTTGGGTGCCTTGAAAAGCGCTATATAAATCCAATCCATTATTGTTAACCTAATCTTCAGTATCGGATGTAAATTATTGCTGCATGGAGCAGAATTAACAAAGGATGGAGCTGTAAGGTGGTTTTGGTTGGTGTTTCTTGCCTGTTGGCCTTTCCATGACAGCGAGAAGATTTTGTAAGAATCATGAGAGATTATCAGCTAAACCTGCAGACAACCCTCACATAGAAAACAGTGCCATGTACTGAGGTCGCCGTCTCATTTACACAAAAGGTTTTCTTTGACTGGGCTGAGTCACATGCAGCTGTCACATCCAACTTTTCAGCACAAAAGGTCACAGGTGGTAAATGGATGTGTTTGAACTCAAACTACGAACTTTATAAACTGGCTCTAACCAGGTGGCTGGCAGTGCCTGAACATAACCAGGTGCTTTGTAAATGCCTACGATAAGATAAGATAAAACTTTATTAATCCCTCGGGTGGGTTCCTCTGGGAAATTCGGTTTCCAAAAAAGCACAGCATCGACAGAAGTTACAGAGTTACAGAATATTATATATATATATATATATATATATATATACACATATATAAATACAGAGACATATATTGTCATGTCTGTGTGTAGGCAGGCAGGAAGAGAGGACCCAAAACGCAGGACTCACGGAGGCGGAAGTAACTCAAAGCACACAGCTTTATTGCTGGTATGAAACTGAACAGGAAAAACAAACTAAACTGAGTGAACAGAATAACTAGACCGATTGGCAGGCTGGCAAATGGAACACACAGAGGACGCGAGGGAGAACAGACGTTAACGACGCGACACTGACACAAAGACACACTGGGCTTAAATACACTGAGGGAGTCATCAAGGAATTAGAGACAGAAGGGGAACACAGCTGGGAGAAAAAAGACCTAACGAGACAGGGAGAGCAAAGCCGGAACACTGACATCAGACAGGAACAAGAACCTTCAAAGTAAAACAGGAAACAAAACACACTTCACTAAGACACGGACTAGACAAAGAGAGACAGACTTGACACTGACCAAAGCCTACTAAATAATAATCATAATCCAAACAGTATCACTGATTAATCAAATCATAAATCATAATCTAGAAAAACACCAAAGCATGAAAAACAGAAAGCTGGGTCAACATGACCCAGAACCGTGACATATATAAATAAAATATACAAAGGGGATAAATAGAATAAATAGGAATAAAAATAAAAATACAAGTGAAATTGCACATTTCAAGTATGGAAGTCTATTGCACCGTTGACTATTAACAAAAGTATTGCACAGTGAAGTGAAGAGGCACTACAGCTTAGTTGTTCCCCCCTCCTTTGTCCTCCTGTTTCCCCTCCCTCTCCCCTCCAGAGAGGAGTTAAACAGTCTGATGGCGTGTGGGACAAAGGAGTTTTTAAGTCTGTTGGTTTTTGTCTTTGGGAGAAGCAACCTGTCACTGAACAGACTCTTCTGGTTGTTTATGGCCGTGTGCAGAGGATGCCCAGCATTGTCCATAATGTCCAGCAGTTTCTTTAGTGTCCTTTTCTCTGCCACTAACACCAGAGTGTCCAGCTTCATGCCGACCACAGAGCTATGCAGAGCTTTTATGTTGGAATAGAGAGGGTACTTGTTCATTCGATTCTACTTTGATATAGTACCCAGTGATATAGTGAGGTCTTTGAAATAATATTGGGACTCATTATTCAAGACCTTACATGTGAGGAGAAGAATTTTAAACCCTATTCTGGATTTAACAGGGAGAAATGTGCTCTCTCTTTCTAGTCCCTTTCATGCTTTTTCATTTCAATTCAATTAGATTCAATTTTATTTCTCCTCAACAATCAGACAACTCCCTGTGAGCAACCACTTTATGTCTTTAAGACATTCCTGCAGTTTAATTGGTGTGTGTTATCTGGCTTCATGGACAGACAGAGCTGCGTGTTAGGTTTATATTGTGGATTGTCATATATATATGCTTAGTTTTATAGTCGATTGCATAATGGTAGGATGTCTGATCCTTAGCAGTCTGCAAAGACTCTGTGTGCCTCCCAGAGCACTCTGGGACACAACTTGGGGCCATGAGAGAGGTCGTACCTTCTCTTACCGATTTATGGTGTAGGAGGACACCGACTCTGTGTCTGGTTAAGTATAGGAGCCGTTTGTTTAAGTGAACTGCTGGACTCCCTGGCACAAGTAGGTGTGGGGAGTCTTCACAGGGTCACATCTTGATCTTATTTAAGATTGAAGAATTAATCAATGGCAGGACTTCTTTGAGCAGTTTTGTAGGAATGGGGTCTAAAAGACACGTTGATGGTTTGGAGGAAGTAATTATTGAAGTTAACTCAGAAAGATCGATTGGAGAAAAAGAGTCTAACTTAACATCAATGGTACTAAGAGTAGCTGTAGATAATATTACATCTGTGGGATGATTATTGGTCATTTTTTCTCTAATGGGTAAAATTTTATTTGTGAAGAAGTTCATGAAGTCATTGCTAGTTAACGTTAAAGGGATGGTTGGCTCAACAGAGCTCTGACTGTTTGTCAGCCTGGCTACAGAGCTGAAGAGAAACCTGGGGTTGTAAATAGACCAATTTCATATCACTGGCCTAAAACGTAACAGAAATCCCAGTTAGTCCCATTGCCTTCTGTTTGGAGCTTAAAGCTGAAACACTTTCATCTGAAAAAGTAATCCTGAAATGTGTGAAATCTGTCAAACACAAGTTTCATATATTTGCTTGTTTACAATCTAACACACACAATGAGTGTTACACTGATTTTACAATTTTGGATGGTCTGATTTTTCGGTGAATTTACTTTTTTGGTGTCCACCTCTGAGAAGATTCTGTAAATCTGAATGAAACTTGTTCTTTTATAGACGTGTTCAGATTTGCAGATGATCAGTTAAGAAGTGCATGTAATTAGCAGCATTTGGCTGATACTTACCCTTTTAATTCCTGTGGAAGCAGTAAGGGTGGTCTTAGTTTTTCAAATAATTGAAAGTGCCACATGTGGTAAAAAATTGTTGTGATGACAGATGTGCTCAATGCAGAACAATGTTGTCTGTTGCCTCCCAAGGACAACGACAAGCAGTTATAAAGGTGAGAAATAAAAATGAAAAAAGTGAATCTGAATGCTGTGTTAACACCAGTGAGTATCTGCTCCAGAAGCTCGATGAAAATGTAAATATTGAAGACTAAAGAATGTAACATCTATATAAGAACATGCAAAAATGAGACACTCCATTAAAGGTGAAATTCTTCCTCTTTTAGCAGGTGTTTCCTTTCGGGGGTCACTACAGCTGATCATTTTCCTCCATCTTACCCTGTCCAACCAATCCTCTTCGTGTGCGTCTTCACTACATCCATTCCTCTTTCTCCTGCCTGACAGCTCCATCTTCATCATCCTCTGTCCAGTATATCCTCTCTTCCTCCTCTCCACATGACCAAACCATCTCATCCTCACTTCTCTGACGCTGAGCTGTCCCGCTGGACTAATTTCTAATCCTGTCCATGCTGCTCACTCCCAGTGAACTTCTGAACATCTTCAGCTTAGCTTGGCTCGCTTTGTCCTCCTGGTAGCGTCTCAAACAAAGAGCGATTAACAAACCCTATGAGTTGAAGAGCCAAAGAACATTTCAACAATTCACCCTGCCCGGGATAGGGTTACTGAAGCTCTGCCCTGGAGCCAGACCCAGGGAGGGTGCCTAAGGGCAAGTGCCTAGTGGCCAAGCCTTAGTCCACGGGGCCCGACTGGGCACAGCCCGAAAAAGGGACATGGGCCCACCCTCCTGTAGGCCCACCACCTGCAGCCGGTGTGGTAGGTGTAGGATACAATGTGTGCTGGGTGGCAGCCAGTTGTGGAGACCCTGGTGGCCCGACCCCCGGCTACCTGGACTAGCGATTTTGACGTGGAACGTTCCCTCTCTGTGGTAAAGGAGCCTGATCCAGTACGTGAGATTAAGGAGTACCGGCTAGATATAGACGGGCTCACCTCAGCGCATGGCTGGAGTTAACTTTGGTGAGAGGCGGCGTGCTGGGGTGGGTATCTCTGTGTCCCCTCTGCTGGCTGCCTGTACGTTGGAGATTTTCCCGATGGAAAAGAAGGCTTGTTCCCTGTGCCTTCAGGTTGTGTGCACTTATGTGCCAAATGACAGTTCAGAGTACCCGGCTTTCTTGGAGTCCCTGGATGGGGTGCTTGAGAGTGCTCCACCTGAGGACTCTGTCATGTTACTGGGAGACATGACAGAGAACTGGAAGGGTCATGACTGGGGGAAATGGCCTGATCTGCACCCAAGCAGTGTTCTGTTACTGGACTTATGTGCAAATCACAATTCTTCCATAATAAACACCATGTTGGAATATAAGGGTGTCCATAAGTGCTCATGGCACCAGGACACCCTATGTCGCAGGTCAGTGGTGGATTTTGTAATCGTATCATCAGATCTGCAGCCATATGTTCTGGACACTCGGGTGAAGAGCAGTGCTGAGCTGTCACCTGATCACCATCTGGTGGTGAGTTGGATCAGGTGGTGGAGGAAGATGCTGGACAGACCTGGGGCTCCTAAATGTATAGTGAGGTTGCATTGGGAACACCTTGCAGACACCTCCATCCATGAGATCTTCAACTCCCTCATCTGGCAGAACTTCGACAACAGTCCAAGGGAGGCTGGGGACACATGTTCACTACCTCCATTCAGCACCTCCTTTGTTGAAGCTGCTGCACTGAGTTGTGGCTGCAAGGTGGTTAGTGCCTATTGTGGTGCCTAAGTTCTGGTTTAAAAAACATGATTTCCCAATTCCAATCAATTTTAGCTTGAGTAATGCGATATCGATTCATTAAATCCTGAATCAATTTTTAAATATAAATTCATCTCAGCTTAAAGCTCACAAAACTATTTCAACAACCACCAAACAGCTACGACTCAGTTGTATAAATCAGTGATACTCAGCTCTATTCCCCATCAAAGACTGGATTCACCTATCTCACCATCTTATGTATATATTTTTCACTGTATAATAAAGTCTTGTTAAGAAACAGTTTGCTTAAGTCCCAATAACGTACTGGTCTCCTGGCCCATGACAAACAACCTTCCTTTATATCAAAAATCCTTGAAAGAGTAGTTGTCAAACAGCTAACAGATCATCTGCAGAGGAATGGTTTATTTGAAGAGTTTCAGTCAGGTTTCAGAGTTCATCACAGCACAGAAACAGCTTTAGTGAAGGTTACAAATGATCTTCTTATGGCCTCTGACAGTGGACTCATCTCTGTGCTTGTCCTGCTAGACCTCAGTGCAGCATTTGATACTGTCGACCATAATATCCTATTAGAGCGATTAGAACATGCTGTAGGTATTACAGGTACTGTGCTGCAGTGGTTTGTATCATATCTATCTAATAGACTCCAGTTTGTGCATGTAAATGGAGAGTCCTCTTCACACACTGAGGTTAATTATGGAGTTCCACAGGGTTCAGTGCTAGGACCAATTCTGTTTACACTATACATGCTTCCCCTAGGCAGCATCATTAGAAGACATAGCATACATTTACACTGCTATGCAGATGACACCCAGCTCTATCTGTCCATGAAGCCAGATAACACACACCAATGAGTTAAACTGCAGGAATGTCTTAAAGACATAAAGACCTGGATGGCCGCTAACTTTCTGCTTCTTAATTCAGATCAAACTGAGGTCATTGTACTCGGTGCTGAAAAGCTTAGAAATATGGTATCTAACCAGATTCTTACTCTGGATGGCATTACCTTGGCCTCCAGTAACACAGTGAGGAACCTTGGAGTCATTTTTGACCAGGATATGTCCTTCAACGCACATATTAAACAAATATGTAAGACTGCTTTCTTCCATTTGTGCAACATCTCTAAAGTTAGAAATATCCTGTCTCAGAGTGACGCTGAAAAACTAGTTCATGCATTTATTACTTCCAGGCTGGACGACTGTAATTCATATCTTCATCACATTCGAGTCAGTGTGTAGCAGGAACCTGCCCACAG
Source organism: Neolamprologus multifasciatus (assembly GCF_963576455.1). Classification (NCBI taxonomy): domain Eukaryota; kingdom Metazoa; phylum Chordata; class Actinopteri; order Cichliformes; family Cichlidae; genus Neolamprologus; species Neolamprologus multifasciatus. The sequence continues at coordinate 982,399 of NC_140442.1, forward strand.
CTCATGAATGTCAGCAGATTACTTTTCACACTCAGCTCTGCTAACAGACGTGTACTTTTGTACGATGATTAAATGATTAAAATGCTTATTTTGTTTGCTATAGTCTCCGATTATTCATATCGCAAATATTAAATGTAGCTTATCTTTTTACACGTTCTGTAAAATGAATGAACACAGACATCAAAAAGGTGTTGAAATGATTCTGAAGAATGTCTCAGTTCTCCCCTGAAATTCAGATGAAAAACGGCACAGTGTTTGTTTTGTTGCAGCCTTTGTCTTTGCCCTTTTTCCAGGGAAGTGTGTTAACATGTCAGAGTCATGTGACCGAATAAACCTACCTGTGAGAACAAAGACAACTATTTCCTGCAGAACACTTTTAATAACCATCCATGTAAGACCCAAAAGGCTGCCATTGTTCCGTCATTGTGCAAATGTTCTGTTTATACGGTTGGAAACCTGCAGTACAAAGTGAAGCACCACTTATTTTCTGTGATCTTTGTTCCTCCATCAAATCAAAAGCACTCCAATTTATGTACATGAAGGCAAATTATTTCATACACGCTTCATGAACTGTCCTTGTGTGTGTACATTAAAAAAGCATTTTGTGTCTGTGTTGTTGCAGACTGTCACACAGTCAGCTGATTCAAACCACACGTCTCAGTTCTGTCTTGAACTTCAGATGAAAAACAGTTTCTTCAGTTCACAGAGCATGGCAGGATTGTTTACTCCTATAGATAAAATCTTTCGTCGTTGCAAGAAAAAAATATTTTAGGCGTGTCTGTGCTTGCCTTTGGACTTTCAGAGAAGCGTATCAGCATACCGAACATGCAAGAACAAAGACGATTATTTCCTGCACACTTTTTCTTTCCTTTTAAGAACATCCAGCTGCTCGCACTGAACATGCAGGTTGATGCTGACGAGGTTCTCACTGTCGGAAGCTCTGGTTTGAAACATGTTTCATGTAAAAATGCAGCAGTTTGTTGAGTCTTTAATGAGCAGCAGAACAGAAATGACCTCCGTGCAGCACTTTGTGTTTGGACTGTTTGCTTTAGAGTCTAACTGGGAAGCTGTTTATCTGCAGCTGCTGAAGCTGCAGGATGAAAGACCCTCAGTAGGAGGAGGAAGGAGCTCCTGTGATGCTCAGAGGAGCAGCGAGTCGTCCTGACTGCGCGCTCCTCTCCTCACTTCTGATAACCCCCTCCTCTCTGATGGTCCAGCTCGTCCCCAGCACTGAGCCCGCCTCCTGGTTTGAGGATGTTGGACTCTGAGGAGCAGTGCAGCTGTTTGCTGAGCGTCTGCCCTCTGGTGGCCACAGGAGAAACTACACCTGCTGGTCTGTCTGGGTTTGAAACGTCTGACACAGGCTGAGGTTAAAGTGTCACGATGAGAGCTGATCCACATCAGCTTCTGTGATCAACATAGCCGAGACTTATTTCACTTCCATTTGTAAATGCTCTATAAAGCAAAATGTGTCAATTTGAACACAATTAACTGCTTCTTTAATATATCTTCTGTGTCAAATAAGTCAACACAAAGATGTGTTAAAATATGTACATTTCATTTTTTTAAATGGGAGAAAAAGATGTGTATAGTTGGCATATTATCATTTATTACAATCTGAATAAACAACAGTTTTCAGAATCTTCTAAATTAAAATAAATTCAATTTTAACCAAGGCTATGCAGTGGTCCCTCGCTATAACGCGGTTCACCTATCGCGGGTTGTCTTTAGAACGTAACTCTTTCTTTTCTTTCTTTCTTCCTGTTAAAAGGGAGTTTTTCCTTCCCACTGTCGCCAAAGTGCTGCTCATAGGGGGTCATATGATTGTTGGGTTTGTCTCTGTATCTATGAAGCGCCTTGAGGCGACTTTTGTTGTGATTTGGCGCTATATAAATAAAAGTGAATTGAATTGAATTGAATTGAATTGAATTGAATTGAATTGAATTTAATTGAATTGAATTGAACTCCCGCAATAAATGAGGGACCACTGTATTACTAAATGCCAAAACAATTTCTATTTGACAGAATCAAACAGAATTAATATCTGGCTAACTTTCTAACTCTCTAGATTATTAAATGTAAAAAACAAAAACAAAAAAACCCAGAAAATAGAAAAACAAAAAATAGTGCAGTTATCATATATATGCTCTGAAATAATCATGTCCAGAAAATACATGAATGCAATTCTTTCAAAGGTAACAGTTGTCATCTTCAGCAAATTGTAAACATTCAACAAATGTGCAGTTGCATGCAAACAGACAAACATATTTACATTTTGGCGAATATACCATCCAAGTTATACAGTATTGTACCTTGTGTTCAAATACAGCTTATTTGTATCAAAGCTTGTCATTATATATATAAAGTTGAACATCGCGCCGGACGAAGCTTCTGACCATCAATTAACTGACCAAGCTTAAACTCTTTAATAAGCACCAAAATGCAATGTGTATAAAATGATTACAGTTGCTCCTGCAATGAAAGATTATTATATGATTATGATACCACCTGTAATACAGACTTTAATGAAATGTCAACAGCTTCAATAAATGCTTTAATGCAATGCTTGTTATGTGGTTCTAATGCAATGATAATACTGATAATAAAATAGCAGTAAAATAACTTGTGCAGGGGCGGATCTAGCAAAGAGTTGCCAGGGGGGTCAGGTAGTGCATTAACAGGGAGAGGGGGGCACAAAGAAATACTTTTCTTTCTTATTCTCATTTAAAATGTCTCGCTTTTAATAAATAATAATCTGAATCTTACAACAAACGTTTTCATCTGATGTAAAATGTATAGAAATCCATTATTGTACATAGTAAGTTTTTTAGGGTCCCATCATAATTTCTTCAGAAGTAAGTACTGTATATGATGCCAGTATTTCCCACATTTTCTAGATACTGCACCAGTACTGTGTGTAAAATGCCATCAAAAGGTCAATTAAGTTTTCTTCTTTCTCACCTGTCTTTCTGTCTCCTTTCACCTTTTAAAGGTTACCATGTTAGAAAAAAATATTTTTGATGTGGCAAATGAATGGTTTATGAAAATATATCTAAATCTGCCATCAGTAATCAGTAATGATCGTGTCTCACCTCTAGTCTTACTTTTAGGTTTTCACCATGTGTTGTAGATGTTCAGGAGGTTAACGACCAACAGTCTACTTCCAGGTACTGTTTAGAAGACCAGGACAGGGAGGATGGTGTAGGTTTAAGTTTATCAGACTGATGCATATGTACCAACAAGACCGGTCTGGGTCCTTCTGCAGGTCCATGAAGCTTCAGGTGGAGGAACAGAAACTTTATTACTTTGTTCAGTCGTGTTTGTGCTCGGCTCTTCAAAATAAAGTTTCATCTCTTTGCGTTCACATGGCTCAGCGACACACTGATGATGTGACGATGTGATCAGACACGTTCCTGATATCATTCCAGGAGTTGTCATGACGGTGTGTCACCTTTGACCTGCAGGTGGCGACGTTGGCTCATGCTGGCCGTGCTGAGCAGATGCTCTCACTGAGTTGTTGTTGTGCTGCTGTCACTGAACCAGATCTGCTGTTTCCTGCAGACTCTGGGAGCATTTTGGCCACCAAGCAGCTGAAAACTTCAGGCTCCTCCACCCAGGCTTCATCTCCTACGTGACACACAGGTAAAGCACCACCTGTGATGAATCATCAATCATCTGAAATCGGTGGGACGCTCGGGTTAAAATAACATCTCTTTCTCAGTTTCCTGTGGTCGCCTCGGCTGGCTGATGTCAGGCTTCGTGAGACGTACATGCCGAGCACCGGTGCTCTGATGCTGATGACTGCCTTACACACCTGTGACCAGGTAACACACACACACAGAGTGGGACTCCCACTCTCTGATGATGTAATTATCTTTCACGTTGATGTTCAATAAACGTCCACAAATCGTTTCAGTGGGTTTAAGGATCATTACCTCCTCGTCCTCAAGAATGCTGCACCTTATTTTGAAAAGTTCACATCAGGTGTCAAAGTCTGAGGGACTTCCTGTTTGTCCTGCAGGTTTCTGCCTTCGGTTTCCTCACAAGCAACTATGCCTCATTCTCCGATCATTACTACGACTCTGTCTGGAGGCCTCTGAACTTCTACGCCAACCACGACCCGCCGATGGAGGGCCAGCTGTGGGAGGAGCTATCGTCAGAGGATCCTCATGCTGTAGAGGAGCGCAGACAGCTGAGGGGGGTGCAGGGGGCTGCTCCTGGTCTGGTTTTTGTGGGGACCTAAAACCTTCTCACTGGTTTATGCTTTAGTGTTTCCTAAAGAGAAACAGAAACTTTCACATTCAGGTTTTTCTTTGTTTTACCCTATTTTATTCTATTTTGTATAGTACGTTATTCTACTGTATATCGTATTCTATTTTATCTGATCCTTTTCCATTGCTTTTATCTTCATTTTTGATGCACTTAACTTGTACTGTCCATTTTCTGCTGCGACAAAATAATTCCCCACGTATGGGACTAAGAAAACTTTATCTTATCTTTCCTCTTTACAACAACGCTGATGCCTTTTTGAGATTACAGAAATCATCTGCACTGCAGGTTCCTGCAGACAGAATATTTCTGTCACACAGGAGAACTATAAAGCAGGCGAACGTTGGTTTCTGCCATACTGTACTATGCATTATTATAGTAACCTCAAAGAGCCATATTATTGGTCAGATCATTAAAGATGCTCCAAAAGGACCCTGCTCGTGGTCCAGTGGTCCAGTTCAGGTAAAGCTAGCAAACAGCTGGCAGCTACATGGTGTGCCACCATCCACCTGCCAGTCATAGAGGCCACGCCCCTAATAACACAAACTTTGATACAATTTAAACAGGTGAGCTATGTCGTCATTTTTAATGCCCTACAGAGAATAACGTGTTTATTTCTGCTGTAAACTTTTGACATGGGAGTCTATGGGAACTGACTCACTGCTGCCTCTGCTGGGCGTCAGAGGAACTGCAGCTTTTGGTGCTTCATTTTTTTATTTTACTTTCTTTCTAATTAGTTATATAAATATTTTCAGCCTTGTTTAGCTCCTCCTATTTTCAGTGTCAGATATAAACGTGGAGCAGGTGAAGGAAAGATGAAAGTGAAGTATGAGTGAAGAATAAATGCTGGAGTGATGATGAAGTTCATAACACGATCAAACACAAAACACGGCTTTGACTTTTAAATCCTTCACTGTTTCTGTGAAGTGAGGAGATTAAACGCTAGGAGGGTCTCAAGTTTTCCTCAGTGTACCGAAGCAGAGGCAGAACCCAACAGGAAAAAGATGACTTTGGTTTTCAAAATAAAAGAGTCAAGCTTTATATGTAATATTTTTCTTTTGTGTGGGTCAGTCTGTGTTTGTCCAGGACTTTGATCACAATAATGAATCTGCAGGCAAGTCTAATATTACAGCTGGAATATTAAAGCTTAAAAATGTACCTGCTGAGAATTTTCTCATTGGCTAATCTTTAATGTGTAAGCATAAAAAAACAGAATAATCCCTCATATAACTTTCTTGAACGTATTCAGATTGATTGTTTTTGTTGGACATGCAGTCCAAACTCTGAATACCTATGAAATAACACAAAGAATCAGCTGGAAACTAAATATTTGGCTTGGAAAGACAGTTCTGGCAGCAGTTTAATCAGATCATTGAAATTAAAATTTGTCCTGTTATAAACGTTTCTGTTGGGAAATGTTGGGATTGTGACAAATACAGGCCTACATTTAAATACACAAAATTTCATACAGGCTTTGACTGAGTGAACTCAGCTGCTGAAACACTAACAAAACAGCTTAAATAGCTTAAATGAAGTGGAACAGCTCTGAGAAATAAAATAGAATATGAGTCTTACAGATTTCTATTATCACTCTCGCTATGCATAACAATAAATAAAGACAGTAGTAAAACTATTTAAAAATAATAATACTAATAATGATTCTACTGCTACTACTACTACTACTACTACTATTAATAATAATAATAATAATAATAATAATAATACCTAAAATTGGGAAATTACCACCTCAAAGCAGCTAAAACTAGAAATAAATATAAAAAAAGATCTTAGAAAGGTAAACTTTTTTTTTTACCTGAACTACCTGGAAATACATAAAACCTCATCAATAAATCAAAATGTAAAAAAACAAACAAAAACAAAATACTAAAATTATAATTTAACAATTTAAACCCATTTTCAGGTTTATTTTGAAAATCTTGTGCGGAAGTTTGGTGCTGCGTTTACGGAAACTTGACACCGTCGAGAGATTCGGGAGAATCCAGCGGAGAGAATGTGGCATTCAGGGAGAGGAGGGAAGACAAGATGAGCGACGGCAGCCGGAGGGCCGTGTGAAGTACCAAAGTCCGAAATCTGGATGAAAGTCTTGTGGGGGGGTTTTCCTGCGTGGGGCTGAAACTTTCATCTGACGCTCTTGGAAGTTTATAAAAACGCGTGGAAACGGGATTTTCCTGGAATACTAATGCGCGGATAAACGTTACTTTGGAATCTTCCTGAACACCGACGCCGTGTCCGTTAAATGTCGGGGATTAAAAAGTTTCTGGGTGTTTGCTGAAGAGGCGGTAAGTCTCGAGTCCACGTATCGTGAAATGTTTCTTTTAAAGCGGTAAATGCGGTAAAAGTGACCCGTTAGGTAACTTGGGTACAAAGGTCGGCGGTGTGTTTACATGCCAGCTCCTCGCCACACGTCGAGTCCCCTTCACGCTGTGGACGTTTACAGAGTTTATTGTTAATCTGCCGAGTTAAAGTTATATTAACACAAACTTTCTAATGTGTGGAAACTGGTCTCCAGTTCGGCTCGTGTTTACGTCAGCAGGGATCTCTTTAATTCTCTAAAGTCGGTCATAGATGTGGACAACAGGGCTCGCTTTATTACTGAATCATGAGTCTGTGAAACCTTACAGAGCAGCGTTGATCATATATACGTGTCTGAGTTAAACGGCGCCTCGAAGGGAATCAGGGGACGTCTCATGAATATGTTTTACGTACTTTATGATGATGCTTTTATAGAAAAAGCTTTTAAATGGAGTCTGCGTGTTAAATGCTCCGAGCAGTGGATCCTGCAGCCGCACAGCTTCACTTCAGACTAATAACTGTCAAGTGATTCGTGTTTGCGGTAATAAAATGATTTATTTAGCTCCACCGTGGAGTCCCCGCAGCCTCAGAGAAAGTTATGCGCGTTGTTCCTCTTGTCATGAGTGCAGCGAGGATACCAAACGCCTGAGGGAGGTGGAAGAAAGCGGGGACGTGATGGGTGTAAATGGGAATGACAGCTCTGCTTAGGCCCGGTGCTGCTCTGTGGCAGCCTGGTTATGTAAGAGCGGAGCAGGAGCTCGGTGTGTCAGGACTGGCTGCAAACACTCCCCAAAACACTCTTTCTGTTTATGTGGCAACAGAGTTAGTGAGGCCAGGCTGGTGTTCAGGCAGAGCTGAGGACCAGCCCGCTCTGCCAGCCTCCTCCTCCTCCTCCACCCGTGTGTCTGAGGCTGCGAGGCCACTGGCCTGGAAGAGTTTAAGTAGAGCTCAGATGAAGTCACGTCCACAGTGAGTGCCCAGAGGGGAGCAGCGAGCACTCGTCACTCGCAGTCAGGTGACTTTGTGAAAAATGAGTTTGGTGTGTTTACACAGCAGAGGCAGGGCGAGTGTGTGTGTGTGTGTGGGTTTGCTGAGCTGTAATTAAACCGAGCTCTCATGTGGCAGCAGGTTAAACTCTCACTCAGCCCGAGCTCGCAGCTTACCTGGACAGGTACGCTGTACGACACGGCGCTGCAGATGCAAAAGACTCAGGAAACGTTTATTTCTGATATATGACAGAATACATGTGTGCGAATGAGAGGGAGAGACAGGTGAAAGGTGAACATGGAGGGAGCAGAGGTCAAACACCAGGGGTCAACCATCGGAGGAGAGTGCAGGCAGGTGGAGAGGAGGGACAGGAGGGGAGGAGCAAGAGGGGGAAGAAGGTTTAATGACGGTTTGGAGACGGAGGAGGCCGAGCTGAAGATGTTGGACAGCAGGGACAGGATCATACATGAGGTCATCAGAGGGGCAGCTCAGAGTGAGGGAGGCTGAGACGGTCTGAGCGTGTGCAGAGGAGGCAGGAGGACCTCAGAGGAGAGGATGCTGCTGAGGCCGCAGCAGCATTAAAGCACATCACTGCACAGGCTCAGGAGCACAGCAGGGACCGCCCACCAACAAAAACCAGTGAAACAGCTGGAACCCCCAGCATCGTCCCGGGTCCGAGCTCATTAATGATGGACTGCACTGTCCCTCAGTCTGACCAATCAATGCGGGGACATCGAGGACAAAGTTTTCCTTGTGCACTTAATAAAGAGTGTAACGTGTGGTCACAGTAAAAGTGACAGGTGTGTTCACATGTTAGTGGTGCAGCGCTGCAGTGTCTGGTGATGTCATCAGGGCTTCCCAGCATCACGCTCCTGATGCTGGCGTCCTCGTGAGCGCACCTGTGCTGCGTTTGGCCTGAGCGCTGCGGCGCTGTAGCCTGAGCTCAGATCGATCGGTCGTGCAGCTGTCAGACTTTTCACACTGCTTCCTGTGCGACGCCTCTGAGGCACGAACTGATCTGTTTTTCTCGTTTCAGGCTTCCACACAGCCCCCCGCCCCCCGCCGACCCTGGAGAAAACAACTCCCTGAAATAAAGAGAGCGGGAAACTAAGCTGCAGAGATCTTTCTCTCCTTTCATCTCTCCTGGTGCTCAGAGGAAACCTCACCGAGGAGTTTTTATCTTCACTTTGCTTCCTGGCTGTCAGCTGAGCGTCACAGGGAGGAAGTGGAGGTCTCACCTGAGGCAGGTGCACGTCTCCGGTGCTCAGCATGAGGCCCTGAGGAGGCAGCGGGATTTACTGTAAAGCTGGTTGGATTTTAAGGAGGAGGAGGGAGCATGGGGAAGGAGCAGGACCTCCTGCAGGCGGTGAAGAGTGGAGACCTGCTGTCCACCCAGAAGCTGCTGTCCAAGCTGAAGACCAACAGGAACAGTAAGTACGCCTGAGCCTATTATTCAAAACAGAAACTCAGAAAACAAATCAAATGTCTGAGCTGCTCGTGTAAGTGTGGCGAGGTCAAACTGATCTAAGGTCAGACGCATCCCAACATTGACCCGTCGCACCATCAAAGTCAAAGAGAGCTCCTGTTTCTGTTAACATGTGTTTAAACGTGTTTCTGTCCTGCTGGGACTCAAATCAGAGTTTATGACGTTCTGATTTTGTTACACACTTTAGATGAACGTGGGAATGTTTTTTTTCTCTGCACTCGTGGCTACGGCTCGGCCATATCATACCGTTCACGGTAATACCGCTACAATGTTGGGCAACGATAAGAAAATGAAATATCGCAATAGCATATGGGTAAAACGCGCATGCGCAGTGCCTTTGTTTTCATACGCACATGGCCGAAAAAGCATGGCAGCAACAGAGAATGAGAAGGGAGAAAGCGGATCGTTGAGTGAAACAGATGAACCTGAACTGGTTTGTAAAAATGCTGCAACTTCAGTGATGTGGAACTGGTTTGTGTTTGTCCGTCAGAGACACAACAAAGCACTTTTTTTGTAGAACACGCAAGCCGGTCGTTGTTATTGCCGTATCTGTCAGACTGCGGTGCTCGTAAATCTGGGAGTAATCTGGGTCCTAAACTCCGTCTCTTCAGGTCCCAAAGTCAAACGAACACTGCAGCATCACTGAGAGTTAAAAACTGTCTAAATTCTTTCATCTGTAATAAAATGATCAGCGTTGCTGCTTTACCAGGTGTAACCATGAAGTTTAACATCCGGGCATCCATGAAAACAGAATTTATTACACTTAACGGAGTTAGACGTTAGCATGAATTTAGCGGAAGTTAGCTCGCTAGTTTCGCTAGTTAGCTAAACATGATATAGCATGTTCTGACTGAGAGATTTCTGAAAAAATGAAAACGTACAGCTCTGTCACTTCCAACATAAATGAAGACAGAAAACTAAACAGCAGTGACGTTTGTAGGGTTACTGAAGTTGGGCTAGCTGGTATATAATGATGTGCTACGTGATAGCTAGCTACACAGCTATGTTAGCATAACATAAACACATTGAAGCTGGAGGATGAACGCTAACTTTTTTCCATTGATAAAAGTTAACGTGAGGGTTCCTGATGGTTAGAGACAAACGCAATCGCATGGCAGGATGCTGTAAACGGACCAAACTTCAGTCAGGAGAACAACTGAGATAATCCATCCACAATACGAGGTTAGTCATTAATATACTGCAACAACATGGGAACAGAGCAGCTGTGATAGAATACAGCATTAATGAATCAATGGTACAGAAGTGGAGGAAGCAAGAACGAGTTGAGTAAAGTTTGATTTATCTGACTGCTTTGTTTTGCTTAATGTGCCTTGTAATCTCGTGCACCTTATGGTCCGAAAAATACATATTTGACTTTTCTATTTGGCACACTGCAGTTTAATGTAGCAAAGCACCTCTTTTTAACTTCAGTGGATATTATACATGGTTATGCTCAGGATATGTCAGCACATTTCTACTGGAAATGCCTTTTGGTTAAACTTTCAGCAAAGAATTTGCATTTGCACTGTTAAATGTTTATATAACTTTAATGCACATAAAAAACAGCTGCTTGTTTAAGTGAAATAAATGGATGTTTTTTTTGCACTAGTAAAGTTGTGGAGTTGTATTTTGTCTCGCATCAATTATATCATCAGTTATATCGTTATCGCAAATTTTCAAATATATATGGTGATAAATACTTTTGCCCATATCGCCTTGCTCTGCGGGTGGCCTTTCTCAGTAACAAATGTAAAGAAACTGAATCACGTCATCGGCTGGTGTTGTGTCATAAAGCTGCTGACTGTCGTCACAGGGCTCGGAGAGGCTGCTGCTGCTGCTGTCACACAGACTGAAAGTCTCCGGACGGTGATGCCGGCGTTTCCTCTAACAGCAGCTAAAGCAGCAGCTCAGATGTGGAGGAAGCACTTTTGCGTCTGTTCTCTGCCTCCGTGAATATTTAAAGCGTCAGGTTTTTGAGTTTGAAGTGTTTTCATGTGAAAAGTGTGAAACCAGAGCTGACCCAGATACCTGCCGTGGGTTCACTTTCTCCCATCAGACGCTCCTCGACACTGACAAACTGAACAAAATGACTTAAATTGACTTAAGGATCCGCAGCGCCTCACACAAACGTGTGCGCTGTGGGCTGTAGCACACGTTCATTTATTCTCCACAATCGTGTGAACTGTGCTGCCCTCACAGTGTGGAGCATCTGCAGGCTTTTGCACACGTCTGTTTCTTGGATACAACAGAAATGTTTCTTTGTAAACACGTTGATTTGGATGTGGTCCATGATGGCAGCCCTGCAGAGCACAGCGCTGACCTTCGATGGAGACGGGTTACTCAAATCCACACAGACAAAACTTTATGGAGCACAACTTGAATATACGAGACATCATCTGCTGCTAAGTTTGGCCTTTATATCAAAAACCTTTGTGAATATTTCAGCCAAGTGTGTGCGTGATGAGCCTAGTGGTCGAGAAACAGGAGACAGGAAGGGTAACTGGTTAGCAGCAAGTGAACTTTCAGAATAAGAGTGCAGGGGTAAAGAGAGAGTGAACAGAGATGAGATGATGCCCTGCGAGCAGCACGTGGTGACAGTGGGGAGGAAGAAAGGTGGATCAGCATCGCCATAAGACAGGATGTTCCAAAGAAGTCAAACATCTGTTTAGTGTGTGAGTTAAAGGAGGCACGTGGCTCAAAGCTGTGTGTGTTTGTTGTTGTTTGCCGCCACAATCAGTGTCGCGTCATTTCACAGCAACAGGTAATCATGTAGCGTCTCTGAGGGGCGGCGAGTGGTGGTCCCCCATCCCTCAGGGAATTCCCGCGCTCTGTCACATGACCCCCACCAATTGTTCTCGCCTCGGCGCGCCCGATCCATCACCTGAGCACATCACGCCTCCGCTCCTTAAACTGCTGTCTCACAGAGAGGTCAGAGGTCAGATGTCCACTCGCCTCCGTTTTTCGCATTCGTCTGATTTTGAAGTGACCCGGACTCCTCGTCCTGACATCTGGCGCTCTGATGTCGCCCCCGACTGTTATCACCCAAATCACAAGGAGCTCCCAGATGGTGGCGGGCCAGGATTAAGAGGATTTATACTGCGGGGGGGGGGGGGGGGGGGGGGGGGGGGGGGGGGGCTCTGTTTATCTGATGCTGAAGAATCAGGTCCTCAGAGCTCTGATGTTTACAGTCAGCACGCTGACTCTGCTCTGTTGCTCAGATTAGATTAATCCCATAAACTCAGCTCTTTGTGCGTCGCAGGTCCATCGTTAGTTTGTTTCTGCAGGTTTGAGACGCAGCTGGAAACTCTTGTTGCATCATTTCACAGCTGTGGGGAAAGTTTCCTTTGTGTTAACTGTAAAAATGGAAAGAAAGCTGATCTGAAGCTGCTGCAGAGCGCCAGCGTTCACCGTTTCTTTGGAGTCGAGTCAGTAAATGATCGGGAGCATCGCCCGTCTGTGCTTTGTGATGGAGCAGAGTCCGTCTCAGTGACCGGAGCTCAGGGGGTTGTGGCAGCGCAATGACTCTTTGTAAATGATGTGAAATTAGTCATCGGGAAGCAAACAATGCAACGCTGCAGCGGAGCTTTTCCTTCTGGGAAAATCCCGGTTCCCCTGATGCAGGTCCCGAGGCCTGTGAACGGCCCAGAGAGTGTTTGGCTCCGGTCTGCAGATTCTTTGGGCCGTACGGATTCGAGTCTGGCCGCCTCGGCTCAGCCGCAGGTCCCACAAAACATCTGGGCCACGGCGGCCAGGCCGTGAACCAGGTGCCAGAAGAAGGCCGGGTTAGAGCCGAGCGCTCCCTGGCGTCAGGTCCGGGTACAGAAGCGTGTAGCGTGCCAGGCTGTGGTGTTCACATGGTCAGGTGTGCGTGCAGAAAGACTGAGCAGCTCGCTGCTGTGAGGTCACATCGGTGCAGCAGGTGGATGCACTCGTGCTCCACGCAGACTTTTTATCTTCTACATTTGCTTCCTGCTGAGCGTCTGTAACGCTGAATTCCCAGCGTGCTCTCATCTCAAAGAACTTTCACTTGATGAAATCTGATCTGTTTCGATTCTTCGTCCTGAGTCTGAGGATTTTAGACCTTTGAACTCAGGACGACCTCCTCGTCTCACAGCATCGGCGTTCTTCTGACTGAACCCGATGTCGCGTAAAGCCGTCGGAAACACAATGGCGAGCAGCGTGTCGGAGGCTCTGCTGAGACAACGAGCGCGGGGGCTCGTCAACGCCCACATGCTGCCTCTTTCGTGTTTTATTCAGGGGTTTGGGTTCAAACTCAGCTCAGCCAATCGCGCTGATCGCTGCTGGCAGATCTCCCGTCCTCTTCTGGACCACTTTCATGCTGCTGCTCCTTCTGCTTTCTCGCGCCTGTCCTGGTCATTATCGAGAGTTTGAGAGCTTTTTCAAAGCACCTCATCAACTTTCTCTTCTGCGCTGACGTGTGGAGGAGCTGGAGGCAGGAACAGACTGATGAAGACGATGAAAACAGAGGAGGAAGGATCTAAACAGGAAACCCCTCCTCTCTCTGGTGCTCAGCTCAGCTGGAGCTGCACTAACGTTGAGTTCAGACGATGTCCATCACATCTCATTACGGCGTCTCTGAGCCATGAAACAGAAGCCTTTGTCGTCTCCTGACCTCACAGACGCACGTTTGTTTGTTTCTATAAATTTGGCAAAAATTGACCCAAACGCGTCGCCTGTAGCAGGAAGCGTCAGGTCGGATCCTCACCGCCGTTAACGCCTCAGAGACACCCGGGTCTCACAGTCACGATGATCCTCGGTTTTCCTGCTGACGGGTGGGAATAAATGAGTTGCAGGTCGTTTGAAGCGGGAAATATTTCAGGGCTTCACACGGTCGCGCTGATCCAGCTTTCCTTCGCACGCTGCTCGCAGGCGAAGGTTGGCACATACAGCAGTTTGTTGAGCCAGGCGCTCAAACGAACACCAGACTTAAAGCGAAGGGTTAATGAGCGGGAATTCTTCTCTCTCCTCCACAGCGATTTGAGGGGAAGTGTTAAAAGCTTTCAGACAGTGCGTGAAATTCTTGCTCTGTGTTTGAGCTGCTGTTGTTTGCCTGTGAAACAGGCCGATCGTACCTCTGAAAGGGGAACAAAGCTCCTGTGTTTGGGGCCGAGGGGCCCGTCAGGACCCCTGGCTGTCAGGGGTTTTAGTCCTAATGGGAAGAAACATGGAGAAGCCTTACTAAGGTTTTATTTTGCTTTAAACTGAGAGCTGTGCTCAGAGTAGAAGTCAACACAACTGAGAAACAGGAGGCAGCTCAGCAGGCCTCAGGGTGGGAAATCCTGCTCGCCGGGACGTTTCCCGGAGCCTGCTGGTCATTTCTGCTGGAAATCGTCGGCTTGACCAGCGATTTTGTTTCAGAATCCACAAATCTGTATTTACTCCGAGCACTTGGGCAACATAGACGTGCTTCACCAAAGGACCGAGTCCTAAACCTGGAAACACGTCACCTGATGAGCTGAACCAGCCTGTCTCACAGAGCTTTAGGTCGGACATGAAATAGATCTGCATACTTAAAGATAATGATTTGAATATCTGGCTTCACTCTGTATCTCCTGCTGATTAAAAGCTGTAACTGTTGCAAAGTCAATTTAAAAAATGTAATAACTGAATTAAAAGCTAATTAAACAGAATCAACAGCTGATCGGTGCGTCGTCCGTGTGCTGATGAAATAGATACTGTGATGCTGAATCATTTGACTGACTGGACAAATGTACCACAGCTGTTCATACATGTGCTGCGTCCCATCTAAAGATAAAGACGTGATCATATCAGTAAACACTGATGTCATTGATAGCTGAGGCCTATAGGAGAGTTTTCTTTGCTGCCTCGTGGTTGGTCAGTTACAGATATTCTCAGTCCACAGAGCATCTTTTCATCAGCAGGTCTCTCCTCCGTCAGCCCACCAGAGCGGCCGGGACTCGTTTCCTGAGTGAAACACTTCCACTCGGCTCCTTGCTTTTCGCATAAACACCTTCTTCTCCACAGTAATGAGCCTGGTGTCTTCCAAAATAACCCGCCTCTGAGCGCGCTCACAGCAGCGGGGCAGGAAGCTGTAATGGTTCTGTCTTCACTTTTTATAGAGGCTTTGAAATGGAAACGAGACCATAATGAATTTCGTCTGAGGCGACGTCCTGCGCAGCGGGCCGCTGGAGCTTTTCTTTACTCGCTGTTACGTAACAGATGTTGTGCACGGCGCTCTCTGCTCGGCCGCTTTCCTCTTTTGTGAGCTCGATTCTTTTCTTTATGTCCGTGCAGCTCAGGGGTCACTGCAGGATGCACGCATGCTTCCAAGTGTTCCTCTCAGCTTCAGTGCTGTAAACGCGTCACGGAGGCTGTTCGAGGTCGCCGTGTTTCTGCAGGGTGTGAGGGGCAAAGCACAACACAAACACTGCTCTCACCTGCTCTGAGCAGCCACCTGTCCCATAAGCCTTAAAGTTTACCCAGAATGCACTTTGTGAATGATCCAACATCGTGTATCTGCATCACGTGACGTGAAACACCGTGGTGGATGCTTTGCATGATGTCACAGCTTCTGTTCTGCACTCAAGCAGATTTGCGTGCAGGTTTTCACAGCAGCCCTGTGAGATGTCTGGAAGCACAGCAAGGATTTGAATTTCCTCCTAATTAAAAGCGTAAAACTGGGCCACTCAGCAGGGCTCATCTTCTGAGGTCAGTGCCTTCTTTTGCAATTTTAAAGCGAGTGAGCGAGATAAACACCCACATTTTTGAAGGTGGCCTCCTCAGTCCCGCTGCTCCGCCTCTCCATCAGCAGTCATGGTATTTAGTGTCTTCTTTTATTATTATCTTACTACATTTTTTGTGCATCTGTGGCTCCAGTCTGCTCATTAACAACTGCCTTTCCTTTTTTGGGGCTGTGGTGCAGCAGCTTTGCATGAGTCACAGTTCAAAATAATCCTTCTTTATCTTATCCTTGGCCTTTGTGCAGCCTTTAAGTTCATCCTGTGTTTAAACACGAGCTGTTTTGGCTCCTCCCCCTTTAAGGACTTCCTCTTTTTAAAGATTGGCCGACTTCTGGAAGCCTGCTGACAAGAACCAGCCATGGAGTGAGTTTCAAGCGCTTAAGATTACCGTAACCTGGGCGATGAAGAGCCTACAGGCAGCTCGGGAAACGTTGGTGTCTGCATCGTTGTTTCCACACGTCCTTGTTCCTGAAGGATTTCCTGAAGATCAGTTTCAGCGCTCTAAAACAAACATAAACAGCCTGGCTGCTTTAGCTCCGCCCCCTGGCTTCTGCTGCTACAGTGGAGGGTGTCAGTGAGGTCACGGGGGGGGGCGATAAACACAGAGACCCACAGGTTGTTTTCTGCTCTTAGACGTTAAGAGGTCAGACAGATGAATCCTATATGATCAGCCCGGGCACGTTCAAACCCTCTGTGTACAAGGGGCAGCCAATCAGAAGAAAGCTGGCTTAAAGGGGAGGAGCTAGAATGTTTTTTTTTCTGATTGTATTTAATAAAGAAGGATGATTTTGAAGTGAGTAGATCCCGAGGACTCTACCGGTGCTAACAACGTTCCTGCTGAAATGGCAGATCGGAGCTGAGGAGCTTCCACCTGAAACCAGCTGTGATCTGCAGCTCGCGTTGGCCTCTGGCAGTGAACCGTTCCCTCTCAGAGGGAGAAGTGTTGGTTCGTCGGACTCTCGTTCTCTGTCCTGCGTCTGACTTATGAGCTCTGATCTGCCTCTGACTTTGTTTGAGGAACCGTTCCCTCCACTGAGCACGAGAGGAATTCGCTGCACTCTAATTTAGGTCAGGATTGTGGTGAGATGCTAAAAAACGAGGCTTTTATTTTCCCTCCGAAGCGCTGGCCTGTGCACGTCTGTCCAGATCTGCTCGCTCTGACACTTTAACGGTGATAAAAGGCTCAGAGACGAGCGCGCTTTGAGGCCGTCGGCCCAGCGTGACGTCCCGCTCACAGCTGCGGATCGCGAGCTCCGAGTTTTACTCAGTTTTCTGCTTCTCCAGCACCCACTCCCACCCGCCCCCTCAGCCCCCGTGTTGTATCTGTGCCAGCTATTGTCCGTGTAGCAGAGCAGCGTTTGAATGCAGAGGGGAGAATAGAGACGCTGATGTCATGGCGCTGGTATGCAAAGCCCACGGCAGTACCTTCGATCTGCTCGCTGAGGCTGGAATTTGACACGGAGCGTTTCCTGAAGTCTTCAGCCAAAGAGAGGGAGGCGAGGGAGACCGGCGAGGCCTCGCGGCGCTGCCAGCAGATGCTCGCTCCTGCAGAGAGAAGAGGATGAAGCGCAGTCACACCTTTGTGTTGATTCGGCTTTCTCACCTCTGCTGTGGTTCAGGTTCATGCAGCTGTTTCCTGGATTAGCTGCTCATCAGACCGGACTGTTTCCACGTCCGTCTGTCTTCAGCTTTCAGTTTCAGGGTTTGGACATTAAATATCTGCCACCTCAGCAGGCTGGTGCTTATTTACAGGATGTACAGATGTTACACATCGTTTCAGAGGCTGGTAATTCAGCTCTATGACACTCATACACTTACAGGAAGTCAGAAGCTCAGAGAGTTAAGGTTTACAAAACTTGTTTAAATAATTCAATTCATTATCGGCGATCGTGGCTCGAGTGTTGGGAGTTCGCCTTGTCCGGCTCCGACAGTCTCGGTCGTTGTGTCCTTGGGAAAGACGCTTCACCCGTTGCCTACTGGTGGTGGTCAGAGGGCCCGGTGGCGCCAGTGTCGGCAGCCTCGCCTCTGTCAGTGCGCCCCAGGGTGGCTGTGGCTACACTGTAGCTGCCATCACCAGTGTGTGAATGGATGTGTAAAGTGCTTTGGGGTCCTTAGGGACGTGTAAAGCGCTGGACAAACACAGGCCATTTACCATTAGCCTTAAAATGTAACATTTATTCACCTCACTGTTAATCATCTACTTGTCATTCGTCCTAAACTCATGGAAATCACATAAGAGCACTAAAGCTGCCACGCTCGCTGACCCGACCCCTAACCCTCATCCAGTGTTCTCATATTTGTTTTTGTCACCTCATCGATCAATCACGAGTAACAGAATAAAGTAATCTCTGTGGCCTAAACTGTGAATGTCAGTTTGTACGTGGAGGCTTGATCGGCCACACAGGAATGGTCACGTGTAGCAGGCTGGAGGAGGTGGTGGTGCTGCGACTGTCCAGATTGAAGGAGGTTTTTGTCAGCGAGGAAAAGAGGAACGGGCGTGGAGCTGAGCTCATATCCCCCCGAACAATATGTGCCGAGTCCTGAGCCGCCTCCTTGTTTGAGGCTGGGATAGGAAGTGGAACACACACCACGCTCCACCCTGAACCACTTCACTGGGAAAACAATACTGGAAAGACCGGACAGAAGATCGACGGCTTCTGACTGTCAGAGCATTTTTAGCTGAAATAAACAGTTCAAGATAAAATGGCTTTAAAGGGAGCTTTTAAGTTACATTAGATGTAACAGTCAGGACAACCAGTAACAGCCCTGCATGTGCTGTCACCAGTAAAACATGGATAATGTTTTACTGGTAAATACTAATAAAATCCTGCATCATTTATGGGATTATTTTGCAAAAAAGTAATCTATTACACATCACATTACTTAAAAGTAATGCAGGACATTACTTCATTACACTGCCGTGAGAGTAACTAGTTACATTATTACCTTGTTACTGTATAAAATGAGCTGAAAGGTGTTTCTCACAGATGCCTGAGGACACCATCTGTACTTGAGTGTTAATGATGAACAGCAGCCTGAGGAAAGTAAAGCCTGGCTGCTCGTCACTGCTCAGGCTCTGGCTGCTGGGCTGAGTCTGCATACACTGAGCTCGATAGTCACTTTGCTTCTCAGCTAGCTCAGTGTTAGCTTCAGTTAGCATGCTGTCGGTGCAGATGTTTGCACAGAGCGATGTAAAGCTGTTGTTTCTGTGCTGGATTCACTTTGAACTTTGACATCATGATCTTGTTCTTGCAATGAAAACGTTTAGCTTGAGGTCAGTTTAAGTCAGCAGACAGTGTGATGTTTTTGTTAAAGCGAGCGCGTACTTGAGTATTCTCAGCTGCCACACAGCCCCGTTGGCTCTCACCGACGGTGTGTGTTTGAAGCCTGCAGCCTGGCTATAATTAAGCTGTTCTTACACGAACAGTTTGAAGG